>NC_058384.1:645416-968125 GCF_018350175.1 Felis catus
GCCCTGCTCCCTGGTTCGTTGTCACAGCAGAGGAAACAGAGACACGAAACAGCCAAGGGCTCCGCTCCGCTTAGCTCAACCCATTTAGAAAAGGACGGGACAACGACCAAGCACCTGGGTTCCCCAAACAGGGTAGCACTGGTCATCGCCTCCCTCACGGCGAGAAGGTAGATGTGCCCCCGCCCCCTTTAAAAGCCCCACTTCCGCGGGGCCCGCCGCCCAGGTGCCCTGTTCCTTCTACAAAAACCTAAACTGCGGCTGTGATGATGCCTCACGGGGCCACCGCGTCCGACCCCGGGGTCCTTCCCGTGGCAGCCCCGCGCCCACAGCACGACAGACACCACAGCCAGACCAGAAGCGTCTGCGCCCTCCCGACCCCAGACCCTTCTCTGTACCTGCAAACCTTCCCACGCAGACCTCAGGTAAGATGTAAACAAGTAAAAACCAAAAGAGAAAACACGTCGTGGGTATAGGGCTGAGGGGACAATGGATGATCACGGTTCACCAGCAGGTGCACGCAGAGGCCGCTGTGGAGGGCACGGCCGGGTCACGGTCGCTTGGTGGCCAGGAACCACCAACCCAGGTGTCGCGCTCGCTTCCTGTCGCTTTATGCGCTTAAAATCACCCATCCCCGGGGGCCCGGTGCAGCGGGTGATCTCGGGGTCGTGGAGATCACTTAAAACTGCCCCCTAGCGGGGATCCCCCTGCGGCTCCAGGACCAGCACCCCCCTCCTTGCAGCCAGACCCAGCGGCAGCCCCTGGGGAAGCCACTCTGTCCAAGGTCAGCAATCCATGCCGTCCCGTTACCGCAGCGCCCACCGGGGGCCCACCCCACACCCCCTCACTGTCCTGGGGAGCTGGGGGGTCCAAGGCCGGGGTGCGGGACCCTTCGTGGCACGCTTGTGGCCGCCCCCTCGTGGTGACCTCACATGGGGAGGGGAGGTGGTCCCTTCCTCCTCCAGGGAAGCAAATGCCTTAGGGAGGGGGAACTTAACCTGGTGACCTCACATGAGCCCCACCTCCAAACCCTGCCAGGCTGGGGGCAGCAGCAGGGTGGTCCTCTGGTGACCAGCCCTCGGGGTCACCTCCTTCTCTGTTACCCGCAGAGCGTGGCCTGTTGGCTCTTCCCCCGCCTTCTTGCTGGAATTGAGCTGCCCACAAACAGGCCGGGATTTCGCACGGCTGGTCCTTCCCGCGTGGCTCCTACTCGGTGACCCCGCCACACGGAGCCATGGGCTCCGAAACGACTCACAAACCAGGTAACGGATCACAAACAATGCAGACTCAGTCTGAGTTCTTGTCCGGTGAATCCCTGCAGACAGCACCACGAACACCAGACCCTTCCTCTCGCAGAGGCGTGGGGACGGGGCCACCGGCTGTCCCCGTGGCTCCCGATCAGGGCCACCGCAGAGCTCACCAATTTCAAAACCCAGCCGTCTGTAAGAACCTCACTCCTCACTGCAGCCACACGGCCGGGGAAGAAACCGCTACTCTCCCAACAGCGTGGGAGCTTCAACAAGGCTTTTCATGACACAAAGAACAGAAACCAGTAAAAAGCTTAGAGTCAAAAAGTTTAATTTTATTACAATTGTTTTTAAAGTCAGCAACGATCTTGATAAATTTCATGGTTAAGTCTATATAGCGAGTCTCCAATTTCCAGGATACAAAAGACAATAAATATAGATCCAAATCCCCCTAAAAACCAGATTCCACATTCAGGTAGCTGTGCTGTGGCTCGGTCCCAGGATTCCTTCCACACGTGACTCCGAAGACGCTACAAACTCCTACACGAAGGGCCGCCCACACCCGCCAACACGTGGTTCTGAGCGTGTGGCCTGTGTCCCAAGGTCCCGGGGCCGCCTCCACGGCTCTGGTCCTTCCCGGTGGGGCGGGTGCAGAGGACGCGCCGACCGACAGCAAGCAGGTGGGACACGGAGCCCACGGAGCGGCCCCGCTTCTCTCTCAGACAAACAGGACGTCGCTGTCTGTCCTCTGCTCCGCGGAACATGCTTCCCCAGCACAGCACGGCCAGTTTATCATGCCGAGGTCCCCCTCGGAGAGCCAACTCCCCACACCCTTCACCTCCCTCCAGAGCCCATTCCAGATGCCTTCCAGTGACGTCGTCAGCAGTCTTGTGAAATGTTTGCCACAAACAATCACGTCACTTCTCCTTACTGATAACAGAGGAGTTCTTCAGAAACTAAAACTCCGTAGGTTCAGGCCAAGCTCCTTTGTCTGGGTTTAATTCTGGGGTACAGCTGCAAGAGAACGGAGAAATGATTTACATGCTGCAGAGACAAAACCTCGAGTGTGGGGGTCTGGTGTCACCGGAAAGAAACGGAGAAAAGGACTCTTTCTGCACGTGAGGCACCCAGCGCGGCCCCAGGACACAAGATTCACACTCGGCACCGCCCCTGCAAAGTCACAGGGGGTCCCACGTAAAAATGCAGGTGGCGCTGAGCGCCGGCCCCACCCGCGCGGCCTGCAGCTTCCCGAGCGGACGGGACAGATCAGGGTCTCCTGTAACCTCACTGACAACAGACCCGACTCCGTGACAGGAGACTGGGCGACAGGATGCCACAGACTCAAAGTCTGCCGATTTCAGGGAGGATAAGTGGAGGTTTTTGTGTGGGGATTTTTGTGGGTTTGTGTTTTCTAGAACAAGAGCCGGAGAGAAGAATGGAAGGTCCTGAAGCCACGGGCGAGCCCAACGAGTCATCCAGCTGGCGCAGTGAACAACCCCCTCCTCCCGCCTACACAACGGGAAAAAGGGTTTGCCGAAAGAAAGTGGAGTCGACTCCAGCCAAAACTGAAAAACGGGTGATCAACACCACACAAAAGATGATTTTTCCGAGAAAACAACTGGTCAATACAATTTTCTAGACTCAAATTTGAACCGCTGATTAAAAACTCAACATTTACGTGAGTTCCTTTTTTCTTTTAAACTCAAAGGAAACCAAAAAAAAACGTTACTTAGAGGCAACTTCTACCCCGGGGAGACCTCCAAAAGGCTGGGATGAACACGAACGTCTCCGACCCAGCCTGACGCGGGCCTCCCGAGGGCCGAGCACCTGGGCCACGCGGCCTCCTCTGTTCAGGAGTCACAGGACCGCTTGGAAAATCACAACAAAAGGTTCCAATAAGCAACTAATTCTGAGAGGTTTTCAGAGGCAGGAAACGTCAAAAGGGAGAACTAGTATTTGCTGCTCATGTTCGGCAGGGGGGCGGCTGCAGAGACTCCGTCGGGCTGGATAGAACTCTGGTCGGGTCACTGGAAAAGCTCGTCTAAAGGGCTCCGTGGCCCGGGCACCTCAGGTAAGCATCCGACTTACATACACTCAGGTCATGATCTCACGGTCTGGGAGTTCGAGCCCCGCATAAAGCTCTGTGCTAACAGCTTGGAGCCTGGAGCCGGCTTCGGATTCTGGGTCTCCCCCTCTCTCTGCCCCTCCCCCACTCACGCTCAGTCTCTGTCTCAAAAAAAAATTTAAAAAAAATTAAAAATAAATAAACAAAGGGCTCCATGGCCAAATTTACTTTAACTTTCATCAATTCTTTGTAATTTACATCAGAATCACATGTGTGAATATGATCCAGGCTCAAAGGTTTACTTAATGATAAACGTGGTGAGCAGGGGCAGCAGTCGGGACACACGAGGTCACCCACACGGCACACGAGACAAGGGAGCCGACAAGAAGGGTCAGGAGGGGGCGCGGGTCGGAATCCAGGCAGCCAGGTTCCGACACCACGGTCACTCGGCAGGGTAACACGGGGCAGCGGAGCGCTCGCGCTCAGAGCCCTGGCTAGAGACCCAGACACCGGAGCGGCTCCGTGCCACTCAGCCCTCGTGGGTCCGACCTGATGAAAACCCCCATAAAAACCTCTCCCCCTCGCTGCCCATCAGACGCCTCAACAATCTCAGGAGGTGGTGGCCCTCCGGTCCCGCCCACCACGCCCAGGTGCAGGGTGACTGCGCGGAGCCACGCTGCTGACCATCATCACCTCCCCGGCCGGGCTCTTCCACCTTCCCACGTCGGTCCTCTCCTCGCTCTCCATTATCTGTCCCGCCCTGGCGCCCACGGCACTCAGGTCAGCAGTGCAGCATCCGGAAAGTGCTACGCCCCCTCCCTTCTCTTGCCCGCTCTCCCGGCCTCCTCCCTGAAAACGCTCCCGAGAGCCCCCTCCACCTAAATCCAGGACAGAAGGTGACTCCTGCCCGCAGTGCCCTGCCCGGTCCAGCCCCGGGTCCCGTGAGGAGCGCAGGAGCTCCAAGAGCACGGGACCCTGACCGTGCCCGGTGGCTCGCCAACACGGAAAATGTGGCCGGACGCGTGAACCCGCCACCGTCCAAACGTGAGGATTCGCCGTCGCGCAGAGGACACACTTACCCCCAGCAAGTTGCGGGGCACGTAGCCCTCCTGGTCCTGCAGGCGCGCCCACCACCACTCGGTCTCTTCCTCGTCCTCCCGCCGCAGCACGGCCAGGCAGTCCCCCTCTCGCAGGGGCAGCTCGTCGCCGTGCTGAGGCTCGTAGTCCCACAGCGCGTACAGAACCCCTTTGTTCATGATGCCCATCTTCTCCTGCACTCCTGAAATCACGGGGGAGCCAGCGGATCAGGGCCCGACGCCCGACGCGCCCCCCACCCCCCGACACCTCCCGTCCCCGGTGCCCCAGGCACGGAGCCCCAACGTCTGACTGCGCGGACACGCCTGGGCCGCCGGGCCCACACCCGGAGCCTCCCTTCTCTGAGTCTTGGGAGAGGCCCCCGGAGCAAGCACAGAAGCCGCATCCGTCCCTGCCTCCGAGGCCGCCCTGTGCTCAACGGCCAGGACCGCGCACAACACACAAACGTTTCCCCGGATGCTAAAGCTACTTGGCAACTGCACCCTAGAAACTCCGGGCAAAGGGAGGCAGTAACCCCACACTCGAGCCAGCTGTCGCGAACCGTAAAGGAACTGTGAGCACTGGGCGTAGCCCTCCTCCACCTCCTCGCACTTGTCGGCGGCGGTCTGCGTGTCGCTGTAGGTGGTGGCGAACACGGCGGCTCCGGACTCCACCAGGAACTTACACACCTGCACGTTGTTGCAAGAGGCCGCGCAGTGCAGCGGGGTCCTGGGGGGACACGAGGCAAACGTGCTGGAGGACCTTCCCGTGCACACCACGCCCACGGGCTGGGCTGTCTGCCCACAGTGTTCCGGACTACATGGTCTGGGCCTTTCTCCTAAAACCTCTTACACATGGTTTTAGAAATCAGTTACACACGGGGACGCCTCAGTGTGTGAGTGTGTGTGTGTGTGTGTGTGTGTGGCGGGGGGGGGGAGTCATTTGGTCAAGCGTCCGACTCTTGATTTCGGCTCAGGTCACGATCTCACAGTTCGTGGCTTTGGGCCCTGTGTCGGGCTCTGTGCTGTCAGCGTGGAGCCTGCTTGGGATCCTGTCTCCCTCTGCCCCTCTCCCTCTTGTGCGCTCTCTCTCTCTCTCAAATAAACTTAAAAACAGTATCAGTTACACACGGACACATGAACCTGCCGAAGACCGACAGCCACAAAGGGACATGTTGCATACAGGCCACACCGGGCGCCCAGCAGGGCAGCGCGGAGGGCCAGGGGAATCAAGGAAATGAGTGAAGGACAGGAAATCCGTGCAATCGTCTCAGAAAGGGTCGGATGTGTTCTGGAGCACCTGCCTAGTTAGTGCCAGCCTTAGCGCCCGGCCATGCCAGACCGGAGGGCACGACCGTCTTTGCGGTATAGGCCTGCACTTGAAACATGGGCCTTTACGTGTTCCTTTGTCATTACCGCTTCTGAAGAAATTAAGGTGCACACAGAAAACTACCTTCCCTTAACGGCTGTTAAAATCCAAGGTGAATTTTGGTTGGTAAAAAAAAAAAACACCTTGGTAGTTCAATGCAGACGATAACAGGGACTGTCAACCGCACACGTTTCAGTCTGTTCGGCAGCTGGCCGGCAGGGACTCACAGACACCATACGGAGAGTCCCCTCCAGCACCTCAGATGTCTGCAGCGAGCGCTAAGTGATCCAGACCCACGGAAGAGGAAGAGGACCCGGCGCCGCGGCCCAGCTCAAGCGTGAACTGGAGGATGTGGACCAGGCCCCGAATTACACAGGTTTCACGCTTTCACCTGTTTCCTCTCTCCCCTCTTTTTATTCCTCTCGAGGGCACAGTCTCTAAGCCCCCCAACGCTCACTTTGGGATTACTGCAGATTTGTTAAGTGCGTGGTTTTAAAAAATGAAAAACCATACATGCATTCCTAATAAAAGGGAAACGAAGACATTATGACACATTAAGAACTTGTTTTGGGGCGGGGGCCAGCTGGCTCAGAGGAATGTGAGACTCTTGTTCTCAGGTCGTGAGGTCAAGCCCCACGGTGAGCAGAGATCACTTAAAAAATTTGTTTTGCTTACGGCATAAAGTTAAACCAAAAAATTAGGCTAAAATACATACGCGTACGTAAGCTTTGAAGGAATATACTTCAGAACCACTGATGCTGCTCTCTCTACGTTGTGGGGTACGAGTGGCTGATCTCCTCTTCTCACTTCCCTTTCTTACACACGTTTTCCACAGCGCATACGCGTTACTTTTACAAATGTAATTTTTAAAAACTGTAACCCAAATGCTTTGGAACAGACACCTGGGGGATGATCTAAGTGCCGAACAAGAGAGAGAGCCACTCCTCGCAATGCAGGGCTACTCTGCACCTGTGTGCACGCACGTGACATACACCTGTGCACGAGGTAAAGCCGACGTCATCGTGCAGCCGCTTACCACGTTATCAGAAAAATAAGCTATAAAAATACCTGCATAAATATCTTCACGGGATTCCAGGTTTTTAAAAATCCTATACGGAAAAAAACAAGTCTTCTTCCAAAAAAGAGCCTATCATAATTTAAAATTTTCTTTTTCCAAAAAGAAAGAAAGAAAAATTACACAATTTACTCTCCATTCTATTACTGTTACCGGGCTGACAATATCTTATCAAGACCTTTAACTCGTTATGTAACAATCCATTATCGCATGAGGAACACTCATCACTTATAACAGTCCCTCCTATGCTTTATGCACATAAAACCATTTCACAAAATGCTCCACAAAAAATGGATTCCACGGTCACGTGTATTTGGGAAAGTCTACAGACCCGACTCCCTCGTGCAGACGTGCAATGGACAGCAGTATATTAAAAAACAGAGGTTTCGTGGGTGAAGGGACCTTGCTTAAATCAGCATTTCTCAAACTCGCTCGAGTCTACTAACTGCGTGCGGCTGTGACATTTCCTGTTTTTATTACTTAATTACTAAACTCCAACACCCCACGTGCCCCAGAACGGGAGCGAGAGGGGAGTCTGGGCACGAGCCGTGGCAGGACGCACGCGGATGCTCTCACCGCCCGGCAGGGCCCTCACGGTGACACCCTGAAGCCGGGGCAGGGGTCAGCGAGGACCTTACCATCCGTCACTGTCTGCGGCATTTACGTTCACACCAAACTGCACCAGGAACTTCACGATTTCTGTATGGCCCGCGCACACGGCATTGTGAAGGGCGGTGATGCCCTCGTCGTTCGGCAGGCTTGGGTCATCAACCTGTGACATCGAGAAGAAGGGTGACTGTCACTCACACTTCTGTCACCGTTCAGATCACAATCCTCCAGCTGTCCAGGATCAAGAGAAGAGACGCAGGCTCTCGGGGTTATTTTCCGTCATAATTAAACCTCAGGAGCCAGGAAAATTCTACCAAGAGCAAGTCTAGAAACGAGGGCGGCGGGGAAGCTAGAGTAAGCAGGCGCTCACTATAAAAAGGCTCCTGCCCATGAAGAGGGGCCGGAAACTCTACCCTCAGAGTCACTGATGTTTACTTACCCTCCGACTCCCACCACAAATTAGTGTCTAAGGACAAGGTGCACTTGCCATGGAAAGGAAAACAGACCAACTAAAAATATTTTAAATAGCAGGCTTCTGAAATAAGGCCCACACCTGCAGTTTAACGCTGCACGGTCCTGACCCACACAGGCACGACCATGAACCCTGTGCGGTCCGGACCCATGCAGGCACAACTGTACAAGAGGGTGGAGATCTCCCGGAGAAAGACCAGACCCCAGAGGGCCCCCAACTTTATGTCACACCTTCCACCGGCACAGCCTGTCCCGACACCTCACCCTTCGACACCTCGCCCCGACCCCCACGATTTAAAGATGCAATTCCTCTCTCTCAGATCGGAGGTCCGAATGGGACAGAAGGTCATATCATGAGACGGTACCTCATAGATAATTCTCTGCACGAGGTCAAACTCCCCCTCCAGAGAGGAGTCCAGGAGCAGGGCCAGGGGGTTGAACTTCACCCTCATGCCATGGGCGATCCTGTCAGAGCCAGTTTTACGTAAGTTTGTCCTTTTGCCCTGCAGAAAAAAGGTGTGAAGTCAGGGCCCTGGTCTCAGCGCGGAGAGCGAGGGAAGGGGGGAGCGAAAGGGGCTTCACAAACACACACTTGGCACATTTTGTAGACACGTAACATCATCCAGACACGGACATGTATCGTAACATACAGCTTAATGAACGAAGAGGGAAGAACTGAACCGTGTCCCGTTCGGGTGACCCAAGACACCACGGCTGGAGCTAAGGGTGTGACGTGCGATGGCGAGAAGGCTGCTTTGCCGTTGGGTCGAGAACTGGTCTCTGGGTTCCCTTTCTATTTAGTGCGACAGACCCCACAGACTGGGCACACAGTTCTCTGGGCGGACATTTAATGAACGATCATTCGTGAACTCCTCACGAGAACCCCATTACCCCCTTTTACAGATCAGGAAACAAGGCACACGGCCAGTAAACACCAGGGCTGGAATTTAAATCCAAGTGATGTGGCTTCTTCAACTCCCTCCCTTTCAACCATTTCGTAACAACAAACGCCTGCTTCGGGGGAGAGCGGACAGAATTAAGGAAATAAGAAATATGATCATCTGCCTTAGATACACTGTGAAGAAACCTTCCGGTCTTAAAACGCCGTCACTGCCGTCTACTCAAAGTCTAACTACGCTCCGAGATACACGAGTAAGCTACTCAAGCCCTTCGACCGTTAATGAGCCAGACTTAAAAAACATACGGCGAGTTCGCGAAGACCAGCCCTAACACCGCATACGGTAAGCGCCTCGCACACAGCCAGCAAAGCGGCAACTTCGTGGAGGTGCGCCGTGCTGCACACACGCGGCGCGGTTTTGGGGTGGACAACCACGGCGCTGCGGAAAACGTGCGGCCATCACTCCACTGACGCGCGAGGACTAAAATGTCGTCTCTTGGAAAAGGGAAGTGTGAACGTTACGTGACCGTGACGCGCAGCGCGGGGGCCGTGCGGGGCAGGGGCCCCGCGCCCGCTCGCGAACAAGCAGACACAAGCTGCCCTGGGTCACTCGAACCCAAGCAAGAAGGGGATGGCTCTCCCGGGACAACGGTCACAGACTCCTGAGCAGAAAGCATGACGCGGTCACTAACTGCGGTCTCCTCCGTCCCTGAGAGGACACATCATTTTGACTGGATGGCCGGCGGGGTGGGGGGGAACGGCCAAACCAGGTGTGAGACGTCTTTCCTTTCCGCTGTTTTACACCAGCTGCAGGGAACCGCACACCAGGCTGAGTACAGTGTGGGCTCAAGGTTAACCTCCGACCGCAGGCGACGAAACAAGCGTGGTTTGTATCGCAAAGAACCGAACTCTGATTCTTCACAGAGAAAAGGGCTCTTCCCTAAAAACTAAGGTTGTTCTTGGGGCACCTGGGGGGCTCAGTCGGTTGAGTGTCCGACTTCGACTCAGGTCATGATCTCACAGTTCACGGGTTCGAGTCCCGTGTCAGGCTCTGTGCTGACAGCCTGGAGTCTCCTTCACATTCTGTGTGTGTGTGTCTCTCTCTCTGCCTCTCTCCCACTCACGCTCTCTCAAAAATAAATATTAAAAGAAGTAATGAAAAAGTAAAGGTACTCTGAATGTAACGGATTTTTAGGACACTTACGAGACGCACTGCGCGCTGAGGGGGCTGTGAAACAAAAGGTGGGCTGCAGACACGTTTGTCGCCCTGGGCAAACGACCCTGCGAACTCAGAGGTGGTTCCCGGAGCTCTGCCAGTCGACCACCTGGGACACCGTGATGAGGCGGGGGTGGGGGGGGGGGCTCCTGAAGGGACCAGGTGACACGCCACATTACTTACAGGAGGCAGAGAGACCTGCCCCGTGATCTCGGGGGGACGCAGGCTCCCAGAGTCCTCTCCTGGCCCTTCTGGCTCCCCGGTCGGGTACGGCGGGGGCGGGTACGGGGGGTACTCCTCCAGGTACACCTCGAGCAGGTGCGGAGTCTCTGCTCTCGGTTCTTCCACACTATTCTGGAAACGTGGGCTGCCGTCTGGGACTCCTTCGGGCACACAGTCGAGGCCTGGTGAAGGAGCTGGAATGTCGCCGTTCTCCGCACCGGTGCTCCCCACTTCCTCCGGGGACACCGATTCGGGAACCAGAGAGACCGTCTCCTTCTCTGGCTCCACATGCGAGTACGGATTCTGGATTTCTCCCGGGCCTTCTGAGTCGGCCGTGCCTGGAGTCGGCTTGGACGGATACGAGGGGACAGAGATGGTCTCCATGGCAGCGATGGTGGTCCTCTGGTACAAGAGTTTCTGGATATTGGGCCCATTGGGCCCCTCTGGCTCTGTAATGGAGCTCCGTTTTTTCAGCGGCCGTGGGGCATTGGACAGTTTCTTCCGCAG
The DNA here is from genome assembly GCF_018350175.1 of Felis catus. Lineage (NCBI taxonomy): Eukaryota > Metazoa > Chordata > Mammalia > Carnivora > Felidae > Felis > Felis catus. The sequence continues at coordinate 656,166 of NC_058384.1, forward strand.
GGCTTCTAAGTCAGCGTCACTCTGGTTCCGGTAGGGATTGGACAAGAAAGGCAGCAATTTGGTCGGGCTGAGCGGTCGAGGAATTCTTTCGTTCTCGTGGTTCTCCTGAGCGGGCGCCACGGGCTCCGGGTCAGGTTCGGGACTGCCGGGCTCGCCCTGGCTGCTGGAATAGACGTTCTCCGGATGCTGCTGCTGGGTCTGGGAAGCAGCGAGCACAGGCTTGCCGTAGACTGATTGGAAAATGGAAACGAAGCCCCGATCAGTATTCAATAAAGCCGGCAGGTCACAGACCCAGCTGACGATAATTAAAACGTCTTTTAATTTTCCAGTCATTACCCAGCACCCTGCACCACAACCAATTTTTACACCCAACGAAGGACAAAGCAAGGCTTCCATCGCGGCACAGTGAACTTCTGACAGAATGAAAACCCTCGCTGACTGTAACACGCCATTATTTCATGTGCCGATAAGAAAATGCTGCCCTTGTAACTGTTAAGCAATCACTGGCTGTTGCACACAAACTTAAAACGCCAAACCGTGAAAAGAGCATAAAAGCAACGGGGGCTGGTAATCCTCTCCTGCGTCCAGATTAAAAGGAATCACGCACCACCCTCTCTTTCCCACTTTTCAAAAGCAAACCCACGTGGAAAATCATATCTGGCTTCCTGAGTTCTCAAGAACCACTTCTATTTGCCCAAACCCTTCCCCTTATCGTTCTGATTAGGTCAGAGCTATCCAATTCCCAAATCACTGTGTCAGCAGGCCTCACTAAGGACGAGTCCGCTGTGGCACGTGCGGGACGTGTCTGTCGTCTGATCACTTTCGGGCCACTTCAGGCCACAACTGCACGCTGATTTCACGGCTAGAAAGCCAATTTCATTCAGTAAAAGAGAGTGAACTTTATTCTAGTTTTATAAACTAATGACTCTCAGAAATTAACAGACTGTGTATCTTTTTATGCTTTTATGTTTAACTAGCAGCTCTGTGCTCATCAGAACGGCTTGAAACAGAGGAAGGAGCGCTCTTCTGAACAGCACGCAGGGGCAGCTATCCAGGCCTCCTCGCACCAAGGGCATGTGTGCGGTCTGACCCGCAGCGAGGACGTGGCCCGGTGCGTGGGGACCGCCTGTGTGCGCCTCGCCCACCAGGAGCAGGGAACAAGTGCACGGGGTCGCCACCGTGCAAACAGCCATGTCCGCCATGGGTTCTGGTCATCTATCACCTACGCTCCCCAGCGCCTACTGCAGTGGGCTGACGTTTAACGGACGTTTCACCTGTTTAAGGTTCCTGAGAACAGAAGGCAAATTAAACAAAACCCCGAGAACAAAGCCATCTCGCTGTGTACCGAGAGAGGACAGCTCTGGGGAGGACATGACCACGTCACCCGCGGCCACCCGCACTGGGGAAAACCGGGCCCAGAAGCTCACCGCTTGAGAAGTGTGGGCCTCTGGAATGCGTCTTGGTCAACGCGCTCTGCACGGCCTGCTGGAAGTTCTTCCCGGGCGCCTGGTGCTGCGTGTACATGGAGTATATGGAGCTCGTGGCCACCGTCTGGGGCTTTCTGAAGGGCGGAGGAGGGGCATCTTTGGAAGGCTGCGGAGTGAAGGGCCGGACGGCGGCCGCAGGGGGACTTTCTTGCTTACAAGCTGGAGCGAGGGCCGGGCCCTGGCCGACGGAAGGTGTGCCGGGGGACAGCAGACCCCGCTGCTGCCCTGCTGTTTTGGGTTTATTTCCCACGGATGCAGCCGCTGTTGATAACTGCTGTGGGTTTCCGTCCGGCTTAACGTCTGAGGGTGACGGACTCGTTTGCCCAAAATAAGGCAAATTAATCTGTTTTGGTTTTGACGGAACGGGAGGCGGTACTTTAGACACATTTTTATTTGCAGCCTGTAACACACACACGTACAAAGCCAGTCAAAACACTGCCTCAGTGGGTCCGCGGGATGTCTAGACAACCTCATTTCGCCAATATAAGTCACGCTAAAAACACTAGCTCTACGTTTTTAAATCACTAAGAAGTTTTAAATCTCTGAACTTAACCACATTAAATAAGGAAGCTCAGTAATGCAACACCATCCCTGCCCCGAATGACTCCCTGCTGCCACTTCCTACGTAGGAACCCTTGGGTGCCCGCCCGGAAACCTCAACTGCCACCTTACGTACTCGGCGGCCCCCAAACCGAACATCCTCTGCACTCATCAGGATGGACACAAACCAGGCCGCCGCCTCGGGCAACACGCCGTCCAAGGCCGCGGTTCTAACACACAAAACCGTCACAGACATAAACTCAGCTCCCAGTTTTGAAGAACCAAGGTAACTGAAGGACACAAATACGATTGTTCTTCAACGCACCCTCAGTTTTTTAGAGAATCACGCGAAACATGAACCAGCAGCAGGCAGAGCAGCCGCTCTCCAACACGGGGTGAGACCACAAAGACACTTAAGCCGCAGAATTTAAAATCACCAAATTCTGTTCTGTTTTCTCATCTTGCAGATATATTTTGGTTTGTTTTCCTGCTCTCCCTCATGTAATATCCTCTCTTCCGAGGGGCACGTACGGGGCGGGTGTAACGCTGAGCCGTCCCAACGCACCTGAGCGTCCCGCAAGATGTCCTCACTGCTCTGGTTTTTCCTCAGACCCCCACAGGGGGCAGGGCCAGCCGACTGGTCCACCGAGTCCAACATTGAAAAGGGGCGAACTTTCTTCTCTTTCTCTCTCAGGGGAACTTCTCCATCGTCGACTGGAGACAGAAAAAAAAAAAATCACATGGATATTCAAGCTGTTTGCAGTACAATTTCTTTTTCACACAGAAGTTTCTCTCTCTTCAAAGTCTTTGAAACTCTGTAGCCACTAAATGCTCTCTTATTTTTAAATTAACTCGACTACAGAATAACCTAGATGCTGCCGTGCTGGTACTTTAATCCCCAGACAAAAGAAGGTGGTCTGGAAGTAAACACCGTCCCCAGTGCCAACCCACGAGAAAACAAGCTAGAGACTAGAGCGCTGCGGACAGCACATGCGAACCCCACCTCGGTCCCCACCTTGGTCCAGGGCCCGCCCAGAGCCGGTGGGTGCAGGCCCGGAGGGCTGGCTCACGGTGACGTCTGCACTTGGGGGGCTCCAGTCAGGGCTGAGTGGATGGATTTTAGAGCCTAGGATGCAGAAAAGCAAGACGGGTAAGCCGGCGCTGGAAAGGCACCTCCAATGGCTCCTTTGGCCACAGGGTTTAATCTCTAAAAACAGCTTCAAGGGGCACCTGGGTGGCTCAGTCAGTTGGGCGTCTGACTTTGGCTCAGGTCAGGATCTCACGGGTCCGTAAGTTTGAGCTCCACATCGGGCTCTGTGCTGCCAGCTCGGAGCCCGGAGCCTGCTTCAGATACTGTGTCTCCCTCTCTCTCTGCCCCTCCCCTGCTCAGGCTCTGTCTCTCTCTCTTTCTCTCTCTCTCTCAAAATAAACAAACATTACAAAAAACTTAAGACGTAACAATAAAATAAAACCAACTTCATATTTCAGACTTACAACAATCCCACTAAACTTCCTTAGAAAAATACTGGACTTTCTATTTCTAAATTAAATGTACTCGAACTCTTTAAAATTAATCACAGTAAACAGAAAATCTGCTGGAAACAGCGAGGACACGCTACCCCTCGGTCACCATCGCACTGAGAAAACACTTTCCAACTTGGCGGCCCCAGGACTCCGGGTGTAGCTCACACACCAATGACACACACACAACAAAAAAGGCAACACTGTGCACATCGATCAGTCTTTCACAGATCGGCGCCCTCAGGTTCTCTCCCCACAGACAAGGAAGCATCAAGGCCACAGCTCTGTCCTCACAGAGGCAAAACTAAAGCAGTTCTTTCCACAGTAACACCCGGACCGGGCAGCTCTAGGGCAGCTCTAATGTTTCACGCGGGCAAACAATAGTGACCGTGAAGCTGGCTGTCTCCCGCACGTGACAGCGGTCAGACGGAGCCGGCTGCTCCCTGCCTGCAGGGGTCTGAACGAGGCCTGTAAATGTCGTCTTTACCCTGCTTTTACTACAGCCCTCCCTCCGTCTGCTCCTCCTGCCACGAGACTCCAGCCTGCACCTCCACACGCACCCGAGGACTGCACCGAACGCCGAGGTCACGGACACGAGGAGCCTCTGTCGGTTCACCGTAAGCTTCCAGTATGTTTACTTTTATCGCACAAACTGCTAGCAAGCAGATTCTCAGGCACAAGCACGTGTGAACAGCGCACACACCTCTCAGCAGAACGCGCTCACCACCCTGCCCTCTGAAAACACGGCACCACTGCCCACATACGGGGTTTTACACAAAAAGAAAAGCTGTCAAGTTACAGAGATCAGATCAAAATCTCCTTATTAACAAGAAAGAATCGAGAACAATTTTCACTCCAAAAATAATACTACATTTTATCTCCCAGACAGAACCGTATCATTTAGGGTTAAGAAACTTATCACTGCACTAGCAAAAACCACAGGGAGGTTCTTAAAATTTGCACCCGAACGAGGGACAGGAAGACCTTTTGTGAAACCCCCAAGCCAGGGGAAGGACAATGAGGCCAGGAGGGCGAGCCGCGGAGGGCCGGGGGGACCGAGTCACCTCTGGCCTGGGCGGCAGCCGCAGACCGCGTGCTGGGCAGCGTGTGTACTCTGAGCGCCCCCTCCGAAGCCTGCAGGGCCCCGGGGCCGTCAGGCAGAGCGGGCTTCACCACCAGTTCCGGCCTCGAGGGGACGCGGGGCATCGTGGACGACTGGATGTAGGGGCCCACCGCGGCCACGCGGCTGGGTGCCGGCAGCCCCTGCGGGGGCGGGGTTCCGTCAACCTTGGGAAGAGGCACAGGTCCTTCAGCGTGACGACCCAGACGGCACTGCACTCAGAGCAGGCCGGGACACCTCCCTCCCGTCTACGGGCCCGTGCTTCCGTCCGCCCGGCAGGGAGCTGTGGCCCCGCTCCGCCCCCCGCCCCGGAACCCTGCAGGCGCCCGGCGCCCCACCTACCCCACCTACCGGGGGGCCCTCCTTGTGCTGCAGCGCCGCCTTCTTCTTCCACAGCCGGTCCCGCAGCTCGTTCACACGCTTGTCCATGACTGCCACCTCGGAATTGCGCTTGTTCAGACACTCCCGCTGCTGCTGCAGCTTGGCATTCTGCTCCTGATTCAATTTGTTTCGTAACTGCATGGGGGGGGGGGGGGGCGCGGGAGGGAGCAGGAAGAAAATTTCCCAGACAATCGCACGCTTCCCTCTTCCATACTTTCCCAAACCGCAGGGCCCCCGCCCCCCCCCCCACCTCCTGGTGTAACGTGAACGTCGGCCCGCGGCCGCGGCTGTAGGGAGGCCCCCGACTTCCCACGTGGGGCACTCGGACGTGCGTCCCGGACCTCGGGGTGAAGCGCCCCCGGCTCACCTGCAGCTCCTTGTAGAGGCGGTCGAGCTCGGCCGCGGCGCACCTGCCATCGTGCCGCCCGTCCAGCCGGCCGTTCTTGAGCACCTCCAGCTGCCTGCCCAGCTCCTCCACCTTGGACACGGCCAGAACCAGCTCCCTCTGCTTCTGCTGGAACAGGCTGTTCATCTGCTCGATCTCCTCCACTGGAGGGACAAGAAGAAAGGCAACCGGGGCTGAAAAGAAAACTACGAACGAGCGCTCCCAGGCAACCTGGCTTTCCGACGAGCCTCGGAACACAGCGCAGACATTTCAGAAAGGCCCCGAAGCCTTCTCTTTCACAGGCGGCTGGAATCACAGGCGGCTGGAATCGGCAGACGCGTTCTGAATGAGCCTCCCTCTGGAGGGGACTTTGGCAGGACCTGGATCTCGAGTACTCAACTGCAAACTTGGGCAACAACAAAATGTATTTAGGACTCTGAATCTGCGCTTTATAAAAGCGGTAGAGGGAGTCGTTAAGTCACTAAAATTGTAATTAAGTGGTATTGTAATAGACGTACTCTATGAATAAAAATCCTTCGTCAAACTTCCGGTCAAAAAGTATTTAGAGGGGAAAAAACCCAAAGAAACCACTGGGACATTTTCCAAAGGTGAGCCTGGAACCTCGTCGAAAGCGCCCAGCAGCTACCTCCTCCTATTCACGGGTGTCCAAGCTGCAGGGAATTCTGCTTTCCAACAACTCTGAGGTCCCTGCGCACACGGTCCCGTCCCGCTCTCACCCCTGGCAACGCCTGCCGCCGCCCCCACACCGGCCGCCCCGGGCTCCGCTCACCGAGCCGGCCGTTCTTCAGCCTCTTCTGCTCCACGTGGCCCCTGAGCGCCCTCACTTTCTTCAGCTTCGCCTCCTGGCTCTCCGCGATCTCCTTCAGCCTCTTCAGGTTCTCCTGCTCCGCAGCCTGCTGCTGCTGGCGCTCATCCTGCTGTTTCAAAAACTTCAAGCGCTGTTCCTGAAGACACAGGCCACGGTCAGCGCGCCCTTCCCAGCAGGCGCGCCACAGCCCGGAACGAAGCCAGGCCAGCCCGCGAGGCACCCGCTCCCGGCCCCGGCCCTCCATTCTCACGGGGACAAGACCCAGGAACGAGCACATTTATTCCCCGTGGTTCTCATGCCGCGAGCGAACAGCGATCCGGAACTGGTTCTCATGGGCCGTGGCTACACGCTTAGGAGAAGCTCACACAGAGACACGCTCGCTACAAAGGCGGCTCTGGAGCCAGATTTGGACTCCCAACCCGCGTGCTGCCACTTACTGGCTCTAAGACTGGGCAAACCGCATAACCTCACCGCCTTCCTCAGCTCTAAAGCGGGGCGACCGGCAAGGAGCGAACCGTGAGATGTGACTCTCTTCACACAGCACCTTGCACAGCTAGTGCACACTCAACACACACTTAGGAAAGAGGTGAAGAACCACTTAACGCTCTAAAAAACCAGAGCGTAACATTCTATCATACTAAAATTTTTAACTAAAATCGAGTAACAGAGTCACACAACTTATCATCAAGAGTAACCTCAAGTGAATATGCCTGAAACAGAAGTAACACAGAATAGTTTCGAAATAAGTCCCCAAAATTGAAGATTTGTTCTATTACTCAACCTTATTTTTATCTATCAGCACAGAGCCTGACGCAAAGCTTGATCTCACGAACTGTGAGATCATGACCTGAGCTGAAATCAGGAGTCGGATGCTTAATCAACTGAGCCAACCAGGTGCCCCAGAACATGCATTTTTTTTAAGTGTTTATTTTGACAGCGAGAGAGCGCATGAGCAGAAGGGGGCAAGGAGAGAGGGAGAAGATCCCAAGCACGTTCCACTCTGTCAGAGCACAGCCCGACATGGGGCTCGATCCCACGAACCGTGAGATCATGACCTGAGACAAAATCAAGAGTCAGACACTTAACTGACAGAGCCACCCAGGCGCCCCCAGAACATGCATTTTTAGCAAGACCCCTAGGTGATTCATATGCACACTGAAGTTTGAGAAGCAATGCTACACCGGATTTTGAAGGTGCCGGTGCCTGGCATCAGAGACAGAAACGGATACATGGGAGCCCTGGCACTATGACAAGGAGGGCCACAGGGCGTGTCGCTGGGGACCTCACACGCCAGACCACCACTGGTACCCTAGCTCCAGTGAACTTACAGTCACTAAAAGACTGGTCAGGTGCAGACACTGAGTGTTCAGACCAGGGACGGCAGGTGAAATCCAGCCTGCTGCTTTTACAAGTCCAGTTTTTGGGGGACACAGCCATCCATTCGTTTGCGTCCACGGCCATTTTAGTGCTACAACCATAGAGCTGAGACCGTTAGCCTGCAAACCCCAAGATACCGATTCCCAGCCTCTCTGGAGGAAGTCTGATGACTTAGACCAGAAACCTGTGGCCGGCAGGAGAGGGAACAGGGAGACTGGTCTGGAAGGTAATGGAGGCTTCTTTTGTTTTTTCACCTGTTCGAGGCCAGGATGAGCATTAGTCTGTGGGGGCAAGATGTCTCAGAAGAGGGCAAACAGCCGGTTATCAGTGTCACGACGCAGAAGGGGACAGAGTTAAGCAGGACTTGACTATAAAGTCCCTCTCGCTTTAGCAACCAGTCAGGACAAGGCCAGTCCGGAGCGGTTCCCACCAGCCAAGTGGAAGCGTTCCTTAAGCTCTTCCTCTGTTACCGACACACGACAGGAATAATTTTGCTCAGGATCGGGGGTCCAGCGATCCTGAACGCGGGGGATGATCTAAGGCTTTCCAGAAAATGCTGCAGCAAAGAGAAGCAGGCTCCGGGAAGCAGGAACCTCGTGGGCTGCAGTCTCCTCGTGTGTCTGGGAGGCGACGGCGCACAGCGTGAGCGGCCTCACTCACGCATCAACGGCGGGCCCGCCCGTCCTCCAACGAGACGTTACCTTAGTGGCCAGCATCTGCTGCTGGGCCTCAATCTGCTGCTGCTGGCGGGACGCCATCTCCTGAAGCTCGGCCAGAGTCAGATCCATCCCGGGGCTGCCAGCCTGCAAACGAAACCACAAGCGCTCCAGCTACCACGAAATGATCCGCGAAGGTCTGCTTAAGCCGCACCTGAACCCATCACGCCAAAATCGGCCGTTTTTCTCCCGTAATATTAACGAGACCATTAAGTTTCATGTTAACATCCCCACAGTGACTTATTACGTTCAGACATAAAATGTACCAATAGACCAGCACTCTTCAAGTTATAAATGTAAAAGTAAACAGTTTCAGTAGTCGGTGGCCGAAATGGAACTACTTAGAATTACCTTGTTCTGTAGTTAATTTATACTAGAAAAATAACATTTGATCACACTAAACATGACGCTGGGGCACCAGCGGCTAACCTAGAACACAGTCATCACAACGACCTTTAAAAACATGACACTAGCGAGGCGCGCCTGGGTGGCTCAGTCAGTTAGTTAAGTGACGTGATTTCTGCTCAGGTCATGATCTCATGGTTCGGGAGTTTGAGCCCCACATCGGACTCCACGCTGTCAGAGTGTGAGTCTGCTTGGGATTCCCTCTTTCCCTGTCTCTCTGCCTTCCATGCTCCCTCTCTCTCTCAAAATAAATAAACTTAAAAAAAGGGTTTTTTTTAATATGACACTAGCATCAAAAATATTCAAGATACACTGAGTTATGAGGGACAAACAAGATGTCTACTCTCAAAGCATCTACTCAACACGCTCCTAGAAGTTCGAAGCCACGGTAACAGAAAAGAAAAGGCCGGAAGTTGTATCCAGTTTGGAAAGGAAGAAAGTAAACTGTCTTGACTCACAGAAAACATGATCTGTGAGGAAAACGCTACAGAGTCTACAAAAGAGCCTCCAGAACTAGTGAGGTGTTTGCAACATTGCAGGATAAACGATCAGGAGGCAAAAATCAACTGTATTTCTATATATTGACAACCAGAAATTGAGGAAAAATTTCACGTTTACTTATTTTGAGAAAGAAGGCACATGTGCACAAGCGCATGCATGGGGAGGGGCAGAGAGGGAGAGAGAATCCAAACTCGGGCCTCAATCTCGCAAACCGTGAGATCACGACCTGAACCCAAACAAAGAGTCGGATGCTTAACAGACGCCACCCAGGTACCCTAGAAAAGCATCTTTAAAGGCCGTTTCCAGTAGCACAGAAACCATGAAGTACTTAGGAATAAATTTAACACGATGCACAAGACCTGCACCCCGAAAACTCACAAACTGCTGAGAGAAAGGCCTGAATGAAGCTGGGGTAAGTGACATGCTCGTGAATCAGAAGCTCACGCCCGCAAGATGACCACGCTTCCCGAACTGACCTGTACACTCGGCAAAGTGAACTCCCAGCAGGCTTTTTTTAATTCTTAAAAAGGGATTAAAGGTTATTTTTTATTTTAGAGAAAGAGAGAGCGCACGAGTGGGGAAGAGGGGTGGGGGGGTGAGAGAGCAAGAGTGAGAGAAAATACTAAGCGGGCTTCATGCTCAGTGCAGAGCCCGACGCGGGGCTCAATCCCACTAGCCTGGGATCGTGACCTGAGCCAAATCAGGAGTCAGACACCCAGTCAACTAAGCCATGCAGGCATCTTCCAGTAGGCTTGTGTGTGAGTGTGTGTGTGTGTGTGTGTGTGTGAATGAACAAGCAGATTCCAAACTCTCATAAGGGAGGGCACAGGATCTAGAACAGCCACAACAACCTGAAAAGGAATAAATTCAGAAAAGTCACACGGCCTGACCGGAAGACTTCCCCATGCTCTGGTGACCGACACAGCACGGTCAAGACAGAGGAACGGAGAGCACGGACAGACCCCCACGTGTACGGGGCAACGGCCTTGAGACGAAGGTGCAAGGCCCTGGAGCGAGAAAGCACGGCCCTTCCAACAGGCATCCAGCTTGGTCACCTGGACGTCCGCGTACACAACAGCACGAGCTCGAGTCCTCGTACCACAGCCAAGTGTTCAAAGTGGGTCATAAAATTAAATGTAAAAGAACACGACAAAACTTCTCAATTGAGCGACTATCTTTTATCAAAATTAGGAACACGTCACAGACCAGGGAGAATATTTACAAAGCATATACCTCATAAAAGACTCGGATCCAGAATAGAGTGCTCGAACTCAGTACTAAGAAAGCAAACAAACAAACAAGGAAAAGTATAAACAAAAGAGGCGAACAAATATGTCACCAAGTAAGACACACGGGTGGCAAATAAGCGTGTGCACCACAAGCCGTCAGAGAAACACGAGGTGAAGCCTCGGGGGACCGCAAGGCCCCGGTCAGCGACAATTACCAGGACTGACCACACCAGATGCAGGCGAGGACACAGAACAACTGGAACTCTTGGATGGGAACGGAAAATAAAACAATCACCTTGGCAACCAGTCTGGCAGCTTCTTAAAAAGTGACCAGCACCTGCCACGTGACCCAGCACCCCACTCCTAGTAGCTGAAGAGAACTAAAGGGACGTGCCCGTACACAGACTAGGACCCAAATATGACAGCTGGATACAGACTAACCAGAACCGGCAATAAGCCCAACATCCGTCTACAGGTGGATCAGCATGTTGTGCGGATGGAGTGCGTCCCAGCAATGAAAAGGAACCAACCACTGACCTCCAGGACGGAAGGGATGAAAATAGCTATGCTGAGCACATTCAGACAAAAAGACTATATACTGGAGGATTCCATCCATGTAAAGTTCTGGAAAACACAAGTAATTTGTAGCGACAGAAAGCAGACAGGGGGTCCTTGAGGACGGGGAGGGAGGCAGGAAGGGAAGGTTATAGAAGGACATGCAGAAACCCAGCGTGATGGACACTGTCACTATCTTGACTGTGGTGACGGTTTCACAGGTGTGTACGCGTGTCAAAACTTACCAAACTGTGCACTCGAAATATGTGCAATTTACTGTATGTGGGTCAACTATAGTTCGATAAAGCTGTTGAAGAAGAACCCAGTGAGGGGGGAAGATACGCTGTGTCAAGATGCACTCAAATCCTGTTAATGGCTGAGACCGTTGAGCCTTCCAGCCCCGTAAGAGAAGTGTAAGATCTAAGAGAAACAAGGAGAATTTGGGGAAAGAGGAGCAAATGGTCTGGATTCTCACATAAATTTACCATAGACTGGGGAAAGATAACGAGGCGAATCCCTAACCGTATTACAAATTCTGAGCTCTGAAAAGAAAATGTCTACCAGGTGCCCCCAAAGATACTTACTAAAACTCATTACTTGCTCAACATTTGCTTTGTTCTGAATGTGAGGCATTTCCAGCATCTAAAACTGCTCTCGACAGTCACCCATGCCGAGATCATTAAAATCAATCCTTTGTATGAAATAAATTTACAATAACCTTTACAGAAGAGGGCCATCCTTCATAACCCATTGGAGAACAAAGTAATAATGAATGCGAGTTGAAGGTCAAAACAGCAGATCACTGGCACACGTGCGGCGCGGATAGAAACAAAAAAACGATCACTTACGCCATTCTCCTTCCTTCGATGTTCACCAGGAACTTTTACACCGTTTCTTCTTAAACTTGGATCCTGAGACCTTGGTCCACTCACTAAGCACAAAATTCAAAAACCAGGCATTAATGCTAGAACGGACAGGTGCCAGAAGGAGCAGGTCACCTTGGGGTTGTCACTATCGCTCCTGGATACCGGAAGCAGAAAGGACGCCGTAAACAAAACACCTCCCATCATTTGCTCACACTGCTGCTCCTGGCTCTCCACTTAGCTAGTCGGTTGTGAGATCAACAACTTTCACGGAAAGAAATAAGTGAAAATTAAATCCATCCTCCCCCGTGCTCATCAGGTGTGTTTGTAACTTCCACTGAAAAGAAGCAACTGAAAACAGAGTTAAGAGCCGTCTTGAATATTTTTGGTTTACTGGGGACATTTTATGGTAGTTCATAAGTACTATGAAGTACTTCCCCATTTATTTGAGTAAAAAATTTTCCATTTTCTTAACTTGGGAAAATACTAACTACAGAACACTGTATATTCCGCTTTACTGGCTAAAAAGAATTTTTCTGGGGCCTGAAGCCTGCTTTGGATTCTGTGTCTCCCTCTCTCTCTGACCCTCCCCCGCTGGTGCTCAGTCTCTCTTGCAAAATAAAAATTTAAAAAAAGTTAAACTGATACAGTGTAAGAAATTTGTAATTTGAAATATCAACAGCTTTTTAAATATAGAAAATCAAGCTTATATCTGTACTTCCCGTATATTAGAAAACACAGATCTCCCAAGAAATTTTAAATTAAAATTTCTTTTCAATTAAATGTCTATTATACCTACTTGAAGCTCAGCACAGATTCCTGCGCCCATAAGTAAACGTCTGTCCTCAGAGCCAGGTATCATGCGGACACCTAACGCGAACGCACTAGCTTTATTTTTAAAACACTGTTCAGTTCTGACAACGCGGCTCAAGTCACCTTTCACAATATTTCCACAAGAAAAAAAACCTGCCTCTTAAGAGTAATTGCTTTCTTCACCACCTCAAAGAGAGGGCATGCAACCAGTGTCTCGTTAGCATGTTCAGGACTCAATCAGAGTCAGAGGCCCAGGTCCTGGGCCAAGGGCACAGGGAAGAGGACGGGCGTCCCCTAACCCAGACTCGCACCTCACTGGCGGATGCCGCTGCGGCCCAGTTCGAACGCTGCGGGGCCCTGGTGTGTGCGACAATGTAAACGGCTCCTCGATCTTTGGACTGGGCTTCTCACCTTACAGACACACTGAGGCTGTGTACTGCACTCCTATTTAATAATTTACCCACGACCTACCCAGAAGACATGGGAACTGTTGGGTGAAAAGGTAAAATTCAACTTATTACCAGAGGATGTGTGCGATAATGTAAGTAAAAGACAAAACAAAAATGTGATTGCAGACGCCAATTTACAACTACAAGAAAGGCGGCTCGGGAACAAAATAAGTGAGGGTTTAAAGGACACCTACAGACAGCAGTGAGGATGGAGAGCGTGTGGCCAGCCCAACTGAGGGGTCTCGGCTGTGCTCCAGGTTCCGCCCCAGACGTGTGACCTCGGGCAGGGCAGGTCACCTGCGTGCCCACGCTCTCCTGCAGTGGGGACGAGGCCACACTACGTCACACGCCACACGTAAGCATTTCTAATGGCTGGGCACCACGCGGGCGCTCGGATTAAGGCAGTAAACTCGAGATGTTATGTTACATGATAGCGAACACCTGTTTCCTACATTCCTACTCACGAGAGTAATGTCCTGAGATCACAAACCCTCAAGTTCCCATTTTAAAGGTTCTCACACTTTTAGAAATACCTAGTACTCCCACTTATCGGGGGGCTTCCCCCAGGAACAGAGCCCCTCAGGGTCCCCAGGACGGCTCCACCCTCAGGGTCCAGCCATGGTCGGCCCGGCGTCCCTCCACTGGCGTCTTCTCCCTCCTTACCTCATCTGCACGCCCCGGTGAGAACCCTCATCCCCACAGCTGTGACCACCTGACCCCCACAGCCTCCGTCCAAAGCCCGCCTCTCAGCCCCTAACCCTGGCTCATCTCCTGGCCCAAATCCCCTACAAGTGCTCTCCCTCTGGGATCCTGAATTTAAACGGTCTGGGTTTGGACCCTAACTTCCCGTCACTGCACCTGTTCAGGAACCCGGGACCGCAGTCTCCTCCCCTGCCTAGCCTCTCCCTGCAGCTCCCCTCCACCCCTTCCCACCAGCTCAGATGCCGTCCGTGTCCTCCTCCCGATTGGGCCGGCAAAACCCCAACTCTGGGGCAATCTAATCGTCTTCTTCCAACATCCGGACTGCAGAGCCCGGCTAGAAGGAAAGCCCAGGGTCTGGGATCCGCGGTGTCCCGAGTCCGTGGCTGACGCTCTTCTGTTCCCTGTGACGGCTCACGTGGGCCTCTGTGCCCCCCCCCCCAACCTCAGAGAAGACGACCAGAAGCCCCTCCTCCAGACCCCACACCACCGCCAACCGTATCTGTCCTCTCTCCCTCTGCACCCAGGAGAAGGTCTCGCGGGCTGAGGGCGCCGCTCCTCAGGGACCCACCAGCACACATCGCCGCCCCCAAATTTCCACCTCCTGCTCTAGGGACTCCTTTCCGCCCGATTCTCCCCTCTTCAAACACCACAAATCAAAGCAAACCACACCCTTGGCTCCCTGGCGGTCAGGTCTTGGCAGCTGGGCCGTCCTCAGGCCTCCACTCCCTCCCTCTCCTGCACCGTCACTCAAGTCACCAGGCTCCCGACACCCCCCACCCCTTCCAAAGCAAGCAAAGTCCACAGCCCTGTTCGGATTCACACGACGCTACCCACCTGTGTCCCTGCCGGGGGGCCGTTCGTGACGAAGGAAGAAACGAACTTCGTTCCTCTGACTTCCAGACCGCTGCAGAGCCTCAAACATGCGCTCGTTATCAGCAACCGGACGCTCTATGGAAACAAACACATCATGTGACCTGCAGGTCCAACGAAGGGCATTTGCTCCCATCCTTCGTGCAGATTCTGCTGATGGGAATACTTAGCGTCTTAGATAACTTTTTTCCCATTAAAAGAGCCCTTAGATGGGGCACCTGGGTGGCTCGGTCGGTTAAGTGTCAGACTTGGGTTCAGGTCACGATCTGGTGGTTTGTGAATTCGAGCCCCACGTCGGGCTCTGTGCTAATGGCTCGGAGCCTGGAGTTGCTTCGGATCCTGTGTCTCCCTCTCTCTCTGTCCCTCACCCCCCGCCTCTCAAAAATGAATAAACTTCAAAAAAATTTTTAAAAAGTAAAATAAAAGAGCCCTTAGAAATAGTGTCACAGATGCTCCACACAGTCCGTGTCCAACCGGGGGGCACAGGAAAGAGGAACCGGTCAGGGCCGGCCGCCAGGAGCACGGGACTCTAGCTCAGTGCCTGATGGACTAGCCGCCGGTGACCTCGAGGGGTTTCTGAAGTCTGTCAACTGTGACACAGGATGGTCTCTGAGGTCCTTTCTAACTCGGATGTTCTAGGCCTCTCTAAGCATACAAACAAGAAATTAAAAATAACTTTCCAAACAGCCTAGTCTTCCTATTAGGCTATTTTTAAGTTATAATTCTATAAACTATGTTAAAAAAAAAAAAAAACAGACATACCCGTTTCCTAACAAAAGGCTGCTTACTGCACTGAAAACACAATAGACCCTTGAGTAACAGCTATGACCTGCCCACGTCCACTTACGCGGGAATTTTTTTTGATAAATACAGGGCAGTCCTGTAAATATTCCTTATGGTTTTTCGTTTTTTTACTGTTTCTTTACTTTGAGAGAGAGATAGAGAATGTGAGCCAGGGAGGGCAGAGAGAGGGAGAAACAGAATCCCAAGCAGGGTCTGCACGGTCAGTGCAGAGCCTGATGTGGGGGCTCGAACTCAGGAACCGGGAGATCATGACCTGAGCCGAAGACGACACTTAACTGACTGAGCCCCCCAGGCACTCCACGTTCCTTATGATTTCCTTACTAGCATCTTCTCTCTAGCTTCCTTGACTGAAGAACAGTGTGTAATACACACGACATACATAACATGGGCTGCTGGACTTCCCGGGCAACAGCAGGCCGTAAGCAGTTTGGGGGTAGCTGAAAGTCACATGTGGGTTTTCAACTGTGCCCCAGGGGGCCGGTACCCCAACCCCCCACATCGTTCGCTGCATGTCTATTCGGCCCCTCTTCCGGTGAGACCGACAGCTGTCAAACTTTTCTAGAGACAAAAGGACACAGCTAAACACTCTAATAAATGCGAAATTCAGGAGAAACCATGGTTGTAAGCTCCCCTCAAAATACCTTGTCATCTCCAGGATCTGGATATAAACACCAAACCTACTGCTCGCGGACACAACTGCTCCCAATCGGAGCAGCTCCAGTGGCGTCAGTGTGCTACTTACTCAACGTGAGGACGTTGAAGCGGCCGGCGAGAACTCGGCGCGCCTGCCAGTAACCGACACCACGACGCCAGCACCTGCAGCGACCACAGGGCGGAGAACAGGCAGCCCGTTTTGTGGGCTGACCCTGAACTCAGTCCCGTCAGCTCCAACAAAGTACAGTTGTGCTTCCAGTCACGGTAAAACAACACGCGGAGTTCGGAGGTCCCGTCTCTTCCACAAGCCACAGAAATTCTGAGACCCCCCAAAAGGAACACCCCTGACAAGAAAGACACCCCCAAAAGCACTTCTGAGCAGACCTTCTACCTCCTCACCCAACATAGGCACACATGCACGCGCACACACACACACGCGCGCGCTTTCAGAAAAATGAGATGAAACCCCCAGGCTCCAGGAGCCAAGAGACAAGTCAAGGAAGTGAAGAAACCCCAGTCCCCATGGGGGGACTGCTCAGCAGGTCTGGGAGCCGGGGTCCCGCTGGCCGGGAGGACTGACCGCAAGTGCAGGAGCACACTTCGGGTTCTGCAGACCCCCTGCCCACACCCCCTGCCCACACCCCCTGCCCCAGGTGAGCGGGGCCTGCCATGGATTCCAGGGAGGGATTCCGGGGAGGACGGTGACGTTAGAAGGCTAGTAAAGGGCAGAGACAGGACTTGATACCCAAGATCTTGCTCCTAACCACAGCACCACACCAGCAACCCTCAAATGAATTATGAATTCACAACAACCCATCCAAATCCCAATAGGATTTTTCCTGGAACCTTTTAAGGTCCTTCTACATTGTATCTGAAAAAAATATATATATATAGAAGAACAGCTCAGGTATTCTTTGAAAAAACAGGGGTGCCTGGGGGTGGGGTGGGGAGGTAGGCTCAGCCGGTCAAGCCTCTGACTCTTGATTTCGGCACAGG
Organism: Felis catus; assembly: GCF_018350175.1. Taxonomy (NCBI): domain Eukaryota; kingdom Metazoa; phylum Chordata; class Mammalia; order Carnivora; family Felidae; genus Felis; species Felis catus. Next base: position 673,363 of record NC_058384.1, read on the forward strand.
CCCTGATCTCACGGTTCGTGAGTTTGAGCCCCATGACAGTGCAGAGCCTGCTTGGGATTCTGTCTCTCTCTCTTCCCCTCTCTCACGCCTACACATATTCGCTCTCTCAGAAATAAACAAATATTCGAAAACACAAAAAAAGCAGAACAATGAAATGCACACCTGGCTCACCGATCCCTAACACGCACTAAAACCACACAGTAATTAGAACAGTTTGGTTCTGTTGTGAACAAAAGACACAAGTGACTGACGGAAGCTGGCAGGAGTGAACCTGGCACGAGATCTACCACGTACACAGAGACGGCTCACATCGGGAAGGAAGAGAGCACCGATCGGAGGGGCACTCAGAACAACTCACTCTCTGTCTGGAGACAAGAACCGGCCCCCGAACTCTCACGAGTCACAGACTGATGGGGGAGGGACAGAAACCACTAAAACCAGCTTTACGGACCAGGAGAGCGGGTTCACAGCCTCGAAGTAAAGAAGCAGCCTTGTAAATCACACAGAGAGACCCGGGCCGCAGAGTAGTTGGTTTTGGTTTTAACGCCTACAGATCAAGAGGCAAAAGAGCCAAGGGAAACCTGAGCAACGGCTACAGGGAAACAATTCTCTGAAAATGGAAACCCAGGGGGGTGCCGGGTGGCCCAGCATTTACCCTGGATCTCAGCTCACGACCTCTCAGCTCATGGGCTCGAGCCCCACCTCGGGCTCTACACTGACAGAGCGGAGCCTGGAGCTGCTTCGGATTCTGTGTCTCCCTCTCTCTCTCTGCACCACCCCCGCTAGCTCACGCTCTCTCAAAAAGTAAAATAAAACATTAAAAATAGTAATTTTTAAAAAGGAGCAATTACGTGGAGTACTGAGGGATGGGAGTAGGGACGCGCTTCTATTCTGTCTATATTATTTCCTCTTTTACAAAAAAGAATACGTTCAGGTGCTGTCATTTATTTTAAAAACTAGAAGAGGAGGGGCACCTGGGTGGTTCAGCCTCTGACTGATCTTGGCTCAGGTCATGATCTCGAGGTTTGTGAATTCGAGCCCCACGTCAGGCTCTGCGCTGACAGTGTGGAGCCTGCTTGGGACTCGTCTCCTCCTTTCTGCCCCTCCCCCACCTGCTCTATCTTTCTCCAAATAACTTTAAAAAACTAAAACATAAGTTAGAAGACAAAATCTTCTAAACATCATCATCACATAGTAAAGGGAACTCAAGTGAGCAAGACACGAGAGAAGAAAGAACAGGTAGAATCAGAGTTTCCGGGAGACACTGAGCCTCGGCAAAGAGAGGGACGCCTCTTCCTCTAGGAAAAGGGAGGAAGGGCAGGCGGGTCTGGAGAGAAGGCGAGGGGCGCACAATGGGTGCTTCCGATCACCTCAGTAAACCATAAACAAGGTCACTTCTGATGCAAGGAGGCTGCCAGAAGCATCCAGCAGTGCGCGGATTCACTCAGGAAGTGCTCACTGAGCACCGCCAGACCCCAGGCCCTCCCCTGAGCCGCGCACACCAATGACAGGGACACGCAAGGCCTCTCCTCTTAGGGAGCGACGTTCAAGTGCACGTGTGTGGGGCCACGGGGATTAAAGCGGCAAGAGACGTGAACGCTCAAGAACCAGCGTGACGTGTCTTAGCAGAGGGGCAGATCAGGGTGACATCACGGCTACTTCAGCAGGAGGTAACGTTTCAGCTGAAGTCCAGGCGGCAAAACCTGGAGGGAGAGCGACACAGGCAGTAAAGGAGCCGGCGCCTGTGGCCCTGAGGAGGGAAGGAGCGGGGATCATTCAGGAACACCAGAGAGCTGCAGGAGGACGGGGAGGAGCCAGTATCCGGCAGCCACAGTCCAAGATCAGAGTGTGGATTTGATTCTAAGCAGAAAGCAAGTCACTGAGAAGAGGAAAGTCAGACTACCATTCGGGCCCCTCTAGCAAATGGTCTACTCTAGCTCCCCTGCGGGGGGGAAGGGAGGAAGTGACCCGGGGAGAGGGCACGAGACCTCTAGGACGCCCACCGGTAAGCGAGTCGACCAAAGGCGACCAGGAGGTCTTGCCTGGGCCACCGGAGCATCGGGAACGGCGTGGACCCAGTCCCCACGGTGTGCGGCCGGCGCCGGGACACCGGGGGGCAGGGGGCGCTCATGCAGGCTGCACAGGACTGAGGGGCAAATGACGGAAAATTACTCCATCTACAAACTCCTCAGGGGCAAGAAGAGCAGGCTGTCCCGCTTCAGAGCTACAAAGATACAAAGAACTAGAGTGAGGGATTGATCTCAAAGCTTAAAACAATACCCAAGACCTCAATCCCCCCCCCCACCACCACCACCACGGTGACGCCACACCGACCGCCTTCCTTAAAAACCTGCAAACACGTGCAGAGGGCGATGCACTCGGGACGCCTCACATCTCTAACTCAGTCAAGTCCAAGCACCCAGAAAGCACCTCGTGAGCACCATACGGTTTACCGGAAGCTTCCACCGGTGCATCACCTGCCTGTCCTCTGACCGCGCACACCATGGCGGCTTCAGTGTATCGCAGGGAAAGAAAGAGCAGAAAGGCTTTATGTGTCACACCACGGCTGGACGGACGCGCTCCCGACGCACGTGTGCCGCCACGTCTACAATCCAGGAACCACAACGCGGCCTAAGGGGCGCGCGGGGTGCCCGCCTCGTACCAGAGCCGCAGCGCACTTCAGCCAGGTGGCACTCGCTCTCGCCAGGTTCTTTGCACAGATCCACCACATCTCGGCACGTGGTTTCGGGGGTCACGGGGACCTCGGTGAAGTGCTGCTCGTTGTCGCTGAGGAACACGGTGAGGAACATCTGCCAAGAGAGAGACAGCAGCTGTCAGCGTCCATTCCTGTCCCCAGAGTCCCCGTCCAAGTGCGTATGTGCTGGCAGCCATCCCCCCCCCACGCCCCCCGCGGCACACAGCCTGCAGAGCCCCTGGGGTCCCTGGCGTTCGGTCAAACCGGCTCACACAAAAGGCCAAACCGAGTCTTTCTGTGACGCTGTCTGTCATCTGTTTATCATGGACTCATATGGTTCGTGGTGTGTGCCCCACCCGTCCTGGAAACAGAGCTGCCCACCAATCCCGAGGGCAGTCGGGCCACCACACGTGCGCAGGCTCTTTGGAGGGAGACCTAGAACGTGACACGTATCGCTCTAGAGGTGGGGAAGGGAAGCAGGAGGCAGAACACGGAGGGAAATCTAGTATTTACACCACGCGCGTGTATCACCTACTCAAACCATTGTGTTTTTGGGGCGAAAACGTTTTAATCAAATCAAATGCCTACGTTACAGCCTGAAGTCTCCATCGACGAGGTACGAGCAGAACGACTCTTAGGGTAACACTTGGCTGACCTCGTAAACACTCGGGCAGCAGAGGCTGGAATCTAACCCCGTTAGCAAAGCCTCTCCTTCTAAGAGCAGACGCTGTATCTTAACACTGATAGAGCAAAGAGTGCAAACTCTCACACCCATTCAATTACCCCCCAAAATGTCGTCCGTTCCCAGCCCAGCCACGCAGGCAAGCAACCCTGGCACCCTCAACTCCGAGGGTGCCTCCTCCATGCCAGTCGACAGGCATCAGGATAAAGAACCACCTCAAAGAGGCCCAACTGCGGGCATCCATCCTGTGGAAACACTTCCCCAAAGAGAAAGGCAGAGTCGTTGGCACGTCAACCTGTGGACCAGCACGCCTTCTGTAAACATAATTAACCACCACTAAGCACCGCGAGAAGTTCGGGTTGTAAGGCCACCCAGCAGCAGCAGGAGCAGGACGCGCACTGCGTGCACGAGGACACGCGAGATCACGGGGCAGTCCCGGCACCCACAGCACCCGGCTGCCCCTGCCCGGACACCCTCGCCCCCCCAGGCTGGATGCGACAGCCGCAGCACACATTTCCCTGTAAGAAGGCAGCGCAGGACGCCACAAGGGCTGGGTCGGGACAGGGCACACGCACGGCAGGTCGCACTCCCCGGGCACCCTGCAGCCCCTCCTTCGCCCCGCCCGTGTCCTCTGCAGGGCACAGTCCCCCCCTTCGGACAGTCCAAGCTCTCAACGCACAGGAGCACGTGCACGTGCAAAGTAACCCGGAAGACCGGAGCGCACGAGCAGGTAACCCAGAAACGTTACAACAGTGGGCACCGTTGCAACAATACGTAGGACGTGAAAAATCCTGCACCCTCTCCCAGGATGAGCTGAGAAGCTTCCAAGCTAACTCTATCCGGTTTTCACACCCCGACGAGCTCTATTAATAAAGACACACGGTGCCAGGCCTCACCAGGCCAGAAAGGCAGCCCGTGAACGCACACCCACGCAGCCTAGACAGAATCACCAGGGCAGATGACAGTAACGGAGCTGGCACTCGGCAGCGTTCCCCACACCAGTGCTCTCCCTGAACCTGAGCGCCTCGAAAACAGGAACACTTTTACCGTAAACAACGGGCTTAAGGTGTCCGTTAAGCTGCAGGAACATTCTGTGCGCAGTCTGTGCCCTAAGCACACCAGGGGCTGCGACAGGTCCCAGCGCCTGGCCCGGCCCGCGTCCCCCTGTGGGACCTCAGAGACTCACGTCAACCCTGAGAGCTGAAGCAGGCACTGTTTTCTCTTCATAAACAAAGAGGACTCACGGAAAGGACCCGCCTGGCCACTAAAACGACAGTCAACTCTGCTCTTCCGATCCAGCCTTACCCTTAAGGCTGCGGCCTACGGCAGGAAAATACCAGGAAAACTGGGAAATGCTCTATGCGCCAGTCACCCAAACTTTACTATCTGGGAAACAACAGCTTTGTTTACTTTAAGCAGGATCACAAGTAAGAATGACGAGAGGCTGTTGCAGGTTACCAACCCCGAAGAGCCACAGCCCTGGTGTGAGGGGCGAGTGCAGAGGCCAACCCCACGTCTACCTACCGCGTGCAAAGAGGTCCTCTGGGGTACGGACTGCAGCAGGTGTCCCGAAGTCCTCGGCCGAGAGCTGGGTGGCACTGCTCCAGACTCCTGGGCAGGAGGTCTGGGCTCTACCCCCAGCTCTGTTAATAATTAGTTAGACCGCCTTAGGGAAATCACATCACTGAATCCCGGTCCTCCCCTTCAAAGTAAGAGTCTTCGGCACCCAAACGGCTCAGGACAGCTCTCTACAGCAGCCTGCAAGCCGCAGGTAGCAGTTCAGGCACCAAGTGAGGGCCTGAATGAGGGCAGTGCATAAGGAGATATTCCATAGACAAGACCAGATCTGGTGACAAAATGCAGGGGGGGGGGGGGGTAGTGCTGCGTGTGAACCCCCCAACTCTGTGGATGCAGAGTAAATTCGGGAGGAGGAAGCAGGGCTTTGCGGCTGTGGCTGCATCAGGTGGGAAGTTTGTGTGGATTAGCTGACTTGTGACCTGCGCACACCAGCAGCTGCCCCCGTTACCTTTCCAGCACCCCCCATTGCCCCGTGTCCGTGACCCTCCCACGCAGCACGCATGCCGGGTCCTGGGGGCCTGTGCACCTGCCCTTCCGTCTGCAGCCCACCAAGCTGCCCCCCCCCCCGCCCCCCTCAGGTCTGCACTCAAATGTTGCTTTCCCAGTGAGGCCTTCCCTGGCCACCCTTCCAGAAAATCCCAATACCACCCACACCCGCGCACATACTCCCTGCTTTGTGCTCTCCTTGGCATAGTCACTAACGTAGCGCACATTATATTTACTTAACTTTGCTCTCTCCATCTTCCCTTCCAGAGGGTCAGCTCCACACGGGCCGGTATTCTGACGGTCAATGCTGCACCCTCAGCACCCTGCACGGGGCCTGGTGCGCACCAAGCACGCAGCGGCGGCGTATGAACGGATGAACCCTGGAGCTGGTCCTGCGTGTCGCAGAGCCGCCTCAGACAGCACAGCTGGACACGATGCCGGACGGAGACAAGGGAGTGTCCATCCGCCATCACCTCCACAGCATACACCACGCCAGCCAGCTTACGTCTTCAACATCCTTCCCGTTCGTTCAGTACTTACAGACCGTCAAGTGAACAAACTAAGTCCTCAGTGGAAACCACCTTTAATAAACAGCGAACACTCGGAGGCAAGGGAAACAAAAACAAAAAGGAACTACTGGGACCTCATCAAAATAAAAAGCTTCTGCACAGCGAAGGAAACAATCAGCAAAACTAAAAGGCAACCGACAGAATGGGAGAAGATATTTACAAATGACATATCAGATAAAGGGTTAGTATGCAAAACTTATAAAGAACTTATCAAACTCAACACCCCAAAAACAAATAACCCAGTGAAGAAATGGGCAAAAGCCATGAATAGACACTCCTCCAAACACATCCTGATGGCCAACCGACACATGAAAAAATGCTCAACATTACTCACCGTCAGGGAAATACAGATCAAAACCACAATGAGATACCACCTGACACCTGTCAGAATGGCTCACATGAACAACTCAGGCAACAACAGATGTTGGCGAGGATGTGGAGAAAGAGGGTCTCTTTTGCATTGTTGGTGGGAATGCAAGCTGGGGCAGCCACTCTGGAAAACAGTATGGAGATTCCTCAAAAAACTAAAAAGAGAACTACCCTACGACCCAGCAATTGCACTACTAGGCATTTATCCACGGGATACAGGTGTGCTGTTTCGAAGGGACACGTTTTGAAGGCACCCCCATTTTATAGCAGCACTATCAACAATAGCCAAAGTATGGAAAGAGCCCAAATGTCCATTGATGGATGAATGGATAAAGAAGATGTGGTATATACATATATATACACACACACATGTATACACATATATGTATATATGTATACACGTGTGTATACACATGCATATACGTATACACATATGTGTATATATATGTGTACATATACACACACAATGGAGTATTACTCGACAATCAAAAAGAATGAGACCTTGCCACTTGCAACTACGGGGATGGAATTGGAGGGTATTATGCTAAGTGAAATTAGTCAGAGAAAGACAAAAATCATATGACTTCACTCATAGGAGGACTTTAAGAGAGAAAACAGATGAACATAAGGGAAGGGAAACAAAAAGAATATAAAAACAGGAAGGGGAACAAAACAGAAGAGACTCTTAAATATGGAGAACAAACTGAGGGCTGCTGGAGGGGTTTTGGGAGGGGGGATGGGCTAAACGAGTAAGGGGCACTAAGGAATCTATTCCTGAAATCACTGTTTCACTATATGCTAACTAATTTGGATGTAAATTTTAAAAAATTAAAAATTAAAAAAAATAATAAACAGCGAACACAGCACATAGCACAAAATTCAAAACAGAGGGGGCCGTGCGGAGAGGGACCCCCACCTCTGGGAGCACAGGGCAGGAAGGAGGATGCAGAGTGAACCTGGAGGGGCTCAGGACCACAGTCCTCCAGTCCACACGCATCTGCGCGGTCCCAGTCTGCAGCCATCTAAGGGGAAAGGGAGCCCAAGGGCCTGGAGGAAGGGCTGGGTCACACCCGGGGCAGAGCAGGGTCAGCGTAGAGAGAGCAAGGGACAGAGGAACCAATGAGGCCGCTGGTCCTCATGCCAGGGTGTGGACAGAGGGCTGTCCGCCACGGGCTGCAGGGCTGCACCCCCGCACCCCCAGCGCCTGCGTGGAACCGGGAAGGGGGCCGAGGGTCTGCGCGTGACTGGAAACCACCATTCAAAGGCCAGAGCAAGGAATGTGGACTCCAGTGGAGAGCCCACTGGAGGCAGAGGCGCCAGTGGTGGCCAGGGTCGCGGTGAGGGACCACTGACAGCTACGGGGCCTCTCTAGGCGTGATGAAAATGCTCTGGAATTAGCGTGCCGGTTGCACAACAGGTGGAAAGAAACCCCTGCAGGGCACACTCAGAGTGGTGGTATGTGAATTGTATCTCCGTTTCTCTTTTTTAACAAGAGGTCATTGGAGGATTCCAAACAGGGAGGTGAAGTGACGTCACTTAAATCATTCTGGCGACTACGTGAACAGACACAGGGGACACGCAGCACCTGCAATGGACGGTGACCCGAGCGGCAGGGAACAGCAAGGGTGGTGAAAACGGCTAGACGTGGACAGATCTGAAGGCTGGGCCAGGAGATGTGCTCAACAGGAGGCACGGGGCAGGGGCGGGATGGGAACGCGGGGCAGGGGCGGGAGCCTGGATGTGAGGTCTCAGCACCTGGAGAGCCTCAAGGAGGGGAGGAGGGGGCCGGCAGGGGAGCGCCCACGGACCGGACCATCGGGGTCAAAGGGGAGCTGCCTACCAGACACAGGGACTGGCCAAGGAGGCTGCAACACACAAACACACACACACACACACACACACACACACACACACACACACACACGACCATCTGCCTGGGGCAAGAGAACACGAGGCCTGAGGGGCCAGACACTGAGGAGCACCGAGGGCTGTGCCTGGAGCTGGCCCCGTGACCTGCAGACACCCCCCCCCCACCCCCCCCAGAGGGCAAGCACTCCACCAAGGACTGAGGCACCAGCAAGGAAACAGAAACTACCCCAAGGAGTGTGAGGCCCAGCAACCAAGTCGAGAGAGTGTTTCAAACGAAGCCCAACGAACTCAGAGCTGAGAACTGACCCCGCAGCCCCCCCATGTGGCACTCTGGAGCCTCTGGGAAGACAAGCAGAGAGGGACCGGACCACAGACCCCAAGCGGAGGACGCAGACACAGCACCGCGAGGCCTCCAGAGACAACCTGGGTTTATTCGGAGGCCTTTTCAGACAATCATCCAGTATCAGGAAGGAGTTTACCGGCCAGCACATTTAGGCAAACACAGTCTGCAAAAGGCCCTCAGTTCTGGGTCCTGATTGAAGGCCAGAAAGCCTGGACACGAGGTACCTCAGTCCACCTGCCCTACTTCTTACAGAAGAGATCTGTATTAAAATGCAGTGTCCTGTTAATGGGCCATTTTTCCTCATCTCCTAAGGAGTACTGAGGCCAGTATCACAAAAAAAAGATCAGTTTCATCGTGTTTTGTTTTTAGATCTTGCAATCTGAATGGATTCCAGTGGGTTAAAAGGCATCCCAAGGGAGAGTCCTTGGGGACTAAAGAAGATCCCACATGTCCTCAGTCTCAGAGAGCATAATCCCTTTCCTCCAGCATACTAGAACGACATGGGGGACGGACAAAGGGCTTTTACTGGGATTCATGGGGCCATTTTGCTACACTTAGCCCAGTGTATGCCGAAAATGCATATCCACATGGCTGGAACATGTTTCCGAGGGCACTGCTGAAAAAGGCAGGGGAACAGACCTTGGCCCCTTTAAAGACCTTGGCCCTTTTAACCCCTCCTCAACAGCCGACTATCGATATGTAAATTACTGTTGGGCCAAAAGAAAATCAGTGCATCCTACAACCAAGGGGAGTCTTGCTTGGTCACAGTCCATACCCCCCCCCCCAATGTCCTGTAGGCGGGATACAGCATGGAGGAGAAACTGGGGAAGACAGATGAGCTCTCGGAGGCAGAGTCAAGCCTGGGTAGGAGCCACTGCTCTCCGCACCTCACAAGACTGACAGAAAGTAGGGCTTTCTGTTACCAGTCAAACAGCCAAAACGCGGGGCCAGGAGATGAGGCTTCTCCTGGCCGACAGGGTCAAAAGATGAGGCTTCTCCTGGCCAGCTATAGGAAACTGAGATGAAGGCCACCTTTTCCTCCTCCTTCCGATAGATGGGCAATTCCCCAACCAAGGCCAATACCCCTTTAGGATGCATTCTGAAAACCTGGCACGGTTTTGATCCACAAACCCTACAGAAAAAGGGACTCCTTTTCTTTTGCACCGAGGCCTGGCCCTGATACAAATTGGAGGAAGAAACCTGGCCGCCAGGCGGAAGTTATCAATTATAATGCTATCCTACAGTTTGACCTGTTTTGCAAATGTGAAGGGAAACAGGAAGAAGGTCCCTAGGTTCAGTGTTTTTGGAGCCTTAGAGAAAATCGAGGGACGTACAAGGTCGATCCCGGCCTACTGGCAACCCTTTCCAAGGGCCCACAACAATGAAAGGAGAGAACTAAGGGCGCCTTGCTGCACCCACAGCAGACCAGAGACAGGGGAGGGGAAGACTTCCACCTCCACCTCCTCCTGCTCAGGTCCTCAATCTACATATCCAGACTTAAAAACCGTGCACTTTTGCTCCCTGCTGCCCACCTTACCCAGGCCCTCCCCGTAATGTAACAGGTGTGTTTCCCCTACAAGAAGCTAGGGTGCAGGAAGTGGGGGACACAGGGAGGCACCACCGTAAGATTACAAGTACCTTCTTCATTGCAAGATTTAAGACAGATAAAAGAATAGGTACGTTTTCTGATGACCCTCATGGGTATATAGAGACTTTTCAGAATATTACTTATGTTCCTGAGTTGACCTGGAAAGATACAATGCTTTTGTTGAATCAGACTCTTAATGAGACAGGGAAGCGTGGTGGTCTGGCAGCCGCTGAGAGATATGGGGACGAGGAGCTCCTTAATTACCATGGGGCTGGAGGTCCTTCAAGAACTCCCAGTTCCCTACTGGGGTTCAGGGAGTCTGCCCCAACATCCTAACTTGGAACTATGATAATCCCAATGGGGAACTGTATCACTACCATTTCCAAGCTTGTATGTTGGAGAAATTAAAGGAGGCCTGAGGTAAAACCCTTAAATTATGCTAAGTCGGTCACTATTTTACAGACGCAGGACGAGAGCCTTCCTGGAAAGGTTAAAGGTTAAAATACGGCTATATTTAGCCGAGACCCCCTGAAGCTGAGATGATTTTAATGGACAGATCTGTCACTCAACCAGCCCCAGATATTCGAAGGAAGCTGCAAAAATTGGCTGTTGGCCCGGAAGGGACCCTGGAGGAGCTCTTATGAGCTAACAAGTGGATATATTACAACCGAGATCAAGAGGAGAATCAGGAACAGGAAAGGAGGCCTAAAAAGAAAAATCTAAGGCCTTCATCGCAACCTTGCGTACTATGTCAGATCAGACTTCCTGACCGAGGTCCTGGCACCAAGCGCCATTTACGTGGCCATTCAGGGCACTGGAAACGAGAATGTTCTCAGAGGGGACAACAGAAGTGGAAACCCCGTAAGCTGTGCCCCTTGTGTGGAGACAGTCACTGGAGATCTGCATGCCCTCGGGGATCTCAATCTGCCAGGGTTCAGATAACCCGTGTCCCTGAAGGGAATAGATGGGTCCTGGGGGCTCATCATGGTGGCTCCCCCGAACCAACTGTCCACTGGAAACCCAGAGCCTCAGGTAACTCTGGAAACAGAAGGAATTGAGTTCCTTCTTGACTCTGGAGCCGCCTTTTCTGTCCTCCTTTCCACTCCAGGCCAACCATCCAAACACAGCGTTAACAGAGGCGTTTCTGGAAAACGTATGACTAAATTTTTCTCTCAGCCCCCAGGGTGCATGTGGAGAGATTTTTTTTTCCCACATTCTTTTTTGATAATGTCAGAGAGCCCCACTCCCTTGCTAGAAAGGGACACTTGACTGAATTAGGGACGACAGTGCTGCTAGCTCCAGGACGGATAAACAACTGCTTGAACTTAGAGTAATCGGGATATCGAAGATCAATCTTTCCTCGAGGTAAAGTTAAATACTCCTTGTGGAGCTATTCCTATGGAAACCGGATGGCCAAAGGAAGATTGAGGATCGAGAACCAAAAACTAGTTCAAATGCTTAATTATTCTAAGCAATAATATCAAAAGATCCAAATAAATGTGGAAGAGGGAGGAAAAGCTAGTTAAATTAAAAAAAAAACAAAAACAAAAACCTGACCACACACGTCAGGGACTCTCTGGATGGCTACTTCCCATAGTGTGACCTCCTCCCTAGGAGGCATTGCATTTGGAACATTAACGCTTGCTGGTCTAATATTCTTTTTTCATGTCATTTGTAGAAGCCACTGCATATGCCAGAAAAATAAGAAAATTCTACTAGCCCAGACATTCCTGATGCCCTCCCGTTATTTTGAACCTCTGGATCGACCTCTGAACCTGCCCTGACTGCCATACCCCTGTCACCGCCCCCCTTCTAGCAGGAAGCAGTTACGGTGGGTTGTCCCAATTCCTAATGGCAGTTAGGAGTCACATGTTCAAAGGGGGGAATATGACAGAAAAGATGGAGTTCAGTAGGCAGAGAGGGAAAAGGTTAGGCCCTCAAGTCCCTGAGTGGGGGGAAAAAAAAAACAAAGCACACATATTCTAGAACAATGCTGGGTGGGAGCTTCTGACCACAGCAAACCCCTCGGGCGTAAGATTCCTCTTAAGAAACAAATGTCTGTGTCTTGTGCCCAAAATAACCTATAAATGAAAAGCGAATCAACTTAGCAAAGAGGATTGTGAGAAATGAGATGATTCATTTTCGGAAATACTGAATAAAAGCTGTGCTGTCCAGTAAACAACAGGTTTACAACCCATGGGAAATTGTGACACCCTCTCCCTCCCCACAATGGAGTCCCAAACCCCTGGAAACTTCACTTCCTGGCTCTTCCCCTCCGTTTCCTGGGCTTATTTTCACGGGCTTTGCAATGAGCATGCGCCAAAGAACTGAAGTCTCTGTGTCACCTCAAGGAATGTACGCTTGTCCCAATCAGACTACTTTTCGCCTTCCGTGGGCACAGGCGACTTCCGGGGAAGGCTGTAACCTCTGCAGTATCGGCCAATGAGGAGCCAGAGGTGCAGCGTCCCGCTCGGGGATAAACTGTCTGCTGTAACGGCCCTGGGTGTGCCTGTCGGGCAGACACCTGCTCTTGCAAGAACTTTCGTTAAAGCCTCGTTTCACTGTGCTCCGAGGCTCCGCTTCCCCCCCTTGAATGGGTCGGTGGGCTCATTTCTCACACTATGTAAGATATAAAATCTAAGGGAGACAAAATTTGCCCATGGAAACAGGAGACAACAATTTACTACTAAGCTAGATGGAGGAGACTGAAGGTAACATGTAAATTCAGAAATGAAAAAACCGAACATGACTGGAGACACACTGACGTTTCAGCAGATGCACAAATTAATGGAAATTATAAGAATAAAAAGTAATCTATAGTAAGCTTACTTCCAAATATGCCATCTTTTCCCGACACATTGGTAAAACACTGTATTTTCAAGAACACGGAAATGACGTCATCACATCCTTCCCCACAGGGAAGCAAGAGAAATGGGGCCGTCAGAAGCCGCTCCCCCATCCTGACCGCTCTGGCCAACCCCAGCTACAGGCGGAGCTGCACCTCCTGGAGCCTCGGAGGTGACCCACGTTCATCACGAGGTGTGCGGCACCAACCAGGTCAAGGAGGCCCGTGAGCCCTCGCAGATGCACCTTACAGCACCAGGACCGTGAACCGCTGGGGTGGACAACATGGGAGACGGGAGAAGCCAACCCCAGACCAGCCCCTCTCAGGGGCAGAGACATGCTGACTTCTTTCTAACCTGCCCAACCTGCCCAACCTGTCAATCAGGAACTTCACTTTTCATCAGATGAGCCACAAAGAGATTATTCAATGAACAATAAACTCTATCAGAGCAGAGGACAGAACAGACGGAGGACATGAGGTAACACGAATGGCAATCCCTGGGAGAACATAATGGTTTTAAATAAATTACAACAATGAAGTACCGCTTACAACTATTAAATTCATAATTTGATTAAAAGATCCAACAGAGATGAGACTGTAGGACAGTGGTTCACCCCTGACATGATGATGGCACTGTACATAAACTGTCAAAACCCTTTTGGAAAGTAAAATGGTCATGTGTCAAAAGCCATAGAATTACGTATACCTCACGACCTTACATCCGGTAATGCATCCCAAAGAAATAATTGAAACGAAGAAAAGTTCTAAATGCCTGAAGATTTTCCCTACAGTGTTAGATCCATGAACAGTAATTTGGAAAACTAAATATCCAGCGACATAGAAAGTAAGTTTAAATACCTTTGCTGGAAGGATTATGATCCAGCGACCAACTACTATGAATACGGGGTCAGCGGTGAAAATAAAGTTACCAAATAGAATCACGTCAAGTTGTGGATTATAAGCACTTAAATTATACATACATACAAACTGGCTTGTATGGAATAAACAAAATCACTGATTAGGAGAAAAGGGATAGATGTCACTTTAATATTTTTACAATCTCAACGTTAATATATTTTCACGGTAATTTCAGTTGAAAAGTACCCTTAACATACACTGTGATGAAAGAATGTGAAAACACTTCATTAAAAATGCAACTGCGATCATTATTTGCATCTACTTCGTCAGGTGCTCCATCTGAAAGGAAAGAAGGTTCCGGAGAAGACACGCACTCCTCACACTAAGTGGCGCCCAGCCCTCCACACTCTGCACAGCCATTCGTGCCCAAGTCACGTCTGAAGGAGACTTGCCCTTCCAAAAATCCAAAGTCCCAGACAATTTTCATTTAAAAAGAATGGGTCACAGACTTATTTTTAAGAGCTCCCTTTTTAGAGGACTTGTATTCGCTGTGACTATAATGTTCTGCTATTTACATAAGAATGATTCATCTTCAAGGAGGCATTATCTCCGATTAAAATTTGGAAGACTTTTCCAAGAGGAAATACAAAAAAACTGGCTACGGCATTTACAAGAAATTAACTTTGTGCCAGAGGCTAAACTTTATTCCTGGGATTTAAAGAGCCACGTCAAGTTCCACAGAAAGAAAAAGGAACCAGCAGCGGAAGACGCTCCTGGTCACCGAAAGGCAACAAAGCTTTGCAACAACACCTTCGAGTTTTGACTTCTCAAAACTGAAATGCCTCAGGTCTACCGAAGAGAAAAAAGAATACGAGCGGGAAAAAAAATGTCCTTTCAAGAAAAATGAAAGGGGTGATATGAATCCTCCCCAGACCTTACAACGCACAGGAAACTCGCCAGAAGGACAGCCAGCTAAGGACTTCCCAGCTGGAAGATCAGGGAAGGGTCTGCATGGCTTGGGCTTTAATATTCGGCTGTGCAGAGAGAAACGGGAACTGTCACCTCACTTCTACACTGTGCGCTACCCCTCCTGGAGGAGGGCCCCCGAGTACCTTCCAGAAGAGACTGCCACCAGGCCTCCCGTAACCTGCTCAAGACAAACACCTCCCTCCACACGATCACTTAGAGAGGGGACTCGATTAAGACGAGGAACATCAGCCAAAGCTTCTTCAACCTCTCAAACGCACCCAGACACCGGGCCCAGGCAGAAATGAGGCTCAGGGCCTCCGCGGCTCCTGGGGTTTTCCGCCCCGCCCCCTCCCAGGCTGGCCACCCCGGACCGGCCGCCATCCTGCGTGTTCAGAGTCAGCACCGCTGCCGTGAAAGCCGCGAGGACTCCCGCCTGCAGTTTACTCTCAAGGCCCTAAAGCTGCTTTTTAAAACCCCCCAATTTCCAGGAGCTACATGTCCCAGGCTCCACCAAGGGCCGGCGACACTGAGACCTACGCTAGGCGCACTGCTTTTTCTTATGGTGTGTTTCAAAATCAGTCCATCAGTTTCTAAGGCCAAATCTGACTTATTTAAAACAAAATCATAAAATCATCACTGGGTGTCTTTTTTTTTACTCTTTTGGTCACTACAGCCAGTGAATAGAATCGAGAAATCAACAACACATGAAGTCTCGATACCAATCACTGAACACTCAGGACCCACTGAGTGTCATCCAGAGTGCCGTCACTGTCTGAGATGATCACCCTGCCAGAAAAAAAACGGTAAAACAAGTAGAAGTGGCTACTTTATTGTGGAGAAATGTTCTCTACATACAGAAAGAGGGTCTCAGAACGCTGCACGCTGGTCTCGGATGTTAGATCACACCCCCACTTCGTACCCGCAGCGACAGAGCAGTCACCTCCGGGACTTGGTCCTCCTCCCAACGGGAGTCCCTCTGGAGAAGCTCCTGGTTCTGAGCCCTCCCAGTCCCAACTGCTGAATGACCTCTGTCACAGCCAGCAGGGGCGAGGACGCTCCAGGGGAAGACGCCACACACGAGGGCTGAGTCGGGAACGATCACGGCGCCAGGAGCTAACCTGATAACACTATGGAAACACCACCTCCATGTGCCCTGGCATTTATCTCTGCACAGTCCAAATTTCATGGAACGTAGTTTAAGTGACAGCCTCAAATCACCAAATGAGAAATCTAAACACCCACAATTTTCCTCACTCACCTCCCTAGATTAGCTCAGCTGTTCCCTACACCCTGTTCCCTACCGTCTAAGCCACCCCATCCTTCTAGGATAATTCAGAGACCTTAAAAGTGCCTCCAGCTCCTCCTCCTCCTCCACGCGCACACACACGCACGCACACACACACCCTCTAGCCAGAAGAAAACTTTCTTTGTCCAACATCTACTCACACTGCAGTTGTTTGTATCCTGTCTTATCTGCCTCACTGGTCTACACATTCCTTTAGGACCGGAGGCTTTGGCCGTAAGGTTTCCTCCACCCCCGAACTACCTTGCTATCTTAGTATCACAAACCGCAAACATGCTCGCTGAGCTGCACGGACACTGTGGGTCAGAGATGCGAAGCTCCACGGCACACGGGAGTCAGCAGGAGAGCAAAACACGACCCAGAGTGAGCTCCGGGGCACCTGGGGGGGCTCAGCCGGTCAAGTATCCGACTCTCGATTTCAGCTCAGGTCATGATCTCATGGGTCATGAGATGCAGACCCGCTTTGGGCTGTGCACTAAGAGAGCAGAGCTTGCTTGGGGTTCTCTGTCAAAATAAAGAAACATTTAAAAAAAAAAAAAGTGAGCTACTACACGAACACACGGTGCAACTTCCGTGAGCTTTCTCAAAGCCAGACGGCGTCTCTAAAGAAGAAACAGAGCACTCTGCTTATTTGAGGGTAACTTGAGAAATCTGTTCCAGGGGCGCCTAGGTGGCTCAGTCTGTTGAGTGTTGAATTCTTGACTTCGGCTCAGGTCATGATCTCACCGTTCACGAGTTCAAGGCCCACGTCGGGCTCCACATTGAGCATGGAGCCTGCCTAAGATTCTCTCTCTCTCTCTCCCCCTCTACCCCTCCCCCATTTGTGGTCTCTAAAGTTAAAAACAAAAATGATAAAGAAGGAAAACCTGTTCCCTCCTTTTCAACCGTGCCCGACACCAGACTTAGACAGACTTCAAACCCCAAGTACACTCGCTCCAGGCCACTCTGTACTCACCATCCGTCATAAACAACAAATAAAGTAAGAGGACTAAAATCTGAACTACGTCATTCCGCACCTGCAACCCCCCCTTCCCTACCGCTGCCAATGCTCTCCTCTAAACTGGGCACCGCAGCCATTTCACGTAAAGGCACTTCCTCGTCCTGTTCTTTGCTCTTCCTCACCGAGCACACGATCTTCCTGATCCACCAGGACACCGGGAGCACGAGCAACCCACTGTTTCCAGTTCTCCCCCCAGCGCCTCCGACTCCGTCCTCCGAGACGTCAGCTCTGGGAACTCTGAGGAAGCTCAAAGCCAAGCCAATGATGGACATAAACGAAGCGGGCGAGAACTAGCATCCCCAAGGACAATCGCCGGAACGATGTGCATCAAGTCCCCACGAGAGTCCAGCACGCTCCAGGTGCCAAAACGCACAGGTGTACGCAGGGCCGACAGGCGGACGCACGGGAGAACCGCCCGCGGGGTGCGCACAGCGTCCTGGGACGGAGACAGGCCACCCTGTCACCGTGCCGCTGAACTGGAACCGAAAGGAGTGAGCCGAGCAGGAAGAGGAACATCCGGGCAGAGACACAGCACACAAGCACAGCGGCGTGCGGTGACGACTGCACTCCGGGGCTGCTGGGACGTGCAGGCGGAGTGAGACTGGACGGACAGGCAGGGACGGGTCACCGCTCGGCCCGTGAGGCACAGGCATGCTGCGGACGCCCCGGCGCACGGGCCTCATCTCACACACGCACACAGCTACAGCATGGTCACGGTCACGGGGAGCAGAGCGTCGTGGGCAGAAACGTACGACGGCGTATGCCTGCTGTGACAAGAGGAACGCAGGCCTCAGTCCTGCCCACGGTCCTCACGCAGACCCCCCCAGGGAGCACACCCCAGGTGTGAGCGGATCTTAGGAGGACAACACAATTCCGAAGGCAGGCCAGCGAGTGGCGGCACGACCGACACGGCCTTGTTCAGTGTTCTGACTCTACCACTTCCTCTGCGAGGCCTGACACCCTGGAACGAAGTGTCCGGATGACACCAAAGGGCCGAAACCCACTGGGCTGGATGACGGACACTCCGTCTCTGCGGAGGGAGCTTCTCCCATATGCCATAACAGAAATCGGTCTTGGAGCATGCTGGAGAAGGAAGACACAGACTTCGGTTCAGGAAAAACCACACGGAGGAAGTGCGTGGAACACACTAAAGGGGCAGAGAGCAGGGCAGGGACAAAGATGGCAAGAAGAGGGCCTAGGCAGCGGAGTGACAGCGCAGGAGAGGGCCCATGACACAGGTGGCGCGGGGGATGGAAAAGCAGAAGGGGCGCCTGGGTGGCTCAGTCAGTTAGGCATCCAACTTCAGCGAGTTGAGGAGTTCGAGCCCCGTACTGCACTCTGTGCTGACAGCTCTGACCCTGGAGCCTGCTTCGGATTCTGTCTCTCCCTCTCTCTGCCCCTCCCCTGCTCACGCTGCCTCTCTCTGTCTCTCAAAAATAAACATTAAAAAACAGGAAAAGCAGAAAGAAATGGCCACAACACCCAGGTCTCCAGCTGCTGAGAGCAGCAAGCCACAGGTACCGGGAAAAGACTTTTCTGCCTTTAAAATGAAAGTGACCCAAAACAGTGCCCCTTTTCTGGAAATCAGCAAGTTACTAACAATTACCCACGTATCACAAGCCCTCCACATCTTGCTGTGGTTCAGAGAAGCAATGGCAGGACACCCTGTAGAACTACGGCAACTCGGACTGTAATCTCCCAGATGTCAGGCTACACGTATCTCTGCAATAAAACGAAGCATCTTGGAATTAAAAACAACTGGTAAAGGAACTTTTAGGTGAAACCATCAGAAGCCGTCCAGGTGGTGTAGTCCCGTGGTCAAACGTTTTCAAGGTTAGGGCTTCCTCAGGAAACCGGATTGGCCCCGCTCGGTTTCACAGAACCACAGAGACGTAGGCTCGTCTTGAGCTCTTTAGAACTTTCTTCTTCTACGAAGTCTGGTTTCCCCTCAGTCCCGCAGGGAGGAGCCTGTGGGTTCGGAGAGGTCTCCCCTTACTACATCCGGCCCTGTTCCCAACCCCAGGCAGGCCGTCCTGTCTCCACTCTCAGCCTGACACTTCTCCACATCTGTACCACCCGAGCAAGTTATTCAAGCAGGTGACAAGATGTGTCAATTGAGTGTTGTGAAGATTAATACAGAGAAACATCCCTAAAGCGGATTCTGGATGCAGAAGGGGAGGCTGGAAGGGGGAGCTGTACCGCTCAAGGTCAATCACAGGAAGAACTGTCAATTACAGACCCAACAGGAAAGCATCCTGAATTCCAGGCGCCATGGGGAAGATGTGCGGGCATCTCCGAGAAGAGACACCCCTCCCCAACCCCCCCACAGCTCAGCCACTGAGAAACCACCATCACCCTCAACCCCGCTGCTTCTCCAGTGGACTCTGGTTCAAAACAACCCCTCCCAACTTCCTTTTTGTCCATAAAATAACGTTCCTCTCCTCTTTGTTGGACTTGCCTATGGTTGTCCCAAAGCCAGCCTGTCCCCAACCTGCAATTCTCTGTTGTTATTTCCAAATAAACACATTCCTGCCAGCTTTACCTAAGGTTGACAAGTTCACGCCCAGTTCACACTATGTGCTGGGCCCTTGGGGTGACAAGGTGTGGCTCTTTCCCATTCCAGGTAGCTGTCCATGGACCTTCCACCCCCACTCCTCCCCTTCCTCCCTCCCCGCACCTCCACAACCTACTCTCCACACAGCAGCGCAGGGGTCTGTGCTCATCGAGGAGATGCCGGCCCCTCCCTGCTGTCCCCCCTCAGGGGCACTGCATTCCCTGCAGGCCACTCGGCCTATGCACGCGGCCCACAGTTCTGACTAGGTGACAGGCTCCATAGGCCCGCGGTTCTGACTAGGTGACAGGTTCCACTCCGTCTCAGCAGGCCCGGCCCAACCCGCATCCAGTCTAGAGTGACCATCCCGGCCACCTTATCCTGCTGAAATCCCAGCCTCACCTTCTCTTCCGTATTTTCCACCCCGAAACTAGCTCAGGGAAGGGGAGCTCCCAGCAAGTGGGGTACCCTTTCCTGCACCCACCAGTGCCCCCCACACACAGCAGACGGTTACTAAGTATTTTCTCACCAGAAGCTGGCCCAGAGTGGCCATCCAAATACAACCAATAGGTAAATGGGGAAGAATGAGGCACCATGATTTAAGGGGATTCCATCTAAATTCAGTCCCTTGTTTACTTCCGATAAACTCACATCACCGGGCTGAATCGCTCTTCCTTGCTCACTCGGCGCCCATCTCGGCCTCCTGCCGACACCGTGCTGGGCAGGCCACTGCTGTGCCACCCGGGACCCTTCTCTCGCAGGCGCTGGGAGGTCCCCGTCCCTCCGCCTGCCGCTCCCGACCCTTCCTTCCTTCCCCGCATCATCGGCATCATCGCCTTGGAGCCCTGTCTACAGAACCCTGAAGAGAAAGTGACCCCCCATGGTCGCACAGAAACCAGACAGGATGGCCAGCCTACACCAGCGGGCACGGTGCGGTCTCAGGAGAGGCTGCTTCCCGTCCCGGGGGAAAAAGCGGGAGCCCAGGACACACGTCACTCAGGAAGTGTCCTCTCCGCTGCGGGGACGAGCCAGCTGTCCCACCCAGCTCCGACTGGAAAGCACTTTAAACTGGAATCCTGCAACAGTTCATCATTATGGTTTTCTACTGCTTCTCTCAACTTGCATCTTACATGCTTTTATTTGAAATGTTGGAAACTTAAAGTAGTACTAAGTTAAAAACCTGTTTCTAGAGACACCAGTGAGGTAGGCATTTCAGAAGTAAAAGTTCAGTATTTACTGGCTCAATAAATATTTTCAATAAATGTCTAGTCCTATTAGCATCCCAATAAGTCACTTGATTTTGGATATATTTTATGTAGAAAAAAAATCAAAATGACCACAAGTTGTGGGAAGCTACTTTTCCTACAGATGATCTATGTTTACAATTTGCGTTTCTCCGCTGAAATAACTTTCTTTTGCTGAGACCTTACACAGAAAGTTTTTGGAGTTATGCCTCCGTGTGGCTCAGTACTTCTGCGGGGATCCCCTCCTGACCACAGCCTCTCCTTGGCTCTCCCCAACAAAATGTAAAATTTTAATGTCTCACTCGGCACTCCAAAGTAAGTAAATATTTCAGAGTCTATCACCTGTGTTTTCTTTTCTCAATTACAACTCATTAAAGAAAAATGCTCTCTTCAGTCCATAGCACACCATCAAAAAGCAAGTATTTAAATAATGTTTGACTTGACTAAGTGGCATGAGCTGAAAAGAACACTCTGGATTCCTAAACTCTCTCTCCCACTCTCCTTATCCTTTGATAACGTAGTGGGAGTTGGTGAGAGGTTCACAGCCCAGGATGGCACCCCCCCACCGGCAGGGCCGAGGATGCGTGAGGTCGGCTTTGGACAGACTCAGGGAATGCCTGCCACACACCCTGACAGGTCACCGGACGATAAAAGTCTCGGCATTCCTTACAGGCTTCAGAAGAGAGAGATCGTGTTTTACTGCTGCTGCTTTCTACCTTTGGGGGACGGTGACACAGAGAGGGAGAGAAAACAGCTCTTCCTGGAAGCAGTGCATGACTAAATGACCCTCTGTTTTCGGGTCCTGCAGATAAATGTCCCTTCCAGATAAATAAATTCTATGCAGCTGTTAAAATACAAGCAGGTGTATGCTTGTGCTCAGTTTCTTTGTAAAGTCTAAAATGTTCCCCTGAAACATAAAAATGCAAAAAAAAATTTTTTTAATGCTTTTCAGCTTTTAATTAATACAGCGGAAGTCATAAGGCAACAAATCTCACTATAGCACATAAAATGTGAGGTTTTTGCCACATTTTTTAAAACAGAGGATGTGTTTAAGAGCCTTTGAGAATTACAATCCTATAAAGACAGAGAACCTACCTTAAACTTTACTCTGGAATAAAACCTAAGCTTGCTTACTCAACAACAAGAAATTCTTTCACCACAAGGTATAATCATACAAATACAACGTTCTAAAGCTAGAACTTGAAACCTTTGTAATCTCAACACCTAATTTCAGTTTGGAAATATGTGCAAATAAGACTTTTTTTACATGAAAATAATATGAGCATGTGAGCAGAAGTCATGCCTTTGGTCTGTGAGGTGCCCCAGGTGCAGTCTCCTATAGAAATACAGAAATCCTACTGAGCAGGTGTCAGACTCCTAAAGGAGATACTGTAAGAACCCATTTTTATTTTAACTCTGAAGTTGGCTCACTTTTTTTTTTTTAATTTATCTTGAGAGAGAGAAAGAGAAAATCCCAAGCAGGTTCCACAATGTCAGCATAGAGCCCCAGGCAGAGCTGGATCCCACGAACCGTGTGTGATCATGACCTTAACTGAAATCATGAGTTGGACGCTTAACTGACTGAGCCGCCCAGGTGCCCCATGCCCATTTTTTTTTTTTTTTTTGCTAGACTCCCCAAACTAGAAGCTCAGACCATCAGATATTATCTTACAGCAGCATCATGGAATAACTAGAGATAATCAGGACACCTCTGCAGCACTGGAAGGTAAAATGTCACAAATTTAAAACTTAAATCATGATCAGGGCGCCTGGGTAGCTTTCAGCGAAGCCTCCGACTCTTGATGTCCGCTCAAGTCACGATCTCGGTTCGGGAGTTTGAGTCCCGCATAGGGCTCTGTGCTGACAGTGTGGAGCCTACTCGGGATTTTCACTCCCTCTCTCTGCCCCTCCCGCGCGCTCTCTCTCTCTCAAAATAAATAAATAAACTTAAAAAAAAAAAAAAAAGACTTAAACCATGATCAGGTCAATTGAGCTTTTTAAAATAAGCAATCATTTTCTTGAAAACATTATCTGCAGCAGGGCTGTATGATGAGATTTGTTCAAAGAGAACACCAAATAGTTGGAAAACACATTTTCCAAGTCATTAGTGGTAAACAGGCCATCACTATTTGGTTTTAAAGCGTTAACGGGAACGTGAAGCTGCAAATACATCACTCAAGGGTGAAGTTCTTCTCTGTGCTACCTTGTCAGACTGCCCTGCCCACACAGTGGCCACCAGGCACATCAGCTATCTAGATATATTTAAACTAAGTAATCTTTTTAAAATTTCAGTCCCATTAGTCACACGCCAAGTGCTGAAGCTGCAGGTGGCTGGTGGCCCCCATGCTGGCCACAGGGACACGGGACATCCATGCCCGAGAGAGGATATCTACCAGAGACAAATTCGAGTCCTCTGGCCCTCCATGTGGTTCTGCAGAATACTCTGTGCGGTTCTGTGTGTAGTTTTGGTTTTTGCTCTTTTTTTTTTTAATTTTTTTTAACATTTATTTATTTTTCAGACAGAGAGAGACAGAGCATGAATGGGGGAGGGTCAGAGAGAGGGAGACACAGAATCTGAAACAGGCTCCAGGCTCTGAGCCGTCAGCACAGAGCCCGACGCAGGGCTCGAACTCACGGACCTCGAGATCGTGACCTGAGCTGAAGTCGGCCCCTTAACCGACTGAGCCACCCAGGCGCCCCGGTTTTTGCTCTTTTTAATCTACCATTTTGGTAGCAGGTACAAATGTTTATCAAGTCATATCTGAACGCTTTCAGTTAGCTAACCTCTCTCATAGAAATATTTCTGAATATGTGCTTTCTTTGAATATAATGCTTTCCAAAATGAAAGTATGAAACAAGATATCCGATATAATTTTAAATAGCTGAGAAATTTTGCTTTTAATCAAATTATCTTTATCTGATAACCAAATACAACGAGGATGGCTCACTTAAAAAAAGTGACACTCAACCTGCAAACAATTCGTTCTTCAATGAGGGAAAATAAAGTGTCAAGGATGAAACATTAATCCGTTTCTTCTTACCAAGTTGTAGAAATTATCAGAGAATCAGAGACACTGTGGTGGGTATCTGGAAACGAGTGTTAATGATCTCGCCTGCTCTGCTGTACCCTATCATTACCTCTACCCTGACTCTCAGCGTTTGCCTACTTATTTTTAGTTAGCCTACTAAAATGCACCGTCCCCTTCTGGTTTTGGGTCCAATTATCACTTCATGTCCCACATGAAAGTCACTTGACTCTCTACCATTTGGTGAGAAAATACACAAACACATTTATCTGTACACTTTTAATATAACACTGTCTAAGTAGCCAGCTGTTATCTTCAGAATGTCTTTAAGGGCAATGCATGGAATGTGTTCTTAATGCCACAGAGCTACACACTTAAAAATGGTTAAAAGGGCAATTTTTGTTATGTACATTTAACCACAACAAAAAAAAAGCACATCAAGACAACGGTCGACATCCTGCGCCGATCCATCTGTTCATATTAATCACAACGCTTTTCCTAATAAATTGGGTTAAGATTTTTAATAACTGGTTAAGTAATAAAATGCAAAACTTCGCTCAATGCTGAAATTAAAATCCAAGTGCTGTATATTAAAAGCCAGAGAGGAGAAATATATTTAAGAAAATAGGCTCATTTTCAGGCACCCCAACTATTACAGGATAAAGACACAGAGAGAGTGGTGTTACCGAATGAACACCTGCTTCACGTGGTTATGTGACACACAGGCTACAAATGTCTGAGGTGGCCAGTCCTGCAAATCCTGCACGAGCTCTTATCTAGCACCTACCCCAAGCTGGGGCTTCAGAAACAGGGACCCCGCTCCTCACAACCACCCTGAGAGCTGGTGTTACCATCGTCCCCATTTTGCAGATGGTGAGACCGGGAGACGCATCACTTTTCAAAACAAGAAGGCAGTTCTGGTCACAAAGGGGGCTGAGCAAACACCGAGGCTCTGGCTCCAGGCTGGTGTGCACGGATGGGAAGAACCGTACCAGCCTCCAGGGCCAGCAGCTCTTTACAAACTGGTCAGCCGGTGTCCGGCGGCAACAAGGAAAAGTCTCCTGTTTTGTTTTTAAGCAGGCTTCATGCCCAGCACGGGGCTCGAACTCAGCACCCTAGATCAAGACCTGAGCTGAGATCAAGAGTCGGAGGCGGACCCCACTGGGCCCCCCAGACGCCCCAAAACTCTCCCAAGTTTTAAGAAAGCCCAAAGGATACCGTGAAACCATCCTTAAGAAATCACCTTGCAACAACCAGTACTGGTCTTGCTCCTTAATTTGTAGGAAAATTCGGAGACGACTGCAGAAGTCACTTCCAAAGAAAGAAAAACGTAAATCCCAGGATACATATTTTAATTGCAAATTCCTTCACCCTCCCCCATGGTCCATTCACATCACAAACCTGACTTCGTAAGCAGGTACTAAATTAAACTGGGTGCAGGACACCGCGCACACTCTAATTCCTTGAATCCTCGCGGGCCAAAACAGCATCCCAAAGCCGTCGAAAGTCAATTACCAAGCGCAATGAACTAAGTCGGCCGAGGCAGTGAAAGTGAGGACCCAGGTGGGCAGCCGGGGCACAGAATTTTCTGCCCTGCACCCGTAACTGCGAACGACCGAAACGCGCCGTCGCTCCGTTCCGCAGACGGTGGAAAGTTGCCCGCTCCTTTGTCTGAACACGGGAAGCCCTAGGAAAACACCGCGGGCCGCAGAAAGACCCCTGGACCCGGGGAAAGGCGCGAGCACAACCTCCTGGGGGTGGGGGTGGGGGGTGGGGGGCGCGTGCACGAGCCCGCAGCCCAGCCCCCCCACCCAACCCGCGGGCGCCGAAGGGAAGCGCCTCGGCGCTCCTGCGTCAGCCCTGCGGCCGCCGGGGGCCTCCAGGGTCTGGAGGAGGGGGAGGGTCGGGATCAGGGAACCTGCCGGTTCGAGGCTCAGAGGAGGGGGAGCAAGGCGCTGGGGGGGGGGGGGCCTGGGGCTCGGGCGGTTCAGAAGCTCGAGGAGCCGGGGGCTGGGGGGGGGGGGGGTTGGGGGCCTCGGGGGGGGGGGGCCGAGGGCCGAACGCGCCGCGGGCACTCGGGTCTCCAGCGACCTGACGACCCCCCAACCCCGCAGGGGCGCCCTCGCACACCAGGAGCGACAGGCAATCGGACCTCAACAGGCTCCGCTTCACTCCCAACAAAAAGTTTTTAAAAAGACAAAGCACCCGACAGCCCGGGGCCCCAAGTCTCGACGCGCGAGACCCGCACGGAGTGAGGACGCAGGCGGACGCGCCAGGAAAGTTTGGGCGGCTGCGCGTCGGCGGCTCCCTGCCCGCAGGGGTCGGGGGGCCGGGGGGAGGGGGCGGGTGGGGGATGGGAGAGGGGGCCGCGGCCTGGGGACTAGCCGCCGGCCCGCGCGCTTACCGGCATCATGTTGGACCCGAACCGCATGGGAGCCGCGGCCCGAGCCGAGCGGGGCGCCCGGGTCTCGGGAGCGGGGGGCGGCGGCGCAGGGCGAGGCTCCCGGAAGGCGGCCGACCTGTTGCGAGGCGAGGCGGCCGCGGCGTCGGCGGTCGGCGCAGCCCTCCCCGCGGGCGGGGGCGCCACCGAGCCCAGGGCCCACCCCCCGCGGCCCCGACGCGGCTTTGTCTCCTCAGAGCCCACGACGGCCCGCGCTCCGCCCCCCGCGCCCAGCGCGCGCGCTCCCCCCACCCCGCGCGCCCTCCGCCCCGCCCCCCGCGCGCCCTCCACGCTCCGCCCCCCGCGCTCCCCCGCCCCACCCACCTCCGCACGTCTTGTGAGGGCGGGGCGAGACCGGGCGCGGAGGACGCGCCTGCGCAAGAGCGGCGGGGTTCCGCGTCCCACCGCGGCGGCTCGCGACTGCCCGCCTTCACCCTGGTCATCGCCCGTCGTCCAGTGTAGGACTCAGGTCTGCGTGGCTTTAGGTTAGACACGAATACACTTAAAACTGACTCCCAGGGGCGCCTGGGTGGCGCAGTCGGTTAAGCGTCCGACTTCAGCCAGGTCACGGTCTCGCGGTCCGGGAGTTCGAGCCCCGCGTCAGGCTCTGGGCTGATGGCTCAGAGCCTGGAGCCTGTTTCCGATTCTGTGTCTCCCTCTCTCTCTGCCCCTCCCCCGTTCATGCTCTGTCTCTCTCTGTCCCAAAAAAAAAAAAAAAGTGACTCCCAGGGTGGAGCCTGCGTATTCTTATCGCAGTCGCAATAAACAAGCCTCCAAAACGCCTAAAAGTGTGTGGAGCGACTTCGGAGGGGCCGCTTCTTTGCCGCTTACGCGGGTCGGGGACTCGGCTCGCTACCCCAGCCCCCGATGGCGGGCCGTGGGGGGCTGCAGGGCTCACGGATGCTCAGGTGGGGGCAGCCCCGGGGGGAGGCGCGATGTCCGGAAGGGTGGTGCAGTCCCGATGGGGTCACCTCCTGGGGGGGGCGCAGCCCGGAGTGGGGGATGGTGTAACCCCGGTGGGGGGCGCTCCCGCGGAGCCCGGCCTCTTCCAAGAGCCTGAGAAGTGGGGTGCGGAGAGCACCTGCCTGCGCCTGGCCTCCAGGACCACACACCCCCCCCTCCCCCACGCCGTACACCCGGTCTCCACACCTGGCAGTAGCGAAGTGTGCTAATCCCATTAGAAAGCAGACTTCTCCAAACCCGAGGTTCATGGTCCTGAGTTCAGCAAAGGGGCTCCACCGCGTGGTTCGTTTCAGCAAGAATTTATGAAACTTTGGCCACGTGTTCTGAGTGCAGATGTCCCGAGTGCCACCGACGCATCAAACAGAACTCGGATGGACGGGAAAACCAATAGCGAAGTAGATCAATAGCCAACGATTACATGAATTACCAGTTCGATTATAAGGACAGAATTAAGGGGGTCAGGGGAGGAGCCAGCAGCTGCGGTTCGGCAGACGGTGACCAGGCAGGCCGCCTGAGCCACCTGAGCCCCACCTGAGCCACCTGAGCCCCACCTGAGCCACCTGAGCCTGGCAGTGGAAGGAAGGCTTCTGGGAAGAGGGACCGGCAAGTGTGAAAGCCTCGCTGGGAGCCCACCTGGCTGTTCTGGGACAGCTGCAGAGACCACAGGGGGACAGCAGGGTGACCCACGGGCCGCGGGCGCTCCCACCTGTGGGCCGGCCTGAGGGCTTTGGCCTCGCTCCTGCCCAAATGGGGAGCCCTGGGGAGGTGTGGAACAGATGACCCGACTCCTGTCTCCGAACCTGCGCAAAGCTCTTGGGAAGTGGCTGGGGCAGGACCCCTGGCTGTGCTGAAGGGGGTCAGGTTTGGGGTGTGTTTTGAAGGCCAGCCCCATAGAATTTCCTGACAGGTTAGACACGGACTATGAGAGAGAGAAGGCAGGGAGAAGTCCAAAGTGTTCATCTTGGGGGATGAAGCCCGTGAGCGGGGCATCACACCCTGAGGGCCAGCACGTTTGTGCACAGGGAGTCTTTTCTGGCAGCCCGCAGCTCATAAAGGGACCATTTAGCCCTAAATAAAACACAAAAAAAAGACCTCCTATTACACTGGTTTTCGTTATTTTCTTGCACACAAAGAAATCTCAGAAACAGTCTAAGATACCATGATCCACAGTCTTCTAGAAAAAGAATTCTGGGCGTTGGTCCCTAAACCTCCAGTCCTCAACAATGGAAAAGCTGTCTCTATCCCCCCGCAGCAGGTCACATGCTACAGTACCTTATATTTAGCACGAGCAGGGACAGTCCTGACTTATTAATTAAGTGACCAAAATGGAAATAGAAGCAAGGAAAGGAAATCTGTAATAAGATGGCACGGTCCTACTACTGTCTGTTGTCACAAAAGCCCTTGCCAAGGGCGCAGAGGGAAGGACACAGGGGCGGGGCCAACAGCTGGCACCTCGTCCCGAAACTCACTCCCAGCGATGAGAACTCCCTGCTGCCTGTGTTGAGGGTTTGGTTTTTGTTTGTTTTCCTTTTTTTGTTTTTTTTTTTTAATCATAGAAGCGTGAAACCAAACAAATCTTGTCTCCGCTTTGGTTTCATTCTCTCGAATGCCGTGCAGTTCGTGTCTGGCTCTCGGATGGGTTGCTTTGTCCCTTCCAAGTTTCACTTTGTTTACTCCCGCCGGCACCTGCCTGCTCAGTCCGGGGCCTCTCCCCGCTTTTCCCTGCTCTGGGATTCCGTCCGCAGCCTCCAGAGATCAGCCCAGGCTGGATGGTGTAGCACAAGCTCACCTCACCCCCAGTGCGATTAATTAATTACCTTCTGGGCCTGAGCGCCCAACACCCTCGGCAGGTCCAAGCCTTGCACTGCTGCCCTGTCTCGGGAGGTGAGGGGCCTCCTTAGCCCCTGCAAGGCCAGCTCCCGGGCCTGGCACTCCTGGCCACCCTCCTGTGTCCTTCGAGACTTTCTTCCCACTGACATTCTTATGTCTGTATTTTGCGAGGCACTGGTCTGCACACAACGGCAAAGGGCACACACACTCTGACGTCATGAAGCTCGTGTTCTAGTGGGGAGCTAGACGGTAAAAGAAGGGGAGGGGAAAGCGACCGGTAAACCTAAGAGAACATTATCTGTGTAAGACAGGGTGGTCAGAGAGGGCATCTGAGGACAAAGGAGGGGGGATTCAGACTCCAGGTGGTGGGAACAGCAAGGGCAAAGGGCCTGAGGAGGAGTGTGCGGCGTCCTAAGCATCAAAAAGGTCAGCGGGGCTGGAGCCGAGCGACCAAGGAGGGGAGTTGTCAGATCGGAGGTGGAGGAAGCAGCCGGCCTGGACCACGTAACACCATTTAAGGTTTCACCAAATGCCCTCCCTCCTGAAGCGTCAGAGTCTCCGTTTTTCCAGGTGCCTCCAGACTTAGTCCTGAAGTCCCCTCGAGGCGACCATGATTCAAGAGTGAGATGGGGCCCAGGCTTCTGTCCGAAGCCTCCTGACATCTAGCCATGTTTTTCCCTTGCCTTAAATACCTTCCCCCTTGCCGTACCTTGACTCATCTTTAAGTGCCTACCTAAACCGAAGGCCCTTCCTTCCCTGGAGGTCATGTTTGATGTTTCTCAAGCAGAATTAATCCAGATCTCATCATATTCCGTGGCCATTTATATATATATATATATATATGCATGGATATATGAATATGTACACGTGTATACTGTTTGCTTTTTTATTTATCATGGGACTTACCATGTGATATAGAAAACAAGCCACCTGTCACCCCAAATTGACTCGATGGCAAAAACCATTTGCTATTCATTTATTTGTCTATCTTCAGCCCTAACACTGCGCTTAGGGCATAGTAGGTCATCAATAAATGTGGAATTGATGGTACCTAAATAGCACCATCGTAAGCTTACCTTCTCGCTTCTCTCTGCGGATTTGGTTCAGTTTTGTCCCCAGCTCCCGCAGGAGCCTGGGGAGGGTCTTCCTGGGTGTGTCGTCTCACCCGAGCGGTTGGCAACTTCTAGGCCAAATCCGGCCCCTCCGCCCATGTTTGTATTGCCTGTGAGCAAAGATGGCTTCCACACTTTTCAACCGTTGGGGTCGCGGGGAGGAAGCAAAGAAAGGAGATTGTGTGACAAGCGAAAATCAGGTTCAAACTTCAGGGTCCTTAAGTAAAGTTTTATTGGAACACAGCCGCTCTTACTTGTTTCCGTATCATCTACCGCGGCAGGCAGGACTGAGTAGTCGTGATGGCAGTTGTGTGGGCTGCAAAGCCTAAAATATGTACCATCTGGCTCCTTAAAGAGGAAGGCCCCCCCCACCCCTGCTCTAGCAGCAACAATGACCTTTTTAGCAGAAGTGGAAGGGTGTCACTGCCACGATTAAAAATCTTCAGTGAGGCAGGTGGGCCTGTGATGGGCAGGATAGAGGGTCGAAGGGCACTGGGGTCGTGCTCGGACGTTTATTATACTTTTCTGTCTTCTTGTGTTTGCTCTAGCTTCTAGCTAATACAATGTTTTTATTATGTGTTCAAGGGGGAGGGGCAGAGAGAGAGGGAGAGAGAGAATCCAAAGCAGGCTCCTGGCCCAGCAGGGAGCCCGATGAGGGGCTCGAACTCACCAACAGTGAGATTCACGACCTGAGCCGAAATCAAGAGTCAGACGCTCAAGCGACTGAGCCACCCCGGCACCCCAAGATAATACGATGTTTTCAAAACAGAAGAATGAAAGCCTTCAGTTGCTGTGCAGTGCTGTTGGGACAGCATGCTGTTGACGCGGCCTCCGAGGCCCTGCCTGGGCTAGCTCGTGCCTGGCCTCCGAGAGTTAGGGTCCGCAGGACCAGCCGCGGTGGGTACCTCCCTGTGTTCCTGACAAGACTCAAGCTTGGTAACTTTGTAGGACACTCTCGGGGCTTCGAAGACCTCTGTCTGTGCCATTGGCCGTCCCTTGATTTGTTTAAATAATTCCCTGCCTGACTGACGACTTAGGGAGCAAGGAGCTCGCGACGTCTTACGCTCCGTTCAGTTCTCTCTCCAGCACCTCGCCTCCCCTTATGCAGCTGGCCTGTCGGCCCCAGGCCTCCCCTGAAACAGCCAAGGTCACCAGGGATCTTCATCTCACGGGTGCAGTAAACACATTCAGTCGTCTTCCTTGGCCTTCCAGAAGCACGGAGATGTTGCCTGTCCCCTCCTCGCGATACACACTTTACACTTGACTTCGGGACAGCGCTCCAGTGGTTTCTTCCTCCTCCTCTGACCGCTCCTTCTCTTTGTCTCTGAAGGGCGTTCTTCGTCACCAGCCTTGACCTTGCCTCCCCATGGATTGAAGTTTTGTGTGTTCTTCCTGGAAGGTTTCTCTGGGCTCCAGAAATGCACTGCCGAGCGCGACGTCCCAAACCGCGTACAGCCATGGAATGTGCCGGTGCAGCCAAGAAGCTAAGATCCTAACTTTTTACGTTCTATTGCCAGTGTGCTTAACATACAGCGTTAGATTAGTTTTAGCTGTAAACTGCTAATTTTAATTAGTTTAATGTACATGGCCCCGTGTGGGTCATGGCTACAATGCTAGACCGCGTAGGTACGGAATACGTCCACCGTCACAGAAAGTTGCACTGAACGGGCTGGGGACCCTGTCCAGTCATGTCCAGCTCCTGCTGGACGGTCCTCTTGGCCATCTCAAAGCATTGCAAGTGCGACTTGTCTAAAACCCAACCCATGGCCCCTCTCCGCAGTCCCGGGCTTCTACGGTATCTGCACGAGTGTTCATCCGTTTTCTCAGGCCAGACACGCCCGAACCATGCTCGACGTTCTTGTCCTCACCTCCGACACGCATTCTGGCCGCGAGCTCTGTCCACTCGCCGTGTCCCCAGGGACACCACCACCGCTGTCCTTCGTGCTACCACGTGGGCTGGGGGACGGGCCGCTTCCAGCCCCTCCTTAACGCCTCGTCCAGGCCCTGAGTGTCTGTCCCCCTCCCCAGACCCCTCCCACTCTGAGACCCAGCTACAGCGTCTTTGCCCCCCTGGTGCCCCCAGTCCAGGCTGCAGCATAGCCCCAAGGACCTCACCTGTCACCACTGCCTCTTCAGACTGGTTTGCATCACCAGTGTCATTCAGTTAATGTGTCTCTCCCACAGGACCGCCAACGGTAGAGCAGGGACGCATCCCTGTTTACTACTGACTCTTCACTACCTAACACGGGGCCCGGGACACGCTAGTGCAGGGTTAGCGTGCGAACAAAAGAGTGGACGATGAATGATTTGGTCTGTCTGTAGCTCATGTGGTCAGAGCCACCGCAGTAGTCAGCTTGCTTCCGTAACGGAAAATCACGGACCAGGTGGCAGAAACTACAGGGACTTATTTGTTCACAGTTCTGGAGGCCAGGAAGTGTAAGACCAAGGTGCCCGCCAATGGTGTTCCCAGTACGAGGGCCCCACCCCCCGTGACTCACAGAAGCGTGATTATCTTCCAAAGGCCCCTCCTCCACATACCATCACGCTGCAGGTTAAGGCTTCAACACGTGAGTTTTGAGGGGACACAACTAGTCCATAGCAGCCAATGTTCTGGGGCACCTGAGTGGCTCAGTCCGCTAAGCAGCCAATGTTTTGTACGTTTTCCCAATCCCTTGGCCACAGATTATATTTATCACCCCAAAGTACCATCTCATAAATGCCTACAGGAGGTTCGGGTTGAAGGGGACAGAAGATCCACGGAACCGAGCCCACTGCTGGAACGCCACTTGCCCGTGGGGCGGCGTCCGTGAAGAACTGTATCTATAATTCTAACAGTGCTTGAAAATAAAGAAAATCTCCTTGATGAGATACATTTCAGAAGGTTAAGTTGAGGCTTCACTGTGGACGGGCAAGAGACATCTAGCTCTAACGTGCAGACAATAGATGCTTCCACTGAGAAGGCGCCATGAAGCCCGTGGCCATCTGCAGAGGCTGCCGTGGCCTCCGTGCCCCCTGCGCAAAGGAGCCCTTATTCCACAGTGAGAAGTGTACATGCATTTCTTCCTGGTCTCTCTTAGAATATTAGAATACTGGCGGGGCACCAGGGTGGCTCCGTCGGTTAAACGTCTGACTTCAGCTCAGGTCATGATTTTGTGGTTCGAGAGTTCGAGCCCCACATCGGGCTCTGTGCTGACCGCTCAGAGCCTGCAGCCTGCTTCGGATTCTGTGTCTCCCTCTCTCTCTGCCCCTCCCCTGCTCATGCTCTGTGTCTCTCTCTCTCTCTCTCTCTCTCTCTCTCAAAAATAAATAAACATAAATAAATTTTTTTTTTAAATATGCTTCTGCTGGGGCCCCTGGCCAGCTCCATCAGGGAACCATGCGACGCTTAATCTCGGGGTCGTGAGTTTGAGACTCGCATTGGGTGCAGAGATTACTTAAGTAAATAAAGAAAACTTAAAAAATATATGCTTTTATTTATCAAAAAAAATAAATTTGCGTACAGCTTTTCGGGTAAACTCAGTAGACACTACCGAATGTCTGATATGAGCCGAGACCTTCCTGGGACGCATCTGTGTGGAATGAGGTCCGCTTACTGAGGCGAAGGCGTGACTTTAAAAACCCCGTGTGCTGGGAGTCTTTTCATCGCCACGGTAGCCGTGAGGCTGTGCTTTAATTATCCTCATTTTATGAATGAGGAAGCTGAGGCCCAGAGAGGTTAAGTGACTGGCCTGGAGTGTCCCAGCTGATGAGTGGCAGAAGCTGGGATTTGAGCCTAGAGTCTGTGTGTGTTGTTTTTTTTGAATTTTTTTTTACATTTATTCATTTTTGAAAGACAGAGAGAGACAGAGCACAAGCAGGGGTGGGACGGAGAGAGAGGGGGACACAGAATCTAAAGCAGGCAGATGAGGCTCTGAGCTGTCAGCACAGAGCCCGATGCGGGGCTCGGACTCATGAACCACGAGATCGTGACCTGAGCCGAAGTTGGACACTCAACCAACTGAGCCACCCAGGTGCCCCTAAGGGTCTGTGTTCTTAATCACTATGCCGCTGACCCTTCACTGCCCTGCTGCCCTTCACCCCTTCTGCACCTGCACTCAGGTGCACAACGTTTTCTCTTATAATTTTCGCCAACTTTACAGGGACGTACGATTACGTCCATCGTACAGACAGAGAAGCTAAAGCTTTGAGGCACAGACTCTCTGATCCACTCAGTAACTACTAAGAACCACACGTGCCAGGACAACCCTAGGCCCTGGGGAAATCGCGGTGAGACAGGCGGATGCCACCCTGCCCTGACCTCTGGATGCTCTCGCTCTCACCGAGGGTGACCGGTAAGTAGGACACGTGCTGGGAAGGAATTAAGACGACGCCGTCGAGATCAGATGAGGTGAGTGTTTTAGAAATGGAGGTCCAGAAAGTTCCATCTGAAGGCATGGCATTTAAAGTGAGATCTGAATAAGGAACCGCCCTCAGCAGACTGGGATGAACGGGCCGGGCCGGGCAGAGGGAACAGCAAATGCTAAACCCTGGGGCAGAAGTGAGCCCAGCGCCCTGGGTGCAGAAAGCCCAGGGCGGCTGGCGGCTGGTGGAAGATGTCACCCCAGGTCGTGTAGCTGATATCCAGCAGAGCTGATGGTCGGATCCACGTCTGCCTGAGGCCACACTCTGCCCCTCGGCAAACTGCCCAAAGGAACGAGCACGACATTCCGTCTGCTGTCATGGCCTGCTGTGTTTTTAAGTTAACTTGGGCAGAACCCCAGGAGGGGAATTAAGAGTCAAAATAGAGGAAAGCCGCACGCGGAAGGGCTTCCCTCGGACGGGACACACAAAGACAAACGAAGTGCCAGACCCGGCTTCGCGCCCCGGGCCTCACCCTCACCCCGTTATTCACCCCTGCACCCCGCCCTGGGCCTCACCCTCACCCTGTGACGCGCCCTCCACGCTCATCTTAGATGAAACCCCATGTGGGCCGCAGGGGAGGCAGCTCGGATGCCTGAGGTCAGGAGTTCAGCTTGGCTTGAGGTCAACGGCCCCTCCAGGACCGCCTGGGAGCTCAGCCAGTTAAGCATCTGACTTCCGCTCAGGTCATGATCTCACGGGTTCGTGAGTTCGAGTCCTGCATGGGGGTGGGGGGGACGCTGTCAGCGCAGAGCTCTCTTCGGATCCTCTGTCTCACTCTGCCCCTCCCCCCTCAAAAATAAAGAAACAAACAGACAGACAAAACAAAACCCGTCCAGCTCCTCGCAGGTGTGGGCAGAGAACTGGAGTCTGGAGGCAACTCCAGGAGAGTGGGGCGGGGCAGACGGCTCAGGAGTGACATAGCGGGAGTGCACAGGGGAGGCGGGGGCCAGTGACACGGGCGTTGTCATGGGGTAGGAATCCTGAGGCGAGTGTCAGGGCAGACGGCGGGCAGGAGTCACAGACAAGGAGGGCAGCAACACTCAGTGACATAGGACAGCACGCACGGATCCCAGAGACACGTGTTGTGCCGATACGTCGCTGGGTCCGATGAGTCCACTGCAATCACATGAGCCTGGGTCTCACCGGGGCAGCCACCATCCCAAAGAAAGTTCACTTCTTCCCACAAGGCTGGGTGCCTTCTCTGGATCGAGGTATGCAGATGTCACAGCGCAGCTGGGGCAGGAAGGTGATGTCACTCCCCTGCTGAGAGCTGGCATAAAAGGAGGAGCTTGTCCAGGGTGTGATGTGTGTGACCCATGGCTGGTGGGCGGACGTGCCTGTCCACCCCCAGGTCTGCAGAGGCAGCTCTTGGTCAGTGAATGAGCCAGGAACCACATCCCTGCATGATGTCATTGGGAAAACCCCACTGATGATAAGTTCCATGCCAGATTCTGAGAGGACAGCACGTTGCATCTTACTAAACTGTGCCAACACCCCTGTGAAATCGATGCAGTGATCGTCCCAGTTTGCAGACAGACAGACGGGGACTCAGAGACGTGAGTATCTCGTGCAGATGAGAAGCTGTCCCCGCTATGCACACTTTACCCGTTTAATCAGCGCCACTCAGGGCGTCGCACATCTTAAGCAGGAAGTTGTTTGGGTTTTGACAAATGCATAAACTCTCATAAACACCGGCAGGTCCGCCACAGCCACGTCCTACCCCCGCACACCGGTCAGCCCAGCGTCTGCCAACCACAGATCCACTTCCTATACTAACGGGCTCTAGTGTCAGAGATATGAAACCCAACAGCATGAACGCTGCTGTGTCTTCCATGTCTACAAACTTCTTTTGCTCAGCGTGACGTTGCTGAAATTCACGTTCCTGCTTCTATCGGTGACCCTTTCTTGCTGCCGACCACCACTCATTGTCCAAACGTTCCCCTCACAGACATCTGGCTTGTTCCCTGGCCCCACTCCTACCAACGAGCCTGCTGTGACCATTCACGTGGTGAAGTCTTTTTGAGTATGGATTTTCATTCTCTTTGGTAAACATCTAGAAACAGAACTGCTGGGTCGTTTGGTTCATGTCTGTTTACCTTTCTAAAAAATTGCCAAACCATTCTCCAAAGTGGTTATACCGTTTCACGTTCCCGCCAGCCACGTACGGGAGCACCAGGTGCTACATATACCTGGGAACGTCTGCATCGTCTCATGACTAATGAGGAGCTTCTTTTCGTGTGCTTTTGGGCCATTTGTATATTTTCTTTTGTGAAGCATCGAACCAAGTCTTCAGCCCATTTTAATTGCGTTGCTTGTCATATTACATTGGATTAAGAGGGAGTGTGAGTGGGGGCGGGGGGGGGGCGGTGCAGAGAGAGGGGGGACAGAGGACCTTAATGGTGTCTTTCAAAAAGTGAAATTCTAATTCAAAATTCAATTTATCACTTTTTTCTTTGTTTTGTGCCTTCTGTGCTTTTTGCTTAACGCAAGGTTTCAAAAGTTTTTCTTCCATATTTTTTATGTCAATTTTATGATTTTGCCTTTTACATTTAAACCCGCAAGCTATTTTGGGTTACTTTGTGTGTGTATTATGAAATAAGGTCATAAGCTTTTTTTTTTTCCCGTATGGATCTCCGGTTTATTCTAGTGAAGTAGGCCATACTCTCCCCGTTTAATTATCTCTGCCCCTTTGTCAAAAATCAATTAACCACATACATGTGGGGTTACTTTTGAGCCGTCCATGCTGTCCCTTGACCTCTATGTCCCACAGCATCCATGGCCCCCCACTGCCTCCTCTCCGGTCCCCTGCTCAGCCTTGGACTCAAGCCACACCAACAGCTTAAAACCTGACCTCTGCCTCCCCAGCTCAGAGCCTGATGACACTAAGTCCAAAAGGTATCCCCAGACAGAGTCAGGGCAAACGGGGCTGACCTCACGAGCTTCTTTTTCCTCAGGACCACAGCCCTGGACTGTGCGTTGTTAAAGTGTCTGAAATAGAAATACTTGTTTCTGGCAGGAAGGCAGCTCGCATCCCGATCACTCGGCCAGAAGTACAAGAAGTGAAATTCATGCTTCTGGCCAGAAGTGAGTGGGTCTCTTGGAGCGAGGGGAGGCCTGGGGGGGGGGGGAATGCCTGAGCAGAGACAGCAACAGCGGTAACTCTGTGGGTCCCCACAGGATTGCAATCACTTTTGCTGGTTGCTCAAGTGCACCCTTGGGGGGGGGGGTTGATGCCCTAAAAACCCTCAAGAAGGGTTTCATCATCCCCTAGAAGCATGTGAGGACTGGAATCCACTTATCTGGCTCTCTGTGTGGACACAAATGCACAGGTGTCCACTAACGAGCAGATTCTCCACCCTAGTTAAGGTGGGACCAGAAGTCCCAGGCGCCCACGAGAGGGTTACAAGCCACAGTGTCCCTTGGCAGGGCCTCAACAGTCCCGGCAGGGACACATGGGCATCCAGGGGGAGCCTCTCTGGGGAGGC
The DNA here is from genome assembly GCF_018350175.1 of Felis catus. NCBI lineage: Eukaryota > Metazoa > Chordata > Mammalia > Carnivora > Felidae > Felis > Felis catus. Next base: position 711,569 of record NC_058384.1, read on the forward strand.
TAACAGACTCGCTGAACCACATGACAGCCTGGCTGTTCCCCGGGGCACAGGGGACCCAGAGCTGAGCCACACAGCTGCTCTCAGAAGCCACACGCACCGTGACACCATCACCTCTAGGACGTGTGTCTTTGGAGAAGCAGCCTGTGATGCTGGGGACATGGGCCGAATGTGACCAGTAGATGGGGCGGTCGGTCAGTCTGTGCCCCCAACACCGGCCCGGCCTCAGGACGGCGAGAGGCGTGCACAGATCATGGTGGACGGGATCGGGTAACGCCAGCAACCTAAGTCAGGAATCTTAAGCCCGTCTGACAATGAGTCTTTTTGAAAAGATATAGGGCACTAAAAAATCGAGGGAATTTTCAACAAGCCTGAGTTCACCGGCCAAAGCCTGCCTCTAAAATAAAGCCTATTTGGTGTTTAAGAACTTCAGTCTTTGAGGGGCGCCTGGGTGGCCCTCAGTCAGTTGGGTGGCCGACTTCAGCTCGGGTCACGATCTCATGGTCCGTGGGTTCAAGCCCCGTGTCTGGCTCTGCGCTGACAGCTCGGAGCCTGGAGCCTGCTTCGGATTCTGTGTCTCCCTCTCTCTCTGCCCCTCCCCTGCTTGCTCTCTGTCTCTCTGTCTCTCTCTCTCTCTGTCTCTCTCTGTCTCTCTCTCAAATAATAAACATTAAAAAAAAGAACTTCAGTCTCTGAAAACTTATAAACCAGGGTGTCTAAAATCACAGACTTGGTGTCACACAGGACCCGGTGGGAAGCCGCATCGGCCACTTAAATAACCGTGTGGCGTTGGACCGTTTGATTTCAGTCTCTGGAAACCTCAGTGTCCTCATCTGTAAAATGGCAAACGACACTTAGCTCTCAGGTTACGTACTGGTCATGACGCTACACGGACCTAATCCGGGTCCATGGGGCACTGCACCGGGACCCAGCAGCAAAGAGGCAGTTCAGGCGCGCCTCTTGGCGGTTTCTACGATGGCCCCAGGGACTAGCGGACTTATGCTCCCAGTCTGGGTGCCTCCAGGGGCTGAAGGGCCCAGGGAACTACTTGCAGTTGTAAAAACACTTTGCAAACGGTCTGATCGTACAAATAGTTCAGACTATAAGAAATGGAATTAACAAGTTATAACTCAAAACGTTTGCAAAAATAAAGTCCCATTGGATTAAAAATGACACATTCTCGTGTAATTATGAACTCTGTACAGTGGCTGGATTTAAATTTTAACGTTACTGTTGGGGCAAGTCTGAATAAAGTTTCTACCGTGGGCCAAACACGGTAGAGCCTGAGCCTCGTTCAGGCTTCCTCTGAGCCTCTGAGCCTCATTCCTCGTTCCTCGTTCCTCGTTCCTCTGAGCCTCGTTCACAGTCACCATATGTACAAGACGTGTCCCGTGGGCAACTTATGGCTATATTCCCATCTTCTGAGTGTTTGAGGTTTTTTTTTAAGTTTATTTATTTATTTTAAGAGAGAGAGTGTGCGAGCAGGGGGGGAAGAGAGGGAGGGAGAGAGAGAGAATCCCAAGCAGGCTCCACTCTGTCAGCACAGAGTCTGACGCGGGGCTTGATCCCACAAACTGTGAGATCATGACCTGAGCCAAAACCAAGAGTCAGACGCTCAACCAACTGAGCCACCCAGGTGCCCCCTGGTGTGTGGTTTTTGTGGGGTTTTTTGGGTTTTTTTAATTTTTGAGACAGAGACAGAGCATGAGCAGGGGAGAGGCAGAGAGAGAGGGAGACACAGAATCGGAAGCAGGCTCCAGGCTCCGAGCTGTCATCACAGAACCGGATGCAGGGCTCGAACCCACGGACCGTGAGATCACGACCTGAGCTGAAGTCAGAGGCCCAACCGACTGAGCCACCCAGGCGCCCCGCCCCTGGTGTTTTTTTAAAAAAAGGTCTTTCTACGGGAATCCTTTCCCAGAAAAAAGGTCATACGCTCAACCAAACTGTCACTTAAGAGTAAGTGACTGGTCCCCTTCCCGTACGGGCCTGAAGTGATCTCTGAAAATGGATCGCTGTCCCCCGGACCCAGAAACCCCCACAAAATCATGCAGATCTAGAGGTTCCAATCTTCATGTCCACTTTAGGAACACACGCGAAACTGCCCGGGTGTGTGCGAGTCCCCGAAGGACGGCGTCCTAGGGCATAGCGCGTGCCCCTCGGTCGCCATCCTGGAGTGTTGGCACTCACCTCCTCTCCCACGGGACTTCATTCCTGTCCTGGCTCTGCGCTTTTTCTTTAACATTTTAAGATGTGCCCTTTATGAGCCTTTCTGCATTTAAATCTAGTACAAAACCAAAATACATTGTGGCACAAAAATACTCAGAGATGACGAGGAACCAGCACTGGGGAAGAGGAGCGGTGGGTCAGTGAGGCCAGTGCCCTTATTCTCCGTGGCGAGGACAGCATCACGGTGGCTCAGGGGGGGACACAGTGGCTTCACTATCGCGACGTCGAGGCTCAGAGGAAGGAGACAGCTCTCGCTGAGAGGGGCCGTAGAAGAACTCCTGGAGGACGGGTGCGGTGGCCGATTTCTAGGAGTGACCCCAGTGGCCCCCCACCCTTCGTAACCTCACGTCCTTTGAGCGTGGGTGGAACAGGACGGTCTTGCCTTCCTGCACAAGGGAGCTTGTCCGTGTGGCCCCGTCGAACCCCCGAGTCTTCTGTGGCAGAAGGAGGAGACGTGAGGTGTGGGGGCGTCTCAGCCGAGGGGCCCCTCTGTTTCTCTGTCTCAGCTCCCCCACTGAGAACAGGGACCTCCTTCCGACGACTGCAAGGAACTGAGGTCGGCCGGCAGCCTGGACGAGCTGGGGAGCAGAGCGGACCCCAGAGCCTCAGGGGAAAAGCCGGGAAAGGCCCCCAGAGGCCCCCCTGACCCCCGCCTGCTCAGCGGGCTCACTGCGGTGCGGTGCGGTGAGGTCGGAAAGGGCTGTGGGGGGGAGCGGCCAAGTGTATGGGTTTGCACGCAGCAATGGAGGACTAATACAGGTGACCTGGGAGCTGTGCCCTGAGGGACAGGCAGGACTCTGGGTGGAGAGAAGAGAGGGGGGAGAGTGTGGCCACGCGTGGGCGTGGGAAGGTCTGGGCCACTCAGGGAGCCGTCGGGGCCCTGGCCGGGGCAGGCTCCTTGCAAGGGGTTTGACATCAGCCCAAGCTGCTAGCCCCTTCTCCGGGATGTCATGACCACATACCGGAGTCTTTCGGGCACAGGAGTCCCTGAGAAGAGCTGTTCCTTTATGTGGACGGTGGGCGGGAAGCAGAGGCGGGAGGACTGTTAGGAACCTGTCACAACCGCCCCGCTCACCAGACACCATGGCACCACGTCCTGTGCCCCGAGCCCCCCCTCCCGAGATTGTGGGGGACAGGCCGTGGTCCTTCTGGGTCCGCCAGGCCCAGCAAGTGCCGGGTCCCCTCAGTGACGGGGACAGAAGCACTGGATAAATGTCTGCCTTCTGGAGGCATCTTTCCGCTCCCTCGGAGGTCCCCGTGGAGTCCCATCTCTGTTGCTCAAAGCAACGTGGACCCTCAGGTATGATTTTCCTCCTTCCCTGTCCCTCTCCCCTCCCTGCACCTCAGATGAGGCTCTGCTGGGGGACAGTCCACGCTGAGGCAGCCAGGCCAAGAGCGTCCAGCCCAGGCTGCTCAAGAAGGAGACAGGCACACCGCGTGGCGAGGCGGCTGGAGACCCACCTCTGGGATGCGGGGGAGCCAGAGACCAGGCCGAGGCCTTACACCTGTGGCTCCGGGCAGGAAACGGCCCACGTGGGGCGGAAACGCACGCGGTGTGAGGTCCCGGAACCGACATTTACACCAACGTCAACAACACGCACCCTCGTCGATTTCACATTCTACATCCTTTGGCATAAACCGCTGAGTCAGAAATGCTGAATGTTATTTGTGTAAAGGGGTGGGGGGGTCGACGCAAGCCCCCGATGGTACCACCAGCCCTTAAAATGGCAAACACCCGCCTGGGCCTGCTGGTGGCTTTGCCTGTGGCGGTCACGTCACCTCCCAGGCCCCAGCCCCGTGGGATCCTGCCCGACTGATGTTCCCAGCACCTGGCCGTTCACAACCTTCTAGAACCCACGAACAGCTTACCTCCCTGGGTGGAAAGATGCACGATTTTATGTTCCTTTCACCCGCAAACAACGACAGAAAGTGTGTATTTTCTGAGCTTCCAGCAAAACTGTAGGTTTCTCCCATTTTTTAAAAAAGTTCATTTATTTATTTTGAAAGAGAGGCAGAGAGAGCACAAGTGGAGGAGGGGCAGAGAGAGAGAGAGAGAGAGCATCCCAAGCAGGGCTGCCCCACGGGGGGAGGGGGAGGGAGGTGGGGGGGGTGGCTGAAGAGTGACCTGTCACCCAGGATGGGACAGGCCGGGCCCTACTTCCTCTGGGTCAACAACCCTTAACCTCATCCTTGTGATCACATGGGGTTTCCCATGTTTATTTTCCAGAAGAATAGAGGCCAACGGTTTGCTAAGGCCCTGCGGATCAATACTGATAAGTCAGCCCCAAATGAGTGCTCGAGGTGTTACGTTTCCTGAGATGACTCACCCTGTGGCCCTCGCCCACACGTGGACCGGCCAACGACCCTGAAGACACTGGTTCTCTCTGAGCTGAGCCTCCCTCCACCCTCCAGGGTTTCCCCCTGGAGGTGGGTCTCCTCAGTACCCACCGCCGCCGAGGAGGCCTCCCCAGCAGGACAGAAATGGGATCCCCACCGTGTGATCGTCTAACGTCCTCTTGGGGGGCGACAGTCACACATACCCAAGCCCACAACATGGCGGAGCACCGAAGCAGCCTCCAGAGCGGCGTCCCGGCCCACTCTTCCTACCAGAGCTACCTCCTCCCTCCGTGCACGAAGGGACTGCACATCAGTGCGGGGGGTACAAGGTGTGTGGTAGGAGTTTGTGCGGCTTCTAGAATGTTCCATGTGTCCGGCTAACCCCCTCTTACCGGAGCTGCAGACGGGAATCATCGACAACACAATTGCTTGTGTTGATCTCCCGACACAAATAACACGTTAGTTAACGTGCGGAAAATTCAGAGAGGTTGAACTCCTTCCCAAACTCCTATTAGATGAGATCGTAGTCCTTTCCTCAAATTCTGGGACGTCCGACCCGCGTCATCTGCCAGCAGAAATAGACCCTGATCGTGGCCTGAGTCAGCGAAACCAAAGCCCTCGAAAGACCAAAGTGTCAGAAAGGAGGTGAGTGCGGGAGAAAACATGGGTCCGGGGGGACAAGAGAGGCCAGAGGCATCTCTCTCTGTCCAAGACCCTGTGTGTCCCCCTGTCAGTGGAGAAGTATCCTCCGATGAGAAAGGGCTTGTCACCAGGAGAGTGGGTCAGGCACTCGCCACAGCTGTGTTTTCTCGTCTATGTTCTACGCTTCGGAAACCACCGTCTGACCCACGACGCAGCCACCGGGAGCCCTTCTACCACAGGTGAGGGCTGGTCTCCTCCTGCGGGCGTGGATCAGAGACCCAGGCGTTCTGGTCACTGGACGGGGAAAGCCCTCCTGCAAATCTTCTTGCTGGGATTATAATGATCATGAGCCTGTCACTGGGTGGACGAAGAAAATCCAGGTGCTGGACCTAAAAATCCAAGGACTGAGCTGAGCCCTGAGCTCAGGGACCCCTCCAAGGTGCATCTTGGCCCCACTGGATTCCCGTCGGTGAAATCCTCGCCCTCCCCTAAAAAACGCCCTTTACTCGTCAGGATGCTTAAAAGTCACACCGGAGTCATAAGGAACCATTGTGGGGCGCCCGGGTGGCCCAGTCAGTTAAGCGTCTGATTTTGGCTCGTTTCATGATCTCACGGTTCATGAGTTCGAGCCCCATATCGGGCTCTGTGCTGACAGCTTGGAGCTGCCTTCAGATCCTCTGTCTGTCTCTCTCTCTCTCTCTCTCTCTCTCTCTCTCTCTCTCTCTCCCTCTGGCCCTGCCCCGCTAGCACGCATGCACACACACACCCTCTCTCAAAAAAAAAAAAAAAAAAAAAAAGATTTTCTTTTTTTAATTAAAAAAAATGAGGAATCATTTGTAAACATCTTGCTAGGAAATAATTTTTAGGTATTTGGTTGCCCGCAAAAGTATCTGATTGCTTCCCTTCCATCCACAAGGGACCGAGTACATGACACATGTTTGCACGTACGTACACGCCTGTACGGCCCAGATCTGCCCTTAAAGGAATCTCACTGCCTTCAGAAAAAAGAGTCCAAAGCACCAGGCCTGGCGATCCAGGTCCTGCAACATCCATGCGCCACGCCTCTCGGTTCCCTCCGAGTCACTGTCACCAGGACGGAGCCACTGGCTGATCCCTAAATGGGTCCCGGGCAACCCCCGCTCACGTGACCCTTGCTTGGCTCACAGGTTCCCTCCCTCAAACAGTCAGACAGCCTTTTGCACCTGAACCCCTTCTAGAATCTGCCTGCACCAAAGGGCAGCAGAGGACAGCAGTCACAAAAGCCCCAACAGCCCTGTTGTCCAGCAGGCGGTCACATCTGGGGCCAGTGTGACCTCATCACCCTTCGACACACATACCGACTGTCTCCGGGCTCCTACCCGTGAGCCCTCACGACACCGCTTTCTGAAAGCTTCGATTCTCACAGCTCGGGCCACCTCTGTTGTTTTCCTTCCCCTCGGCGCCTCTGCCTTTCGGCGACAGACCCTTTCAGCCGCCTCTGGAACCAGGAGCCGTGACAGGAGCCCCATCCCCTCAATCCTGCGCGTGTGAGCCCTCCCCAGCCTTCCCGGGCCGGCCCAGACTTCCTCCATGAGTCCTTTCCGAGTCCTTCAGGCGGGAAGAAGCCGCCCCATCGGGACCCTGCACGCCGCATTCATGCCCCCACTGAGACACTCGTCACTGTAACTCTACACGTTTCTGGGACTTGGCTGAACTCCTTTCTAGGGAGGAGAATCCAAGTTTGATAAGCTTGGGTTTTATTTTTAATTTATCTGTGTTTCCCTCCCAGCCCGGAAGCCTAGGACACCGGCCACAACAAATGCTGTCTTTTGTTCCATCGAGGAATGATCTTCTTGCTCTGGAGCCGACTCTTGCCGGTCAGAGCCCGGCGTCCCAGCCTTTCAGGCTTTCGGCTAGTTACTCAGCTCCAGTTTTAGCCCCCGAAACACAAGGCTATTTCTGTGAGGCGAGCACCTCAGAACGCGGTTAGCAGTCTTGCTTGGGATTTGGCGACCAGAATGGTAATGCAGACCCTCGCTTTTAACAGGTGTCAGTCGTCAGTAGCAAGACACGACCCACGTGAAATGCGTTGTTTGCATAAACACACACATTTTATACACCCCACGGGACAGACACGCACTCAGGAGCCAGCGGCCGAGGGCCCGTCTCAGGGGTTTCCACCCCGGTCCGCAAAGAGCCACTGCAGCTGATGTCTAAAATAAGGTTTGTGTGCAAAGGGCAAGGAATGGACGGGCAAACAGCATCTCCCAGCCGCCCGGCCGCCCAGAGGCCCCAGGCTGAGCCTGTCTTGCAGCCGTGCTGGGGTGACCAGGGATGGCTGGGCTGTCCCTCCCTCTGCTCGACGTGCTGGCTGCTTGTGACAGGCATCCTTTTAGTTGAAAATCATTCATCGTTTTTTGTTTATGTGACAGCTTGATTGGAATTGCTACTTAGGCCTTCGCGGGACCCATAAACAGAAAAAGCGAATCCCTGTGGCCTGGCGGGGGCGGGGGCGGGGGGGGGGGGGGCGGAGACGAGATCTGATGTTAAACCCAGGCCAGAATTCCGTAAAGCCGGGCCCGGAACCAGACAGGAGGCTCCTCTGGTGGCCTAAACCAATTCACAAAAGCGAGCAAGGAAGGTCCTAAGCCCTAAACCAGAGTAAAAAATGGTTTTGCCCCAGAACACTTAAAAAAAAAAAAACTTTCCTGGGGTACCTGGGGGGCTCAGTCGGTTAAGCCACCAACTCTTGGTTTCCGCTCAGGTCATGATCTCGCGGCTCGTGGGTTCGAGTCCCGTGTCGTGCTCTGTGCTCACAGCTGGGAGCCCGGAGCCTGCTTCAGATTCTGTGTCTCCCTCTCTCTCTGCCCCTCCCCTGCCCTCTCTCTCTCTCTCTCTCTCTCTCTCAAAAATAAACATTAAAAAAATTTTTAATTAAAAAAAAGCAGGCAAAGTATTACAATGGTGTATATGTAGTTATTCTCAGTGCTTTAAAGCAAATGTATAAATACAAAAACACGCACACGTTGTTTATACGATGAGCAAATCCGGGGAATAATAAAAAAAACAACTAGTTACTTCTGGGAAAGGAAGTTAGGAGACTTGATGGAGGCGGAGACTTCTTACTTATGTTCTGTTGAGCTTTTTGGATTTTATCAACCTATTTAAGAGTATTTAATTTCAAAACAGCTTCTTCCCAAGAACAATGCAACGTAAAATTTTTCAGGGAAGGTTAAAAATTGGGAACGTAAGTGTGAAAAACATAACCTAGCAACACAACATTGAAAATGAATAAGGTTGGCACTCATTTCCCCCTCCACGGGCGGTCACGGTTGCTGGTGAAGACGGACGGAGACACATAAACACAGACAGGTGATGGTTGTAGGGGAGACCGACCCGTCGCCAACGGAAGAAATGCAGGTTCAGGCAACACCAAAGATGAAAACAGATAAAACAGGAGTTTATGAAATGGTTCTACGCGTTCAGATGCCGTCTGAGCCCTTTCCTGCAAACATCACCGATGTGCACCTGCTGAAAGGCACCGAGGGTCCCACCCCACCTGCCGTTTCAGAAGGAGCAAGGTCGCCTGCCAGCTGCCAACAAAGGAGGGAGCGAGGGGCACCTGGTGAGGGGAGAGGGGGGAGGAGGGACCGTTTGCAGCTCATCAGGAGACAACACTAGCAATTTATTTCTTGTTGGGAGTTGGAGCTTTAGGGAAAGTGGCAATTGGAAAAAAAAAATGTGGGTTTTTTTCCCCCTATAAAACTACCTGGGAAAATATAACGAGAATTTAAAACTGTTCTTTAAGGGGCGCCTGGGTGGCGCAGTCGGTTAAGCGTCCAACTTCAGCCAGGTCGCGATCTCGCGGCCCGTGGGTTCAAGCCCCGCGTCGGGCTCTGGGCTGATGGCTCAGAGCCTGGAGCCTGCTTCCGATTCTGTGTCTCCCTCTCTCTCTGCCCCTCCCCCGTTCATGCTCTGTCTCTCTCTGTCCCAAAAATAAATAAAAAACGTTGAAAAAAAAATTAAAAAAAAAAACTGTTCTTTAATCCTTTATTTGTACTTTGGTGTCAAAAATCTCCATGTTCGTATCAATGCTATTTATAAAAATGGAAACATGAGAAATAGGTTGCAACTTCATTTTGCTTTTTCTAAAATATATGGAAACGGCTTCTAACGGGGTGTGCGCTAGGTTTGGGGCGAACGGCTGCTTCCGTCCTCAGAAACGAGCCTGTCCGTCCGGCAGGTGCTGTGACAGCACGAGGCAGAGCTGACGACACGGGAGCAGGTCGGCCCTGGCCGAGGAAGGAACGCAGAGGATAGGACACCGGTGTCCCACCTTCGCACCCAGGCGGCCGGCCGGCCCAGGGCCGGGACTTTGTGCCACACGCAGGAGGGTTGAAGGCCACCTGGTGGCTACATTGGAGAAGCACAGCCCTGAGTCCAGGGGTCAGGTGCACGCCCCCTGACCACCACTTACCATGGGTCACGCACACAGAAGCATCTTAATGGGTTCCCGGTTCGTCATCACCAGTTCCTGCACGTCCTGTGACTTCCTCTCCGTCTTCGCCGAGGTTCTCGGTCATGCCTTCTCTCGGTCCCAGTCAAGAGAATGTCCTTCTTCCCCGTCTTTCCCCCGAATGCCACGTGCTGGGTATGTCCCCACTCCCCTCCCGGCAGGAAGACCATCGCTGTGCCTTAGCACACCCCTCTTCTTGTCTGGGAACACAGACATGTATTTCACTCAAAACAACAAAAATCGAAGTGGTGCTTGATTTACAAAGATAAATACATATTATGTTTCAGTGTCTCTCTCTTTTAACGTCTTGTTCAGGGGCTCCTTGGGGGGCTCAGTCAGTTGAGCATCTAACTCTTGATTTTGGCTCAGGTCGTGATCCCAGGGTATGGGATCGAGCCCCAAAGAGATTGAGCCCCAACTTGGGCACCTCACTGAGCACGGAGCCTGCTTGGGATTCCCTCTCTCTCTCTCTCTCTCTCTCTCTCTCTCTCTCTCTCTTTCTCAAAAAAAAAAAAAAAAAGATAAATACAGTTATTGGCTTTTTAAAAAAATAAAACACATAAATGTCTTGTTCATTCTATCATTCAGTCAACTCTTGGTTATCCTTTGGGACAGTTGGGGCAATTCACATAATTTAATCTCAGACAATTTTTGCCAGTTTAAAAAAAATTTTTTTTAATGTTTTGAGAGAGAGAGAAACAGAGCACAACTGGGGGAGGGGCAGAGAGAGAGAGGGAGACACAGAATCCAAAGCAGGCTCCAGATTGTGAGCTGTCGGCACAGAGTCCGACGTGGGGTTTGAACCCGCAAACCACAAGATCATGACCCGAGCCGAGATCAAGAGTCAGACACTTAACCGACTGAGTCCTCCAGGCACCCCTAAGTCATTTTTTTTTAATTTTTTTTTTAATGTTTATTTATTTTTGAGACAGAGAGAGACAGAGCATGAATGGGGGAGGGTCAGAGAGAGAGGGAGACACAGAATCGGAAGCAGGCTCCAGGCTCCGAGCCACCAGCCCAGAGCCTGACGCGGGGCTCGAACTCACGAACCGTGAGATCGTGACCTGAGCTGAAGTCGGACGCTCAACCAACTGAGCCACCCAGGCGCCCCAACCCCTAAGTCATTTTTAAATACAAGGGCGTCAGGGAGGCTCAGCTGGTTAAGCGTCCAACTTTGGCTCAGGTCATGATCCCAAGGTTTGTGAGTTCGAGCCCTGAATCGGGCTCTGTGCTGACAGATCAGAGCCTGGAGCCTGCTTCGGAGTCTGTGTCTCCCTCTTCTTTCTTCCCATTCACACTCTGTCTCTCTCTTTCTCTCTCTCTCTCTCTCTCAAAAATAAACATTAAAAAATAAACATTAAAAACAAAAAGAATCAGGTCTCCCCCTTCTATGTTTTCACATGAGTGAGAGAGGAGGACGTTCACCTGCATCTCGTGCGTGAGCCATGGTCGTGCGACCATCTGGGTTCCATCATCTGTGTCCGTGGACCTGGTGAGGCCGTCTCTTCTGAGAAAGAAGGCATCGGTTTGCCTTGGAGGGCATGGGGCAGGTCTGGGGGTCCCTCCTGGGAACCCGGCTCTCACAGCCCGAGGTGGAAAGCAGGGAGGGCCGTTCTGTGCTGTGTAGACAGAGGCCTTCTTTTTTTCAAACACTCTAATCCAAGGTGGTAGGTACGTGACTCAAGAGACAAATTCGCTGACGTTCACCGGGAATCTAGTGCATCTAGTCAGTGCGCTTATGTCTGCTAACTTTCTGGTCTGTTACGTAATTTTTTCCACAGCTCATATAGGTTTCTCCACTGTGAGCCATCTGGATTTCAATCTTTTGTTTTTGAAAAAGGCGGTTTTGCTTCTTAATCCAATTTCGTTTCTGCAGAAGAATTATAGGGAATCATTTGGACGCTCGTACCAAGGGAAGAGAGTCCTGAAGGCTTTCGAAGCCAGCTCTGTTTTCCAGGAAGCTCGGAGGCAGGAGGCTTGGGAAGGACGAGACGCAGAGTGAGGCGGCCTGGAGTTTAAACCTCATTCCAGCACAGAGCGTCTGATAGTCAATCTACCGAGACAACAAGAGCGGCTCCCAGGGCTTTCCGTCTGAAATGTGCGCTGAGCAGTGTCTTTGAACAGCGACTAGAAAGTCAACCTCGCATTGTTATTCTTACTTTAAGGACAAGACTTTTTGATCATGATTTTTTTTTTTTTTTTTTTTACCTCCAATAACGTGCTACGCAGAATGTGGACTAAGACACGAAGGAGAGAGACGTTTCCGGACATCTGCTTTTCAAGGTTTTGACTCGTACGAAATTATACTGGTCAAGCAGAGACCCACGGGCTAAGATACAAAAAGGTAACGTGTGGCGACTACTTCAGATCTGAAAGGGAACCTGGGGGCCGTCCGTGAGAGGCTGCCACACAGACAGCAGGTACGTTCTCACTCCCCAGAGAGCCCGCCGCCGTCTTTTCAGGAGGGCATTGAAGAGGTAGGCGGAGGAACGGGAGGTTATGGGCGAAGCAGTTCCCAAACCACCCAAACTCAGGCAGTTGGTATGGGACAATTCCACTGCTAGTCGATCCTTTTTTTTTAATTGTTTAATTTCTTTATTTATTAAGTAAACTCTCTACGCAACGTGGGCTCGAACTCACGTACCTGAGATCAAGAGCTGTCTGCTCTACTGACTGAGCCAGCCAGACGCCCAGCTATTTGATCATTTTTTAATATAATATGTACCTCATTTTATTTTATTTTAAATGTTTATTCATTTATTTATTTTAAGAGAGAGAGAGAGTGTGTGTGAACAGGGGAGGAGCAGAGAGAGGGTGAGAGAGAGAGAGAGAGAGAGAGAGAATCCCAAGCAGGCTCTGCTCTGTCAGCAAAAGAGCCCAACGTGGGGTTTGATCTCACGAACCATGAGATCATGACCTGAGCTGAAATCAACAGTCAGACACTTAACAGACTGAGCCCCCCCTCACCTTTTTTTTTTTTTTTTTGCCTAATTTGTTCAAAGTCAGTTACAAACCTTTCTCCTGAAAAACTCCCTGCAATGTACATGTTTTCCAGGCCACAGCACACGCCCAGCCTCCCTAGTCCCCACCAGCCCCACATCTTACCTTCTGACCATGTGGACAGACGGCGGCTGAGGGCTTCCCTCGACTCATTTTCCACCTGCAAAAGCCACGATCTAGACGAATGGTCACCCAGGGAGACCCCCATCCCTGGTGGTGAGCCGGAGTGCTCTGTGCCTTGGCTCCCTCGTCTGCACCCGCCATCCGGGCGGTGCGAATGTCCTGGAGCCAGTTTTGGAAGCGTCCCGCCAATGTACTGCGACCATATCCGAGTGAGAACTTGACTGGAGCTTGAGGGGCACAGCCCACCCCTGCCCCCCCAGGAATGAACATCCCTGTAGATCATCTCTGACTGAAAGGGCTCCACGGGTCACCACTGGGCCTCACCCTTGACCCTGAGGGGTCCCGAAGCCCTTGTCTGAGTGTCTAACACGGTTTAACACGGTCACGAGACATTCTTCCCCGGGGACTCTTCAAGACAAGAAGTCCGTTCCCGAAATAGGCTCTAAGTGAAGCTGTTACTCAGGAGTTAAATAACCTCTGAAAGGTTTTTCCAATTGTGTTTTGTTGGGGGGTTTTTGGTTTTTTTTTTTGTTTTTTAATTCTCTTGGGCTTCCCCGCTCCCTGCTGCCTCCAAAGACAATAGGAGAGGCTCCCAGGATAAAGTTATTACCTTCAAGTCTTCCCAGAAAACCTAAGAAAAGGACTCCTGTTTGGTTGGATCGAAGGAGGAATCTTCCTAAAAATACACCGAGTCTGAGTGAAGAGAATAAAAAGGTTATTAGGGAGCACGGTCAGCAGTTCCCTTCCGTGTCCTTCGTCACCGAGCGATTTGCTTGAACAGCGGCGGCCCCGTGGCTCCGTGGCCTGGCCGTGGGCGACAGAGCATTTCATCTACGGTCGCCCGTCCTGCCCGAGGAGACACTGACGTGTGGTGGAGGCTCGCCATGCCCCGAGTATTACTCTCCCCGCGGCGTCCTGACCCTCGCCCGAGCGCGATGACTTCCCTACAGAGAAAGACCACCGAGAGCTGCCACAGGACCTCGCCAGGAGGCGACGGCCGGGGGTCGGACGCGGGAAGCTGCCGGGAATCCTGCCCCATCAGTTCCTAAGAGCGTCGCCTGGGGATTGATAATCATAGCTGCCTCCTGGCTGTCCCCCAAGAACGAAATTGTCTCTGGTTGGATTTTAAGGGAAGGAATGCATTGGTGTCCTCGGCCGCGTTCTCTGTAATCGCAAAGTATTGCGTATCACCACACCGTGTTTCCCCCACACGGTCAGGTAGGAGGAAGCACGACCTTCTGGAAGCTCCCTCCAATTAGGTCAGCAGAACCCACTCCCCTCTCTGCAGTCCGATGCCCTCTCCGACCAGGTATAATCACAGGGACAAGTGGCTTTCAAGCTTACGCCCACCCCACGCGCTCTCAGATTGCTGATTCGCCCCGAAGGGGGGTCACTAGACAGTGTTGTGAGTGCTGAGTTCTCTGTCTGCCTGGGGTTGGGGACTTGCCTGGCCCTTCGCCGCTGACGTGCCCCCTGGATTCCTGACCCATCCCCGACCTCTGGCATCACGTGCCCCCCCACACTGTCCTACCACCCGATTAGCGATTCCGACTGCTGGGCTCCTGGGCCAGGCCAATCCTCGCCTGCGGAGGGTGGAGCCCTCTTGGATGGAAAGGCCCACACCCGGGTTTAAGATCAAGGAGGACAGACCAGGCAAGGACTCAGGGTCCGTTCAAATGTCCAGACGTGACTTGCCGTAAGGACTTAGATTTCACACATGACGTACATGGTTCGTGCCCCTTCAGGACACTAACGAGGGACAGACTTGTCAAACCTAGGTCACAGCACAGCCCAGCCTAGCCCTCGAAATGCTCACTGGAGCAAACGGCCAGAGATACGCGGGCCCAGAACAGCCTCTCCCGCCCTGAGGACCACGAGCTGGGTGTCATCTCAGACCCTGTACCGAGAGGCCACACAGGGCGTGTTCATTCTGGGAAGGTCTTTGTCGTTTGCAAACACAAAGGCAGAGGATGTAAAATCCCTTCTGTTTCACAGAGAAGTTGTCATTTTAAATGTTCAAATCTGTCAGGGAACTTGAGGTGACAAGCGTGTGGGCGAGAGGCTGGCGCGGAGGGCCAGGAGGACGCTCCCCCGCTCACACACTCTCTTTCAAAAGAAATAAATAAACCTTAAAAAAAAAAAGTTGGGGTGCCTGGGTGGCTCAGTTGGTTGAGCGTCCGACTTCAGCTCAGGTCACGATAGTGTGGTCCGTGGGTTTGAGCCCCGCGTCTGGCTCTGGGCTGATGGCCCAGAGCCTGGAGCCTGCTTCCGATTCTGTGTCTCCCTCTCTCTCTGCCCCTCCCCCGTTCATGCTCTGTCTCTCTCTGTCCCAAAAATAAATAAACGTTGAAAAAAAAAATTAAAAAAAAAAATTTAAAAAAAAAGTTACTTAATTCAAGCACTGACCCTTCAGGGGTGCAGAGGACAGTCTGACCCAGACGGCCCACGCCTTCTCTGCGCAGCTCGTGTGGGAGAAGGGTCTCGATCTGAACTGCCAGACTCCTCTCTACTTTCCATCATCGGTCCACATCCCAAGCTCCTGGACAACGTGTCCAAATGACTCCGTCACCCACGTGGCTGCTCTTTACTTCTCCCATGCCCCGTCCTCTGTCTCAGGCAGAACTTGGTTGGTTACTTCACATGTCCCTCAAATCTGGGGTCTCAGGGGCACCTGGGTGGCTCAGTCGGTTGAGCGTCTGACTTCGGCTCAGGTCATGATCTCATGGCTCATGAGTTCGAGCCCTGCGTCGGGCTCTGTGCTGACGGCTCAGAGCCTGGAGCCTGCTTCCGATTCTGTGTCTCCCTCTCTCTCTGCCCCTAACCCACTCACATTCTATCTCTGTCTCTCTCAAAAATAAATAAACATTAAAAAAAATTTTTTTTAAAACCTGGGGTCTCAAGTCCTGTCTGCTCTGTTCACTGTTGTCTGGTTCTGTTCTGTGCTGTCACCAGCCTTAAAGTGTGGGGCAGGTGACAGGGCAGGGAGAGACATGGAGGAGAGAGGGAGCATCTGAAGGACAGTCACATCACATCGTCCAATTGCTTTGACCTCAGATCTCAGCCTTTCCACATACGTGGGCATTACTCAACACCTTTTACATTCTGGGTTGTTTAATTCGAATTTTCTTTTTTTTCTTTTTTTAAGTAGGCTCCACGCCCAGTGCAGAGCCCAACGTGGGGCTTGAAGTCACGACCCTGAGATGGAGACCTGAGCTGAGATCAAGAGTCAGACGCTCAACCAGCTGAGTCCCCTGGGCACCCCTGATTGGAGTTTTCATTTCAAGTATAGGATGTTAGCATTTGTCCCTGTTGGATTTCATCTTGCCGATGTTGGAAGAGCCCATAAGCAAAGCCCAAGGCAAAAGGGGATCAGGACTGGACCTTCAAGAAAGAGGGAATAAGAACTAGGCACGGAGAAGCAGGGACACACTCGGAAGCCTGGCTCGGGATGTGAAATGAAGAGGGCGGACCGAACGCTGCGTTTACTCTTGCTCTTCCTCGAGCCTCAGGAAATCAACATGATGGGGATTTTTTTTTTTTTTTTTAGTCATCAACTTACAAAGATCAAGAGGAAGGGGAGGCCATAGCAGCAATGAAATTTTGGAATCTGGAAAGCTGATGGACAAGTGGTTACGGACTTAGCCCATCTGAGAAAGCAGGTTTCTAACCAGCAGTGGGGAAAACCAAGGAACAGTTTGACGTGCGGCCCCGAGACCTAAAAGGCTCAAAATTGATGGCTTGGGTTCTGTGGGCAGCGGAGAGCGAGGCAAAGATCAGATTGAGGGCGTGAAGGTTGCTGTGAGGAGCCAGCCGATCCTCGAGCCCCACCCCCACCCCGTCAGGAGGAGGTACATCGTCCGGACAGCAGGGCTCTGTGGAGGCTTGGCATACTGTTCTCAGGGGACAGAAGTAAATATTTCCACTCAACCTCTTTCCTACTGGGAAAATATTACCAGATCCTTCTGTACAGACTTCAACCAGTGCAAAGAGGAAAGACCCAACAATCTAGACTGTATGGTTCCTCGGTGAAATGGCTCCACCTCCATCATCTGAGAAAGCCAACAAACGAGCCTTGTCCAGACCTTGGACTTTCCAGAGAGCCTGCAAGGGTGACCCTCTTTCAATATAAGTAGACATCTAAGGCTCACCAAGCAGCTGAGGAAAATCTCCAGCATGAAAAACAGATCACAACAAACACACAGAAAAAAGAAAGAAAGAAAAAAAACCTGACTTGGAGGACACGGAGACCACAGTGATAGTAAGACATCACAAAACTACAATTAATAATCTCAGAAAGGTAAGAAGATACTGCATTCATGAAGAATATTTAGAGACCATTAGCAGAAATAAAACCCAGAAGTAAAAGGTTTGGAGGACAGAGTTGAAGAAATTCCCAGGAAGTAGAGCAAAATGACAAAAGGTGGAAATAAGACTGTGGAGAAAAGAAAAGAAAAAGATCGTTCAAGAATGGCTGACATTGAACAGCACACAGGCAGGAACTTCTCTGACATTGGCCGGAGTAACTTCTTCCTAGATCTGTCTCCTGGGGCAAGAGAAACAAAAGTAAAAATGAACTACTGGGACCTCATCAAAACAAAAAGCTTCTGCACATTGAAGGAAACAATCAACAAAACTAAAAGACAACCTACAGAATTGGGAGAAGATATTTACAAATGACAAATCTGATAAAGGGATAGTATCCAAAATCTGTAAAGAACTTATACAGGGGCGCCTGGGTGGTTAAGTCGGTTGAGTGTCTGGCCTTGCTTTTGGGTCAGATCATGCTCCCAGGATTGTGGAATCAAGCCCCGCTTTGGGCTGCACACTGAGCATGAGTCTGCTTAAGATTCTCTCTCTCTCTCTCTCTCTCTCTCTCTCTCTCTCTCTCTCTGCCCCTCCCCTGCTCATGCATTCATGCCCCCTCTCCCTCTAAAATTAAAATAAATAAATAAATAAATAAATAAATAAATAAATAAGAATAAAAAATAAAGAACATCTACAACTCAACACCCCCAAACCAAATAATCCAATTTAAAAATGGGCAGAAAACATGAACAGACATTTTCCCAAAGAAGACATCCAGATGGCCAACAGACACATGAAAAGATGCTCAACGTCACCATCATCAGGAAAATGCAAATCAAAACCACGATGAGATACCACCTCACACCTGTCAGAATGGCTCAAATCAACAACACAAGAAACAATAGGTGTTGGAGAGGCTGCGGAGAAAAAGGAAACTCATGCACTGTTGGTGGGAATGCAAACTGGTACAGCCACTGTGGAAAACGGTATGGAGGTTCCTCAAAAAGTTAAAAATAGGAATACCCTACAATCCAGTCATTTCACTACTGGGTATTTACCCAAACCATATACAAATACTGGTTCAAAGGGTTACCTGCCCCCCGGTGTTTACCGCAGCACTATTTACAATGGACAAGATCTGGAAACAGCCCAACTGTTCATCAACTACTGAATGGATAAAGAAGATGTGGTCTAGGGGCGCCTGGGCGGCTCAGTCGGTTGAGCGTCTGACTCTTGATTTCAGCTCAGGCCATGATCTCAGGGTGGTGAGCTCGAGTCCCTCGTTGGGTGGAGCCTGCTTGAGATTCTCTCTCTCCCTCTGCCCCTCCCGCTGCTGACACTCTCTCTCATTCTCTCTCTCAAAAAATTAAAATAAAAAGAATTAAGGTCAGGATTTTATTTAAAAAATAAAAAATAGAAGCTGTCGCCTCTGAGGAAAGAAGTAGAAAGCAGGGAAGAGCAAACGTTTTCTAACAAGCCTTGCAGCATAATATGACTCTTTAAACTAGGGGCGTGAAAACTGCAATAAAAATGAAAACCGATGCGAAACACGGGCGAACAAAGGAGGTGAGAAAGCCATCCGGCTTTGCTAAGAAAATCTGCTGAGGGGCGCCTGGGTGGCTCAGCCGGTTGAGCGTGGGAAAGAGGAGCCGTGGTCGGTGACCAGGGCCCCCAGACATGTGCTGACTTGGTGGCGGGGTCCCCGAGCACTCCCACTTCGCGGCTAGGGGCTGGCATTGTGCTCTGGGGCCACAGCGGCCTCCCCGCCTCCAGCCTGGGCCCCTGCACCCCACGCCCCACACCCCAGCCACCCGGCCCATTCTAGAACGAAGTCTGATCGTATCACCCCCCTGACAAAATGCTGTAATGGCTTTGGCTGCTCCCAGCACGAGACCAGGTACCGTGACTGGACTCCGCGTGTTTGACCGGCCTCTCCACTCCCATTTGCGTCCACCTAACGGTATGGAAACAGGGCCTTGGTCCGGGCCGCCCCACTCTCCTGCCGCTGAGCCCCTGCACTCCTGCCCTTGTCGCCTGCCTCATTCCCGCACGTCCTGGAGGGACTCTGCCGGGCGTCCCCTGACCTCCTAAACCTGGATGGTTCCCTTCCGCGAGCCCCATGACCACCCCCTCCCCGGGGCCCGCAGCTCATCCCTGTTTCTGGACTGCTCCCACCAGCCAGCGAGCTCTACCAGAGCTGAGCCGAGCTCTGTCTTGAGCCCCTCTTAGCCTTGATCCACTGGTGACGATGACCGCCCTCCAGCTCCAACCAGCAAACGCAAATGGGAACTTATAGGCTGGCGTGTGTCTGCGGGGGAGACAGGTCGCAAACGTCGCTGGAGTCCTGGGCTCCGTTCCTTCCCCCTCTTACAGTCTGTCGGCCGGTCTTGCTCTCTCCCAGTGCAGACAGACTTTCCTACCAGCTCACTCCTTCCAACTTTGGGGTCCAAATTAGGTAGGCGGTCTTGTCTGCGGGCTCCCGAGGAAAGTCCCGGAAACACTCTGGTTCTCCTTGCCTGGGTAAATGCCAGTCCTGAACGAAGACCAGAGCACCGTGGCCAGGCCCGAGGCCCCGTGGCCAAAGGGACTGGACGCTCCGCATGGCCATCCCCAAATACGGGGAGAATTAACAGTGTCCTCGGAACACCTGCCACGTCACCTCCGTGCTCAGCGCCCAGTAGACACATGGTCAATGTTCAACGAATGTTTGCAGGATGAACAGACTTTACGCGCTGAGTCCCAGACGCTGCGTCTGCTCTGTCTTCTGACAGCAGTTTATAAAAGCTTGTGATTTCTGCAGCCCTTTGACTGGAAGAAGTTGATGACGCAAGCACCTACAGAGCTCTGCGCATTCGAGGCATCGTTCTAAGAGCTTTGTGTACGTCAACTCTTTTAATCTTTAAATTTTTTAAATGTTTATTTATTTTTGAGAGACATAAATGTTCGCTTATTTATTTATTTTGAGGGCAAGCAGGGGAGGGGCAGAGAGAGAGGGAGACACAGAATCCGAAGCAGGCTCCAGGTTCCGAGCTGTCGGCACAGAGCCCGATGCGGGGCTCGAACCCGCCGACCGTGAGATCATGACCTGAGCTGAAGTCGGACGCTTAACCGCCTGGGCCACCCAGGTGCCCCCCTTTTTAAAAAAAAAAATTTAATGTTTATTTTAACTTGTTTAATCTCTAAAAACAATTCTGTGAGGTAGATATTATTATTAACGGGATGAACCACACCGTAAGAACAATTTCTTCCACCAACACCTTTGGCAGGGGAGCCCGTTCGACCCCAAATCGCGGTTTGAAGTTTGACTTTGCTCTGCAAGCTGCCTGCCACCTTTGCCGAGAGGGGAACTCACCACCGCTTCCTGCCCGGCCGCCCGGCCCCACGACGCCCGTGGCTGTGGTTTCCTGGCCATCTGCTCAGAGGTCTCGACCGGAGATGTCCTGCAAACCCATCAGACGGGCCGCACGTCGCGTCCCTACTGTGTCCTGAAAGCAGTTTCCCTGCTGACCTCACGTGCGGTCAGACCCCCGCAGCTCACGGTGCAGACTGGCAGCGCGTTCTGGGCTGCGTGACCCTCAGGACAGGCTCCAGAGCTCGGGCCACTGACCGTGGCGCCAATCAAGAAGCTGAATCCACTTACTGCCAAAGCTCCGTAAACGATTAGCCTGAAGCTCCGTGCCCTTGCTTCCGTACTTCGTTTTCTAGTCTCTTGACATTCTGTGCTTCCTCCTTAATTTGATTTTCTAATAAAAAAAAAAAACACAAAAAACAAAGCAGAAAAAACCAACGCATCACGTGTAGGAAACAAAGAGCCTTTACAATGTTCTGCCACTTAAAATCTTTGCCTTCCAGAATCTTTGAGCCTACCGGACTCTTCCCATCCTCGGTGTTTTTCTGTCTCTGTGAAGGACCCCACGAGCTTCACGGACGCGCCTTGAGGGTCAGCTATTTATCGTAGCAGCTACGGCTCGCTCAGTGGCGAGGTCGGATCTTTCGAGAGCCTGGTGTCGGGAGAGACCAGCGGCTTCCCGTCCTGACCTTCGCAGTAGCTCATTGCACGCCCTCAAACGGGACACCTACGCCCACGAAAGCTGACTGTCCTCGTCTGTAACATAAGTCGGTGATACTAGATGACACAAAACCTGTCAAAACTCCACAGTCTATGATCTCGTGGGTACCTAATCAACGAGAATGTTCTTTTTTAAAAAATCTTTTTTTTTGTTGTTTTTTTTTTATTTTTTTTTCAACGTTTTTATTTATTTTTGGGACAGAGAGAGACAGAGCATGAACGGGGGAGGGTCAGCGAGAGAGGGAGACACAGAATCGGCTCCAGGCTCTGAGCCATCAGCCCAGAGCCCGACGCCGGGCTCGAACTCACGGACCGCGAGATCGTGACCTGGCTGAAGTCGGACGCTTAACCGACTGCGCCACCCAGGCGCCCCTAAAAAATCGTTTTTAATGTTTATTTATTCTTGAGAGAGAGAGAGAAAGAGAGAGAGAGAGAGAACGAGCAGGGGAGGGAGGGAGCGGATCCCAAGCACCGGGCCAGACGTTGGGCTTGAACTGATGAACCGTGAGACCACAGCCTGAGCCCACATCCAGAGTCCGATGCTGAATGTACGGAGCCACGCAGGTGCCCCCAGCGAAGATGCTGGAAGACAAATCACCATCCTCGTGAGCCACCCCGACTGTGACCAAAAGCTTCCGACACGGCTGCGGCATTCTCTGCCTCCTAGCGCCCACGCCCTTGCAGTGTGGGCCAAGCCTTGGGACTTGTTTCTAACCCAGCACAGAGCGTGGGTGGGAACGTCACCGCCGGTTGAGGCGTGATGCCACGGTGCCACCTGCCGTGGGCGCAGGCTGTGCAGACCTAAGGTCACAACCCACTAGCACCCCCTGCACCTCAGCTGCAGCCCCAGGTCTGGGGGCCCCGAGCCACCAGCTTGCACTTCATACCCAGGGGGCTCTCACTATGTCAGGGTCAGTAATTCACTAGAGTGACTCACAGAACTCAGAAGTACTGTACCTATAATTATCGTTGTAAGGGTACACGTTGGGACAGGGCAAAGCTGGAGCAGGTCCCAGTGCGGACTCCCCAGGTCCTGTCCCCGTGGAGGAAGGACATGTTGCTGGGCTCCCCAGAGAGCTCGCCTGAACTGTAGCGTCCAGAGATCTTGCCGGAGCTTCCCTCCATCAGTGTCTGGTGTGACTGGACTCCCTCTCCAGCCTGTTCTCACAGGAGTTCAAGTTCAAGCCAAAGTTGCCCCTCCCTGCCCCGGCACGTGGTTCGTCTGCCAGACTGTGTGCCCTGGGTCACCTCATCGGCAGAAACTCGAAGAAGTTTCGCTTCTACAGGGTTTCGAAGGGGTTTCAAAGATTCAGAGGTTGTCTCCCAGAAGCAGGAGAAAGGACTGGAATCTCTACTGTGCCACACCGGGCTCGAGAGATCGCGGCCTTTGTGATGCTTGAGGAGCATCTCTCTTGCCGGTTTCGAGGGAGCAAACAGCACGGTGTGTCCGACAGCCCTTGCAGCACGGAACGGCATCAACCACACAAGGCTGGAGCCTGTCTTCCCCGGTGGAGCCTTCGGATGACACCGTTGCCGGCAGCCCGAACCGGACGACCCGGCGGGGCCCTTGCGGGTTCCTGACTTCCAGGGAATAGTCAACTACGAAATGATGTATGTGCGCTCTTTAATTTGCTGGATTGGGGGATAATTGGTTACACAGCAATATGTGTAACAAATACACGGACTCTCTCGGCACTAAAATTCAGGGCGGCAAAGGCAAGTGCGTTTCCTGTAGTTACATGAAGCAGGCGAAGAAATGGGATGGGTCATCGAGCAGCAAACGACCAGCAGGGAGATCAGGTGACGCGTCTTAGCTCAAATGGGAGGTGAGTGATAGACTGAAGACGTGACCCCCAGTGGCCAGAGTCCAGGGCCTACACGCTGCACGACACGGCTGCTGGCGAAAACCGGGCCACGAAGCCACAGGACACTTGCCCAAGGTCAGCCACTGCCAAAGACTTCGCCCCTGGAGTTTTTAACTGTTTATTCACGTGCCACTGTTTCCAAAGAGGATATCAAGTGTCTCAACAATTCCAGAAAACGCTGTAATGGAAATTAAAGGGAAATCAAGTGAGGCCATCGGCATGAAAAGAATACAGGGTAGGAAGAACTGAAGGAAGCTGGGCGGGCTTATTCCCCGGGTAGAGACGGGAGCTACGGACCCTGAACTGAGAGTGGAAGGTTCTAGGGCAGAGGGAAGCGGGTTCGAGCCCAGGACACACGGCGTGCTCTCGGGAGACTGACGAAGCTCTTCCTGGTTGAGACCAGAGAACGCCTTCGTCGCAGGCGCTCAGGAAGGAAATCCTGTGTCACGAAGTCAGCGTAGTCAGCGACAGTCCCCAAAACATCTGCAGGG
The DNA here is from genome assembly GCF_018350175.1 of Felis catus. Classification (NCBI taxonomy): domain Eukaryota; kingdom Metazoa; phylum Chordata; class Mammalia; order Carnivora; family Felidae; genus Felis; species Felis catus. Next base: position 735,122 of record NC_058384.1, read on the forward strand.
GCCCAAATGAGGGGGTTCAGCTTCCTGCTGGGGCCCAACGCACGCGCGGATCCCAGACGAACCAGACAGATGGACCCAGCACCCAGCTGCTCTCCTTCTCTCTCAACGTGTTTCCTTCTCAGCATTTTAAAGATTTCTCTGGCCCTCTGACACCTGCTCTCTGGTGTTTTGAGTGTCGGTGGAGAAGCTGTGGTGTCTTGGGCTGAAAACGAAGACCAAGTGTGACATCACTATGACCGTCCCCGCTGTCACAAAGAGGGGGAGGGGCGGAAAGGAGGCTGTCACCCCCTAAGTATATCAACCCTTCCTTCCCATTGACAAACCGACCCTCCTCTGCAGACACGAGCCCACGTTCCGCCATCCCGCTGGTCAAATGCAAACGCCGTCAGGACACGTCGATCCCAACACCGTTGTCTTCTGCTGCAGCGACCAGGCGATGCGTTTCCGTTTCTCCGCCATGCGATCTCAGCTCCACGACGCGGCCCTCAGTGGGCCCCCCGGGGACGTGCTGCCTCACGCGGCTCTTTCAAGTCTCTGCCCAACCCCTCTGGTGTCCTGGACCCCAATGACCTCATACATGACGCTATTACATGATTGTGGCAGAGCTATTAAAAATAGTGTCAGGAAGCCGAGGGCTGGAAAACAAAGACATCAGTAGTCGCCCGGGTCGTGACTGCTCCATGCTCGGGATCCGCAGTAGGCCAGGCTCCCAGGTGGGGGGGGATGTGCCACTGTCCTGGGTCAGTGCCGATGGCTAGCATCGGAGGTCCTGCAATCGCTCCTGTAGGCAAGTGACTCTCGGGCAAGGACCATCCCCAGGACCTCTCGGACCCCGGAGACGTAAACAATATAAGCCCAAATCGCACTATAATGTGATGATGTGGTTGTACATTGGGAAAAAGGAAATGACTATTTGTACTTTGTAATTTACATCCAAGTTAGTTAGCATCTAGTGCAATCATGATTCAGGAGTAGATTCCAGTGATTCATCCCCTACCTACAACACCCAGTGCTCGTCCCAACAAGTGCCCTCCTTAACGCCCCATCACCCGTTTAGCCCACCCCCCCACAACCCCTGCAGCAACCCTCAGTTTGTTCTCTGTATTTAAGAGTCTCTTATGTCTTGTCCCCCTTGAAGTTTATTTATTGAAGTCATCTCTACACCCAACGTGAGGCTCAGGCTCACAGCTCCCAGATCAAGGGCCACGCGCTCCGCTGACCGAGCCAGCCGGGCGCCCCCATAAAGCCGGTTTTAAAAGGAAATCTAACACCTTCAAAGCGAAGCTCTTGGTCCCCTCCTTCAGACCTGCTCCTGTAAATCTTCCCCGTCTCGGGAAATGTCTTCTCCCTTCCTCGTTTGCTCAGATCCTGCAGTCACGGACTCCTCTCCACATGGCATCTGTATTTTATTTTCATCGATGTGTGAAGGGTGCCCAAACTCTGGTCTCTCCCACCGCCTTCCACTCCTCCGGCCACCTTCCTTTCTTGCCTGACTCGGGAGCCTCCGGCTGGCCTCCCTGCTTCCGTCCTCGCTGCTCCTCTAACTGTTCTGTCCAGTGACCTGAGACATACATGTGACGTCTCTGCTCAAAACTCCCTACTGTTCCCTTTCTCACACAGCGTATACCCCAAAGTGCTTGTAGGGCCTATAGGACCCCCCAGATCTGCCCCTACCCGCCCCCCACACTCACATATTCTGCCTCAGGACATTTGACTTGTTGTTCCTTTGCTTTCAGTGACATGGGTTTTGGCCCAGATATCCCAGGGCCTCACCAGAGGGGCCATCCTTATATAAACAGCATTCCCACTAAACAATTATGATACAAATAAAGGGAGATGGACTTTTAAATCTAAAGACTTGGAGGAAATACATTACAGGTTTGCAAGCATTTTTAAAAACTTTTTCTAACGTTTATTTTTGAGAGAGAGAGAGAGAGAGAGAGAGAGAGAAAGACAGAGCACGAGCAGGGGAGGGCAGAGAGAGAGGGAGACACAGAATCGGAAGCAGGCTCCAGGCCCTGAGCTGTCGGCACAGAGCCCGACGCGGGGCTCGAACCCACAAACTGTGAGATCGCGGCCTGAGCTGAGGTCGGATGCTCAACCGACTGAACCCCCCAGGCGCCCCACAGGTTTGCAAGCATTTTAAACGTGAAAGCAGTAAACCAGGGCGCCGGGGTAGCTCAGCTGAGTGACAGTCCAACTTTTGATTTCGGCTCAAGTCATGATCTCAGGGCCATGGAATCAAGCCCTGTGTCTGGCTCTGTGCTGACAGTGAGGACGCTGCTTGGGATTCTCTCTCTCTCCTCTCTCTGTCCCTCTCCTTACTCTGCCTCTGTCTCTCTAAATAAATAAACACATAAACTTAAAAAAAAAAAGTAGTTAACCAATTTCTACCAATGAGGAAATATTTTATGTTCCAATCTTAATCCCTTTGACTTCAAAATACTCAAACTTGTTAATTCACTACTATCATTCCTGAAAAACTATTTTCAAAATTTTAATTTTTTTAATGTTTAGTATATTTTGAGAGAGAAAGAGACAGAGCGTGAGCAGGGGAGGGGCAGAGAGAGAGTGGGAGACACAGAATCCGAAGCAGGCTCCAGGCTCCGAGCTGTCAGCCCAGAGCCCGACACGGGGCTCGAACTCCCAAACTACCAGATCGTGACCTGAGCCAAAGCCGGACGCTCAACCGACTGACCCACCCAGGCGCCCCACCATTTTAAAAAATTTTAAGGGTAAAACCTACACACCCAAAGTGTTTATCATGTCGTGTGTACTGTAAACAAAAAACTAGCAACAACCAAAACATCCAATACTTTGTAAATAGGTAAATTACAGACATTTAACATTATAATCACCAACCTTATACAACACCAAGGAAAAGATGTTTCTGATAGGTTTTCTACATGCAAAAGAAGCAGAATAAAACTTCCCGTGTTTTAACGCGTACAAGCACGTAACCCGGGCTTACAGCATCTGACAACCTGCAGCGAGGTGGACCCACTGTATTCCAACAGCAGAAATAGAGTTCGGGTTTTCAAACTTCTCTTTAACGTTGATTCAGTACGGTCTTACAAGAACATTTTTATAAAAGCAGAATGAGGGACGCACGCTCGGATCCCACGAACGCCAGTGGCAGCACATTCCTGAAGACAGAGGATTCCAGACCGGGGGACCAGAGAAATCTGCCAAGTTCTTGTTGGTTGGTGAAGGTGCCCTGTGCCAGGTCCCCGGATCCGCACCTCCAGAGGACGTGCCCGGGGAGCCGTCTTTTTAACCAGCACCGATGACGAGGTAGCCACTAGAGCAGGGCAGAGACGGCATCCTCGTGACATACAAGATCCCAGGGTACTTTCCGGCCACTAACTGCTTTCGTCCCATCTGTACGTATATGTGGCTCACTTTTCCTCCACCCCTCTCGTTCAACAGCCTCAGAGAACCGTCTCAACAAGCCTCCCAAGCTACTTGTTCTTTTTTTTTTTTTATTTTATTTTTTATTTTTTAACGTCGTATTTATTTTTGAGACAGGGAGAGACAGAGCATGAACAGGGGAGGGTCAGAGAGAGGGAGACACAGAATCTGAAACAGCCTCCAGGCTCTGAGCTGTCAGCACAGAGCCCGACGCGGGGCTCGAAGTCACCGACCGAGAGATCATGACCTGAGCCGAAGTCAGACAGCCGGCCGAGCCAGCCAGGCGCCCCCCCCCCCCCAAGCTACTCGTTCTATGAGCTCACGAGGCAGCAACTTTCTCAGGCAATACGTGGTGACAGGAAAGAAAGGGAGCCTGACTTGGGTCACCCAGCAAATTATAGGTGGAGAGTAGACCAGACCTTGTTTATGCGATCTGGAGACAGAGAAAAGGAAGTTGTGTGTTTTTGTGTTTTGAGGGGGTTTTCTTGCTTTATTCTGTTTTTCCACATGTGTGTTGTTTTTCAGTTTCTGTTTTAATTCCAGTTAGTTGGCCTACAGCGTACTATGGGTTTCAGATGCACAATCTGCGACTCAACGCTTCCATACATCACCCTGCGCTCCTCACAAGCCAGCGCCCTCCTTAATCCCCGTCCCCCACCACCTCCCCTCTGGGGCCCGGGCTGTGTGTTCTCTGCAGTTAAGAGTCTGTTTCTTGGTTTGTCTCCCTTTTATCCTTTGCCTCTTTCTCGTATCTTACATTCCACGCATCTGCGACATCATACGATATTTGTCTTTCTCTGGTTGACTTATTTCACTTAGCATAATATTCTTTATCTCCATCCACGTCGTTGCAACTGGGAAGATTTCATTCTGTCTGATGGCTGAGCAGTGTTCCCCCGGTATACATATGCTGCTTCTTTATCCGGTCATCGGTCTGCGGACACTTGGGCTGTTGCCGATGGTGCTACAGGAAACATCGGGGTGGGGAAGCTATGGTCTTCAGGAGCATTAGGGTGACCGGGATGGCAGTGTAGGGGGAGGGGGAGGTGACGGAAGAAGGAACCGGATAGGAACACAGAGCCTCCTACGGTTGGAGGGGAAGGCACCCCGAGTCTTCGGTTCCTGCCCACCCTAAGCCCGGGGTAAGGGCGAGAGCCCCGCGTAGGCCCCTATCCAGGGACGCGGCCCAAGTTGTGCTAGGCTCAGTGCCGGGAGTAAGGTCCCAGGGGAGGTGGTTTTCGTGTATTCATGCCCGATGTGTGACCACAAGAGCCTGTCAGGTCAACAATGAGGATCTATACAGCAAGGGAGTCAAGAGAAAGAACAAAAGACAAACCAGGGGTGATGGCTCGAGGCCAGGTCCTCCAATGGAACGAGGCAACAGCCTCACCAGACGGTGAGGGCGGCAGGGTTCCTCAACGCCCCACCCACACTGGACCCCACCTCGTCCTCCGCTCATCGTGTCCACCCAGCCCGTAAGAATAAGTGCTTGCCTGCTTGCTTCGCCTTGAACTCTGCAAGTGCGCACTGCGTCAGAGTCCGGCCCAGAAGGTTACTAGCTCAGCCACAGGGTCCAACACAGGCCCGCCTCACGTGAGCCCTCCCCGCCCGCCTCCTGTGCTGAGGGGATTTCTTAGAACGACCGTTCTGCCACATCCTGCCCCAACCCATGGGACAAAAACGTCCTGGGATAAGAATGTCACGGTTTGCCAAGCTCCTTTGGGATAACGGGCCACTGGCGGCCCCATCCGAGGGGACGGTTTCTTTACCTCTGATCCCACCTCGTGTCCTTCGTCCCAGCATCTCAGGACAGGGAATCCGAACGATGCTCAAGGACGGTGGCATTTCGTAACACGGCCAAAGATCAAGGCACCTTCAAAGAGGTGACAGTTTCTGATTTCCTCCAGAGGCTCAGCACCTGAACAGGACAGGCATCTCGCTCTTCAGAAGCCCTTCTCTCCGCCCCCCATGTCCTGAGATGCATCTGAACCTAGTGGGGGGCGGGGGTCTGCATCGCAACTGCTAGTTCGGAAGGATCCCCGGGCACCCCGAGCCTGCAGCTCTCGCCGCCTCGTCTTGGCCCCCACTCCGCGCCTCCGGTCCTGCGGTCCAGCCCCCGCTGCTGGGATCTTCTGTTTCGGCACGTGATCACTTGGCTTTGCGCCCTGACCCCCCTCGCTGCCTAACCTGACACCTGCTTCCACTACCAGTGCCCTAAAACGTGCCCCCTTCTGTGGAGACGGGACCATGACCAGGGAACAACAAAGACATCCAAAACGCTGCGGGTCGTGCTTCTATACAAAGTTTGCGGGCGTTTCTTCTTTGGAAAGCTGCGGAACCATTCCGGCTCGTTGTTTGTGTGTGGCTTGGGACTCCAAGCCAGGGTATCGCATTAGATGAAGGCTAGAGAAACAGGAAGCGGTTATTAATGAGCCCCATCATCCGCAGAACCAGAATTTCCGCCAAAGACCCTAAGGCAGGAGTCTTAGTCTGGAGTCAGAACCACTTTTGTCCCTGGAATATGGAGATCGGGACTGATCTGGGGGATGACCTCTCCCCGAGACCTGCCATGGCTCATGCTGCTGACGGCTCCACTGGGCACTGCTTGCTGCCTGCCCTGTGGACGGAGCGATGATGCTGAGCCCTCCACGGTTGATGAGCTGCCCGCGCCCATCCAATGACTATTAAACAAACACCCCTCGCTCTGCATCATTATTACACAATCTAGTCCCTCGGACAGCTGCCAATGGGCCGTGCCAGGACTCAAGGCGTCCGGGGATCTAGGAGACAGGTTTTGTCTCAAAAAGAATCACAGATGCAAATTTAGGAAGAAAATAAAAGTGGAAGTATTTATCCCCCAAAAGCTGGGTAACCCATTCCCCTCAAAGCTTTATGAAAATCACTAAAGTAGGGGCCAGCGCCTCAAAGTCAGGGGAAAATAAAGAAAAAGCGTCCTTGGTTAACCGACCAGAAAGTCCGAGTTCCAGAAGCACTATGAACTTGAGTCACGATCACGCAATCTGAAAGCCCAGCTCCTCACAGATTAGGGGGGTGGGAGAGTGGGATAAATACAGACGATCCAACCGCGTTCCCAAGAAATGGGTGTGGACACAAATAATAAGACGCCTAGGAATAAACCTACAAAGGGTTAAGGCTAGGGTTAGGGTTAATAAGGGTTGATAATAGGGTTAATAATAAGACACCTAGGGGTGGCGCCTGGGTGGCTCAGTCGGTTGGGCGTCCGACTTCGGCTCGGGTCGTGATCTCGCGGTCCTTGAGTTCGAGCCCCGCGTCGGGCTCTGTGCTGACAGCTCAGAGCCTGTAGCCTGTTTCGGATTCTGTGTTTCCCTCTCTCTCTGACCTTCCCCCATTCATGCTCTGTCTCTCTCTGTCTCAGAAATGAATAAACATTAAAAAAATTAAAAAAAAAGACACCTAGGAATAAACCTACAAAGAGGTGAAAAGACCTGTATTCTGAGAACTGTAAAACACGGATGGAAGAAATTGAAGGCAACACAAAGAAATGGAAGACGTCCCATGCTCATGGACTGCAGGAGACACAATGCTGGTCCCCAGAGGGGAGGTGGTGGGGGTGGGGATTGAGGAGGGCGCTTGCTGTGATGAGCACAGGGTGAGGCAGGGAAGTGCTGAATCACTAGGCTGTGCACCTGAAACTAACATAGCGAACACTGTGTTCGCTATACTGGAATTAAAATAAAACACTTAAAAAAACAAAAACCCAAACAAACAAACAAAAAGAAATAGATGTAGGACTTATTTACGATAAAGACCCTCAGAGCTTCCGATTTGGTGGCTCTCGGGAGGGAATCTTCGTTATTAACCGATGTTCCAGATGGTTCTGATCCAGGATCCTGACCAGCTTGGGGACGCGCTGAGCCAGGGCAACAGGCAGCAGGGCAGGCTGTGGGTAGCTTTGCCAGGACTCACGCGGAACCTTCAAACAGCAACCCGTCTTGCTGTCTTGCGCGTCAGCTCTCACCGCCCTGCACCGAAAGCTTCTGTCCAAGGGAGAGCAGCGAGCGGGGGACCCCGAGGCGCACGCTTCAGTTTGCTCTACGGTAGAGCCGCCACATGAGGAGGAGAACTATGGGAGCACCTACGGGGAAAACGACCGTGAGAGGGACAGGGTGGCAGGGGTACAAGAGGCCAGGGTGACAGCGTCCAGGAGTCAGGAGGAGACCGTCAACGGTGGGGTGACAGCTGTCCAGGGCCCACATTTGCCTTTGCAAGGACCTGGGTTTTCCCTGAGTGGGTGGACACAAGCGGAGGGCCGTGGTCGGCCTCAGGCCGGCGACGGCACTGTGGCTGCTGGTTAGGACACCCAGAAAGGACGCCGGGGAGCGTGGGGGGACCCCCAGCTGAGAGGCTGTCTCAACAAGGCAGGAGGCGATGGGGCAGGGAGGCAGGATCTTCGGAACGGGTCTGCAGGTGGGGCCTATGGGGTTCGCTGATGGATGCGACGTGGGCCGTGAGAGAGAGGAATCGGGAATGACTTCAACCAAGGGTGTGGGGTCTCTTTCTCGGGTGTCAGAAGTGCTCTGAGATTGACTGGTGACGGTTGCCCCGCTCTGCGAATACCCTGAAAGCCACTTTATGTGGGGGAATCGTATGAAATTCAAACCATATCGTAATAAAATTGTGTTTGTTTTTTGAAAGGATGACTTCAAGTTTGGGGGCCTGAGTGACGGAAGGGTGAGACCTCATTAATGCAGATGAGGACGTCTGTGGAAAGGTCTGGTGGGGCTCAGCGGGGGACACGGCAGTTTGGGGCTCAGGTGCCTGTTAGATGAGATGGAGACGTTCCTCAGGCTGTTGGATATTTGACTCTCAGATTCACAAGAGTGGACTGGGCTGGAGATACACTCGTTTTAAAGGCACTGGGTAAGATCAGCAAGTATAGACCATAAAGAGAGGAAGTCCAAGGACTGAGCCCCGAGGAAGCCAATGTTAAGGGATCGGGAGACAAAGAGAGACTGGTGGGTCAACAGAAACCCGGACGGCAGGTGACCTGAAGGCCGGTGCACAGAGTGTCCTCAAGAGAGCAGAGCAATCAGCAGCCTCAAATGCTGCTCAAATTGGCGGTTGGGTTCGGTGATGCGTAGGCCCCGAAGAACCTCGGTAAGGCTGGAGTGAAATCCCGATTGGGGCAGGATCGAGAGAGAGCACGAGAAGCACAGCCACAGGCCCTTTGGAGAGGTTTTGCCGGGAGGGGGTGGCGGGAGGGGGCAGTGGCTGGAAGGGTAGGTGAGGCCCAGAGTCGTCTTCTAGGGCGGGGAGAACGGTGCATGAGTGTGTCCGACATACCGGGCGAAGAGCGAAATTGTGAACGTGACACAGGACGCTTGCCGAGCGAGTGCTTGAGCACAGGAGCCAAGGCGGGCGGGGCAGGTGCGAGGTCGGCCACGCTGGGAGCCCGCCACGCTCGGCCAAGGAGCAAAAGAGGGCAGGTGCCGGTCAGCACAGAGAGGACAGGAGCTGCTCAGAGGCCGGGGCACCACCGACTGGGGAGGGGCTGGGACGGGGCGTTGAAGGTCTGGGAACAGAAGGGAGGGTGTGAAGTAATCACCCAGGAAGACGGAGGAGGGAGGAACCCGGGGACGCACGATGACTGCAGGTGCAGGGCATCGAGAACGAGATGTGGGAACGGTCAGGGGGCGCCCGGCCGGCTCAGCCGGTGGGGCGGGCGTGGGTTTGAGCCCCACGTCGGGGGTAGAGAGGACTTAAATAAATGAAACTTAAAAACAAAGCGAGACCAGTCAGCACAGTTGCTGGCAGCCAGGCTGGCCCTGTAACGCGGGGCGAGGGAAGCAGGGCGTTGGCGCTGTGTGTTAACCACGTTTTAGCGAGAAGCTCCACAAAGCCTGAGAGTGGAGATGGGCTGCCGGGAGAAGTGGGGTGGGGGGGTGAGGCAGGAGGCTTCCAGAGCAGGACGGGGGGGGGGGGGGGGGCGGGGAGGGTCCTGGGGTCAGAAGATTGTCGGCATCCAGGTAAGAGACACAGCAAACCGCAAAGACAGAAGGAGGAGGCCAGAGACACGCTTGGGTCATGTTTGAAGCACAAAGAGTTGCAGGCAGAGAAAGCGAGTGCCCGCGAGCAGCCAAGACCCAAGGGAGGCTCCTTGAGAGCGAAGCAACGTGAGGTCCTGTTCTTTGTTTCTGTGTCTTATGAAGCTTGGGTGGGGGCGGGGGGGGGCTTCTCCAATCTGGGGGAGGGGCTTCCCCTCGCAGGGTCAGCACAGTCCTAGAGAGGACTTTGGGACGCAGACCAGCCCATCCAGACTGCATCTGCACACTTTCGTCAGCCCCCCCGCAGTTCGGAAGACTGTCCCCACGCCCCGAATCACCCCAGAGCCGGTCCTAGATGACTAGTCCGTCCTGTGACCCAGGGCCGCTGAGACTGTTCAAACTGTCCAATCCTACAACCAGCCCACCCTGCTTCACCTGTTCCTCCCCGTGAAGGCTCTGGGCCAGACTCTCTGCTCCCCTGCCCCCCCTCCCCCTGCCCCCCCACTCCTACTGCCCTGCCTCTACCTGGCACACCCCTTCCTGCAGGTGTGGAGCCTTCCTCCCAGGGGTTGTCTCTGTGTCTGTTGTCCTACTCTACCTGATGAACACAAAATCCTGGGCATATTTAAAAACAGGAAGCAGAGGGAATTAGGGCATCTGGAAAAGTCATCGGCCCGTGGTGACCATTCCATAAATTAGAGCTATTGTTATAATTCTCAGGATGCCTCAAATCAGACTCATTTTCTCTTCTCCCATCCCCAACCTGAGCCTCTCCCCGTAACCTTCGCCTCCCTCAATGACGTATCTGCCGTCCCGTTGCTGAGGGTGTGTGACAGTATTATCTTTAACTTCTCCGGTACCTTATTTCTAGCACCCAATCGTTAAGTACAGCCAGTTTGTTTCAGTCCGGTCAACTTGAACGATTTCTCTTTTCCACCTTGAAAATCATTGCTCTAATTCACATCCAAAATCTTATTTTTCCCTGACCACGATGCCGTCCTCCTAACCGGCATCCTTTCCATACCAACCCTCTGCCTTCCAATCTGTCCCCAGAATTACTGCCCCAGACACACAACTGAGTCATTCCTCTACCGCTACGGGCTCCCGACGGCCCACAGCGATCGCCCTCAAGTGTTTGCGGACTGGTGGTCAGAGACAGGCTGCCTCAGGGAACAAGAGGGGGCCGTGGGGGCCGTGGGGGGCTGTGGGGCAAGTCTTGGGCCTTCCCCCTGCTTTGCCGGGAAAGATCTGTTAGGCTGTATTCAGGTTCCCGAAAGATCTTCACTGTACAAACAGGATTTCCCTACTGTATCAGTCTGAGTCTAACAAAGAGACAGAAGCCAACAGTAACTTGAACAGGGAGAGTCTAATACCCCTCCATGGAGGGAAGGTGTGTACAAAATGGTCTCCAAAGGCAGGAGGAGCCATAAGACAGAATGAAAAGGCTGATAAATCCAGCTTGTGAACCTTTATTTATTTTTGAGAGCGAGACAGAGTGCAAGCAGGGGAAGGGCAGAGAGAGAGGGAGACACAGAATCTGAAACAGGCTCCAGGCTCCGAGCTGTCAGCACAGAACCCGATGCGGGACTCGAACCCCCCAACCACGACCTCATGACCTGAGCTGAAGTCGGACGCTTAACCGGCTGAACCACCCAGGCGCCCCTGGAGAAATGGTTTATTAAGGGGACTTAAGTTTTGGGCAGTCACCAGTGAGTAGGTCTCCGTACCCCACCTCCCTCAGGACCTGCTTTTAGAGCTGGAGGCTGGGAGGACACCGGGGGGCCACGGGAAGGGGTCGGGGGAGACGGTCACAGTCAGATCTCCAGGCCTCAAGGGTAGACGTAGGAGTGCGGGTGAACAAAAGGAAAGAGTGGGGGCAGGGGCCGGTGCTCTGGATGGTCGTGGTCACCAGAGGGGATTTGTTCGAGATGGCGTTAGTCGGCTTACACAAACACCACAGCGGCAGATCGGAACAAGAAGAGACTGGCTAGCCAGCAGGAAAGAGAACTCTAAAGAATGCAGGAACACAAATGTCAGGAGCGGGCACAGCCCCTGAGCTAAGACACAGCCTCCGAAGAAGGGGCTCCCTCAGGGCTGCGCCCCAGAGCTTGCTGGAGGGCACAGCTGTGGCTCAGGGGTCGCAGGGCATCGCCGGGGGGCTGTGCTGACAGGTGGACAGGACTTGCTAGAAATCCGCCTCGCTCTCCAGGATGCCAGGGAAGGCTGCTCTTGGGGAGCCCCCCGTCCCCAGCTACTTCCCTACAGACCATTCATGGGAGCAGGGGTGCAGGGGAGGCCGCTGACCGACCGGGCCCTGGAGTTGATATGGCTCCATTGCGCGTTCCAATGGCTCTCCAGAAAGGAAGGATATTTAAAGGGCCGGAATCTGTCTTCACAAAGCAGGCGGAAAAAAAAAAAAAAAAAGTGATTTTGGAGCTCAGAGGCAATACATTGAAAACTGGCACAAGGATTTTAAAAGAATTAAGAACTAAAGCAATCGCCACTGGTCTAGGGAATTAAAGCCCCGAATCCTGGGCACACGTGCAGGTACCTCCCTCATCTTCCAGCCGCTTACACAGTTCATGCCCTCTGCTCCTACTGTCCCTTTCTCTTTGAAATGTCCTCACATCCTCCTTCGCTTTTTCACTGACAAACCCCTGCGAGTTCCCCGACGCCGTCATCCTTCGAGGCCCAGCTCAACCGCTACCGCTTCCGTGAAGCTCTCCCTGATGCTTCGGCTCGGAACTGACGACCGCTACTCACACGTTGTCGTCGGCTTTTGTCTGCACACTTCACTAGTGGCTGGAGGGCGCAGCTAGCTGAATCACTGGGTCTCAAGAACAGAGAACAGTCTGGGAGACTCAACCTATCTTTCCGAACATACAATGTTGGGAAGACGGTGTGTGAGGAGCCCCCCTTCCGGCCTGCCAGGTCAGTGGGGCCTGTTCAGCAGATCCATGGGACGATCACCTCCGCAACCAGGTCACTTCCTCTTGAAGGCGGGAGGGGGGGACACTATCTTGGTGTCTCCCCAGGGCCTTATCCGTTTAGTAACCAATATCCACTTGCTGATTTTAACTCGGGTGGGCTATCTTTCCACAGCAGCAAAGCTTTAAATTAAAAAGAGTGCGTCTAATGACAGAATCCCGAGCATTAGCCACGGCAGGAAACTTCCCACGTCATCACATAGTGGGTCTTAAAAAAGATACTTAAAGAAGAACAAAGTTGGAGGCTTCGCAATTCTTGATTTCAAAATGTATTACAAAACTATACTAACCATGACACTGCAGAGTGTGGTCCTCACGTAAAGACAGACATACAGACCAAAGAAATAGAGACAGCCCAGAAACTAACCCTCACATATATGGTCAAATGATCTCTGCCAAGGGCACCGAGACTCACCACTGGACGGAGGGCAGGGTCTTCAGCAAATGGTTCTGGGAAAACCGGACAAACACAAACACGAGAACGGCGCTGGACCCCCACCTCGCCTTGCTTACAAACATTAACTCAAAACAGATCAAAAACCTAAATGAAAGATCTAAAACTGTAGCTCCTTAGAGGAAATCACGGAGGAAAGCTTCATGACATTGGATGTGGCAATGATCTCTTGCCTACGACACCAAGAGCACAGGCAACAAAAAGAAAACTAGATAAATGGGACAACATCAAACTGTCAAACTTCTGTGCATCTAAGGACAGTCAACAGGGTGACAAGGTAACCCACAGAATGGGAGAAAAGATTCGCAAATCACATACCTGATGAGGGGCTAAGATCCAGAATATATAAAGAAGTCACACAACTCAACAACAACCATGAAATACACAGACCAATTAAAAACTGGACAAAGTTCCAGAGATGATATACAAATGGCCAATAAACATCTGAAAAGACGCTCACCAACACAAACAGTTCAGGAAATGCAAATCAAAACCACAAGGAGGTATTACCTCACGCTGACTGAAATGGCTACTGTCCAGAAAATTACAAGCGTTGGCAAGGATGGAGAGATACTGGAAACTTGTGCACTGCCGGTGGGAAAGTAAAATTAAAATAGTGTATCCGAGGGGTGTCTGGGTGGCTCAGTCGAGCTCTGCGCTGACCGTGCGGAGCCTGCTTGGGATCCTCTCTCTCTGTGCCCCTCCCCCACGCGTGCTCTCCCTGTCTCTCTCAAAATAAATAAATATACTTTAAAAAATTATAAAAAGAGAAATGGTTAAGATGGTAAATTGTGTTATGTGACTTTTTACTATAATTAAAAAGGAGAGGGGCGCCTGGGTGGCTCAGTCCAGTGAGCATCGGGCTTCGGCTCAGGTCATGATCTCGTGGTTGGTGAGTTCGAGCCCCGCGCCGGGTTCTGTGCTGACAGACCGGAGCCTGGGGCCTGCTTCGGGTTCCGTGTCTCCCCATCTCTCTCTTTGCCCCTCCCCCGCTCATGCTCTGTCACTCTCAAAAAATGAATGAACATTAAAAAAACGTTTTTAAAAGGAGAAAAAATAGTTAATTACAATCTACAAACACTCAAACCTCTTTCAAGTTAGTCTATGGGCTCACCCTTCTTTCTCCGCATTATAAACCTGCTCAAACATAGGAAAAACAACATCTGGTTTTAGTTTCCTCTTTTTCACATATAAAGCCCTTCTTCCCGTGGAGGGGCCATCGCTTAGCTCGCCCGTCACCAAGACCCACTGCACCAGACCCAACACACCCTGACCAGGAAGGCGGACGGAAAAGGGAGGCCAAGATAACGCCCGCTGTCTGCGTTACAGTAAATTGACTGGACCGTCTTTAATCTGAGGAATTCGAAACTCCACCCATTTGCTGTATCTGCTCATCCTCATACTTGAGACCACCGGCTTGCAAAGGTCCTCCAGTACTTTGCTGGCATAAAAGCTCATTTAGAACCCCTAACTCCTACAAGTTCAAATATTTGTTGTAGTTACAAGTTATTTGTTTTGATTGGGGAGGATCTTCAAAGCAAGCATTGATTTCAATAATTGAAACAAAAAAAACGTATGTTTTGAAATTTTCTCTATTAAAAAAAATGTGGGTGGCTCAGTCTATCGAGCATCGGACTCTGTTTCCGCTCAGCTCACGATCTCAGGGTTCGTGAGTTTGAGCCCCGAGTCGGACTCCGTGCCGACTGTGTGAAGCCTGCTTGGGATTCTGTCTCTGTCTCTCTCTGCCCCTTCCCCGTTCACGCTCTCTCTCTCTCTCTCTCTAAAAATAAATTAACTTAAAAAAAAATGTATAGGGAATATAAGGCCACCAGATGCAATACACATAAACAGAGGACAGTTTGAATGAGCTTACTGGCAGAAAGTGTTAAATTGTTTGCAAAGTTTTATTCTGTTGTGCTGATCCGTGATCACCTGCCCCAGGTTAACCAGTTGGCCACAGGTGGAAAGGGAATAGCACGCTTTTCGCACACCCCTTTCAAGCAAAACAAAACTGCATGCAACTAGTGAATTTAAAAAACAGACAAATTAAATTAGGAAGTGATAATTCACTTTTTAAAGGATTTTCTATGCGTTTCCTTTATAATGAGAGTTCCCACAATGTATTTAAAGCATAATTCTATTTATAGGGGTCCAATTTCAATCCAATCTATTTTTTTAATGTTTACTTATTTTTTTTCTTTTTTTCTTTAAATTTTTTTTTTAACGTTTATTTATTTTTGAGACAGAGAGAGACAGAGCATGAACGGGGAAGGGTCAGAGAGAGGGAGACACAGAATCCGAAACAGGCTCCAGGCTCTGAGCTGTCAGCACAGAGCCCGATGCGGGGCTCGAACTCACGGACCACGAGATCATGACCTGAACCGCGAGATCATGACCTGAGCCGAAGTCGGCCGCTTAACCAACTGAGCCACCCAGGCACCCCAATGTCTACTTATTTTTGAGAGAGAGAGAGAGAGAGAGAGAGAGAGCACATGCGAGCGAGCAGGGGAGTGGCAGAGAGAGACGGAGACAGAGAATCCCAAGCAGACCCTGGGCTGTCAGTGTAGAGCCCGCCTCGGGGCCAATTCCATGAACTGGGAGATCATGACCTGAGCCAAGTCAGACGCTTAACCAGGTGCCCCCCAAGCCAACATATTAACAAAGTATCAAATTTTACTAAAACAGGGTAGAAAATAAATTTCAGACCAATTTGTAATTGGTTCTATGGAGAGCAATACGCCAGGCAGAAAGTGAAATTATAATCTGTTAGGGGAGATGAAACAAACATCATAAATTTGTAAATGTATCAGAAACATTTTGGCATAAAGCATTCACTGATGCCGCCGTGCCCTGGAGGTGGGGCGGGGTGGGGCAGAAAGAAAGAAAGAACTAGGAAGGATTTCACAATCTGCAACAAGATAGGTGCCCACAATGGGGAAAGTGGGCCGAGTCGGCCAGGCCAACCACCACCCCCTCCCGTTAATCTCCTTGCTTTAGTTGACCCCCTTTTCCAAAGCCTGTTTACTCACTTATCTTTTCCTGCAGTTTCCGCATCTACTACGCAATAGTTAGATTCCAAACCAGAGCTGCAAAACAAAGAACATACTGGAGACTTGTGAGACCCAGAACAAGGATCAGAAAGCTTCAAAAATTAGTCATTTATGCACCCTTATCTTTGTTATAGGATGAGGATACAAAAGTATGGAAATATTAAGTGCTAACCTTAAAAATAGGAGTCAGTTACTTTACCAGTGAAAGTAACTGATTGTTACTACCAGTAAAGTAACTGACTGTTGTTATTTGGGAATAACAGAGAATTGCGGTTGGGGACAGGCCCGCTTTGGCAAAAACCATAGGCAAGTTCAACAAAGAGGAGAGGAACGTTATTTTACGGACAAGAAGGAGGAAGCTGGGAGGGGTTGTTGTTGTTTTTTTTATAATTTTTTTTTAACATTTATTTATTTTTGAGACAGAGAGAGAGCATGAACAGGGGAGGGTCAGAGAAAGAGGGAGCCACAGAATCTGAAACAGTCTCCAGGCTCTGAGCTGTCAGCACAGAGCCCGACGCGGGGCTTGAACCCATGGACCTCGAGATGATGACCTGAGTCGGACGCTTAACTGACTGAGCCACCCAGGCGCCCCTGGCAGGGGTTGTTTTGAACCAGAGTCCACTGGAGAAGCAGCGGGGTTGAGGGTGATGGTGGTTTCTCAGTGGCTGAGCTGTGGGGGGGTTGGGGAGGGGTGTCTCTTCTCGGAGATGCCCGCACATCTTCCCCATGGCGCCTGGAATTCAGGATGCTTTCCTGTTGGGTCTGTAATTGACAGTTCTTCCTGTGATTGACCTTGAGCGGTACAGCTCCCCCTTCCAGCCTCCCCTTCTGCATCCAGAATCCGCTTTAGGGATGTTTCCCTTTATTAATTTCCACACACACACACACAACCTTTAAATTTTTTTTTATTTTGAAATAATTGCAAGATAGTACAAGGAACTCTTGTAAACTCTTCATCCAGATTCGCCACTTAACATTTATGGTATTTGCTTTGTTAATCTCCTCTATCTATTGAACCATTTGAGAGCAAGTTGAGATATGGCCCTCTACCCCTAAAACTTCAATGTGTATTTCCTAAGAAGAACATTTTCTTACGAGATCACAATTATCCAAATCAAAAAATGAAATATGATTACATTATCTAATACATAGCCCATGTTCAAATTTTGCCAACTGTCACAATAATGTTCTTTAGAGCTACTTTTCCTAATCCAGGATCACGCGTTAATTTAGTTATTTTCTCTCCTTAGTCCCTTTTTTTTTTTAATTTTTTTTTCAACGTTTATTTATTTTTGGGACAGAGAGAGATAGAGCATGAATGGGGGAGGGGCAGAGAGAGAGGGAGACACAGAATCAGAAACAGGCTCCAGGCTCTGAGCCATCAGCGCAGAGCCTGACGCGGGGCTCGAACTCACGGACCGCGAGATCGTGACCTGGATGAAGTCGGGCGCTCAACCGACTGCGCCACCCAGGCGCCCCTCTCCTTAGTCCCTTTTAATCTGCCACAAATCCTTAGTCTTTGTCTTTCATGACAATACTGTTTTTACAGAGCACTGATCAATTATCCAGATTTGCCTACCTCAAATAAAGGTTATGCCTTTTTTTCTTTTTTGCAGGAATGTTATGTTGTGTCACATCCTCAGGAGGTACATGATGTCCATTCCTCCCATAACTCCTGATATTAATACTGATGATTTGGATACGGTAGTGGCCACCAAATTTCTCTATTGTAAACTTCTTTTTTATCTTTGCGATGAACATGTAACTTGTGGGCAATTATTTTGAGACTACCTAAATATTAGATTCCACCTCACACCTTTCACTTTCTCAGCTTAGTATTTTTTTGATGATTCCCGCCTAAATCAACTTAAAATGTTTATTTATTTATTTTCAGAGACAGAGAGCAAGAGAATGAGTCCCAAGCAGCCTTCGCCAACCCAGGGCTCCATCCCACCACCCTGAGACCATGACCTGAGTCAGAGGCTTAAGGATTGAGCCACTCAAGCCCCCCTAAATCAAGTTTTTAATTGAGATATAATTCATATATTCTAAAAATCACTTTAACATTTCAGGGTACTCACAAGGTTGTGCTTCCTCTATCTCAGACTCTGAAGCGCCTTCATCCCCGGCCCCACAGGACACATCTTCCTCCCCTCTGCCCCCCAAGTCCGCGCTCCTCCCTCCCCCGCTCCTTCTTCCTCACCCCAGCAGGACCCTGGCCGCAGCAGGAAGCAGCTCCCTCCCCCGCATCCCCCCCAGCCCTGCACACATCTCCCCCAGCCCATTACCCAGCAGGACGGCCCCGCACCCCACCATCACCCAGCAGCACCCCGGCCTTGCACCCCGCCATCACCCAGCAGGACGGCCCCGCACCCCCCATCACCCAGCAGCACCCCGGCCCCGCACCCTTCATCACCCAGCAGTAACCCGGCCCCACACCCCCAATCACCCAACAGGCCGGCCCTGCACCCGTCATCACCTAGCAGCATCCCGGCCCCGCACCCCCCATCACCCAGCAGGACGGCCCCGTACCCGCCATCACCCAGCAGCACCTTGGCCCCGCACCCCCCCATCACCCAGCAGCACCCCGGCCCCGCACCCCGCCATCACCCAACAGCACCCCGGCCCCGCACCCCCCATCACCCAACAGGACGGCCCCGCACCCGCCGTCACCCAGCAGCACCCCGGCCCCGCAACCCCCACATCACCCAGCAGGAGGGCCCCGCACCCGCCGTCACCCAGCAGCACCCCGGCCCCGCAACCCCCACATCACCCAGCAGGAGGGCCCCGCACCCGCCGTCACCCAGCAGCACCCCGGCCCCGCAACCCCCACATCACCCAGCAGGAGGGCCCCGCACCCCCCCACATCACCCAGCAGCACCCCAGCCCCACAGCAGAAGCAGCTCCCTCTCCAGCATCCCCTCCCGCTTCCCCCCTTCCCCGCCCCCTCCGCGCCACGGACTAGGCTGCAGACTTCCAGAAGAGTGTTGTCCCTTGGACCTGGTTTCTGTCATTTAGCTTGATGTCGTCAAGGTTCTTCCACTTGCTGGTTGCAACCAGTACCTCACTCCTGTTACCTGCCTAAACGAATCACTCCTGGGTCCGCGGAAACCACGACTCTGAGCCGCGTCCCACCTGCACTCAGGCGACACTGTGGCCACCGTCCCGCGCGTCAGGGGGCGCGCCAAGAAACGCGCTCCGGCGGACAGCACTTCAACCGGCCGGGCTCCCTCGCGCTCCGGCCCTGGGCGGCTTCGGGTCGCCTTCCCGGGGCGGACACGGCCCGACCCCGCCTCCCCGCCGCGAACACCTGCGACCTCAGCGGCGACCTCCGCGGCTCCCTCCGCGCTTCCCCGCGCAGGCTCCGCCCCTCCGGCGCCCCGCCCCGCCCCGCGCCCAGGCGGAAGTGACGCACAGGAAGCGCCCCTGGGCCCCTTGCAGTGGGGGGAAGGCATCAAACCCCCAAGATGGCGGCGGCGTCGGAGGAGCGGATGGCCGAGGAAGGAGGCGGCGGCCACGGCGACGGCGGCCCCTGTGCGGCCGCCGGCTCTGCCCAGCGCCTGCCGCCCCCGCCCCCGGCCCCGGCCCCGCAGCCGGGCTCCCAGGCGCCCCCGGCCCCGCCGCTGGCTCCCGACCAGCTGCCTCAGAACAACACGCTGGTGGCGCTGCCCATCGTAGCCATCGAGAACATCCTCAGCTTTATGTCCTACGACGAAATTAGTCAGCTCCGCCTGGTGAGGCCCCCGCGGGACCCCCGCCGCCCCCTCCGCCGGCCGCGGTCTGGGGAGGGGGCGGAGAGGCGAGCGCGTCCCCGGGGAGGGAGGCGCAGCCGGCTCCGGGACGCGGAGTCCGGGCGCCGGTCAGCGGGGTCGCCCCCCTTCCTGCCGCGGGGTCGGGACGGCGGGGCCCGGGAAGCGGGGCGGGAGTTGGGCGTCCCGCCGCCGCCGCGCCCGAGCGCCGACCTCGCGGCTCCGGTCGCCGCCTTTTGTGCCCCACCTTCCAGCCCCCCGGCCGGGCCGCTCCAGGTTCGGCTCGTCCGTGGGGATCACGCACTGTGCCCCCCTCCGCCCCCTAGGTTTCCCTGCTGGTCAGGCCTCCCCCACCCCGGTGGGCGCCCGGAGGGGCGGGAACGCGACCCGGCACCCCCCTCCTCCGGCTGGCCGGTGACGAAGCCCGGCTGGGCCTCGCCCCGACCCTCCCCACCCCCGGGCCGCGCCGGGTCTCCCGGCCGTTTCCTAACTAGTGACCCCGGGCCCCCGGCCGCCGGCTCTGGGGGCCGCCGTGCCCCCTCCCCCTCCCCCCCCCCCCCCCCCCCCCGGAGCCGCGGAGGTTCCGCGATCTGTGCCGTCAGGACCCTACCGCGCGCCGAGCTTCGGCCGAGGGCTTGACGAACGGCTCAGTTGAGGGAGAGGTTGTGCTTCCTGTCGGTGGGTTTGTCTCCAAGTGGGAAGGAGGTTGAAGGAGGTGGACATTTTGAAGGGACTGCAGACCGGTTCTGTGTCGACGCGAAATCCGGGCTCGGGGTGGCTTCTGAGAGGACAAAGACGGACTTCTGGATGCGCTGTGCGCGGCAGCTTCCCGTCGACCGGCCGCGTTCACACCTGCAGCTCCGGCTTGGCCATGACCGCGCTGTGGGAGGGAGACCAGACTTCTCAAAGGAAAGTGGACGAAT
This sequence comes from Felis catus, assembly GCF_018350175.1. Classification (NCBI taxonomy): domain Eukaryota; kingdom Metazoa; phylum Chordata; class Mammalia; order Carnivora; family Felidae; genus Felis; species Felis catus. The sequence continues at coordinate 755,722 of NC_058384.1, forward strand.
TTTGATTCACACCGACGGCCGGTGTTCTTTCTCGCCAACCCGGGCTGCAGGGCGGAGAATTCTTCCGCTGGAAAGTGCTGTTTCAAAACTGGTTGTCCCCGAGTTCCCAGAGCATGGCACCCTGGAAGTCCCTGTGGAATCTCCAGCATTCCCTCGGGTTGGTAAAGCATGGTGTCCGATCAGGCTTCCTGCCGTCCTGTCTTGTGTCTGCGGGTCGAGCCTCTGAGCCAGACAATGGCTCTGTAGAGCTTGGCGCGGTCACACTTCTGTAGGTGTGGAGGACACTGGGTTCCTTTCTCAGTCGTTCACTTTTTTAGAAATTAAGAGCATTTTTAAAGGGGGGGGGGACTAGCTTCTTACGGGACAGAGTTAAAATGCATCCCAGTTTATTGATAAATGATGTCTTTCCAGTGAAATACTGAGCTGCATTCTTAAGCAGTCAGTCACCTGTCCCAAGCTTTTAAGGATACGATTTGTGGTCTCAAACAAGGATTTTTCATAGGGAGTCCCTTACCATCCCCTGCCCCACCATCACCCCCACCCCCATCCCAAAAGGTCCTGCAGCCAATTTTATGTCTCAAAGAGGGGTGCTTTTTCCCTCTGGTTTAGTAATGAGGAAATTCCTTTGTTTACTTAAGATCAGTAGATGATTCTTAGATTAAGTGGATAATCTTTTGTGGGGATTTGGAAATGTCTTTGGTTTCAGAGTCATTGGTTTGGTGTCCTAAGGCACAATTCAGGTAGCATTATAAAAGAAAGATGTTCTTTCTTGCCACTAGATGTCAGCATTAATTTAGTTGTGGTCTTCATGAAATTGACAGTCTAGAAGCTGTGTGGCGGGTGCAGGGGGTGCCTGACGTGCCCTTTCTAGGCAAGTGGCCGTTTGTACCTAAAGAACTGTTTGCCAGAAACTCCAGGAACTTCAGTGTGGGTGCTGCTATCTGGAGCATCAGTTTCTTAGCTCCTTTCATTTCTAAGTGTGTGGGGTTTGTTGGTTTGTTTGTTTGTTTCATGGAATTAAGGCTGGATATGCTTTGAAGAGAGTGATATTAATTAAGAACAGAATTAGCTTCCGTAAAGCTAAATGTCAACTACCCAGCGGTTGATGTTGGGATATTTGGGGTTTTTCTTCCTTCCCAGGTTACTTGCCTTACTAGGACCTCAGCTGTAACTGTTAGCACCTAAATTAGGGAACAGGCACAAAAGATTTGCTCTCAAAAGGTTGAAATTGCTAAAATAACATTCTCGAATTCTCTGTGCACTTTGGTTGGTGTAGTCTTTGCTTCCTGTGGCCACGAATAATTTAAATTTGACTCCGCAGTCTGGCTACTTCCAAGGGATTGTGCAAATAGCCTGTTGAATTGTTGGGGCTTCCCTGCCATTGACTGTTACTCCAAAAATATGCCCAGAGCCTGGAAATCCTGGTTACACAGAAATAGTTCTTTAAATATTTAACTCTTCCAACATACTTAAAATTATTTGGCCAAATAGAACTTTTGAAATGACAAAACTTGTACTTTGAGTTGTTTTTCCAGTAGATCAGACAGATTTGTGCTGATGCAGCTTTAGACGGTCACCTAGGCCCCCTTGACAAGTTTGAGAGTTTTTGAAACAAGTAGCAAAGGTTAAGAAGTGAGTTCCTGCCCTGTTAGGGCAAGTCTAAGCCAGGCTTGAGCGCAGAGCTCCGACTGGTGAGCACGGTGTTCTCACTCACTGAATCACGAATGTGGCAGGCATTTTCAAAGATGTCTTAGCGAGATCCTAGGAGTTTTTTCCTGTGTGGTTTGAGCGTAGCTCCTGTAAATTTAATGGAATCCTATTAGCGGTTCAGGTCATAAGTACCACTAAAGGTTAAATTCAGAAGGCTTGCTCGTTATCTAGAAGGAAAATTTTCGGTAGGTAACCAAATGCAGACATACTTTATCCCAAGGTATTGCCTTAGACACTCTAGCTACTTAGATCTGTTCCCCGTTTATAGTTCCTTTTCCAGCTTGTGTTCAAATATGCTAGAAAAGTGTAGTCACAGAGAAGGTTGATTGGTAGAAAATACAAAGGAAAATGAGAAACAGTTATTCTTTATTTTTTAATAGCGAAGCTGTTTTCCTCATCTTTGTTGTTCTGTAACATTTTTTTTTTTTTTTTTAAATCCGGGACATCTTTACACTCTTAAAAGTTATTGAGAACCTAAGAGCTTACCTTGGAAAATTCTAGAAGACACAGGAACACAGGAATAGACAGTACATACTTCATCAACTGTCAAAAAATGTTATCACGTGTCCTGTTGCCTCTGGAGAAGTCCACCATATGTTATAAAAGAACGAGAGTAGAAGTGGCAAGTTACATCTTGGTATTAGGAAAATAGTCTGTCCTCGCAGACTCTCAAAAGGATCTTGGGGATCCCAGGGGTCCCTAGAGCGCACTTGGAGAACCGCTGCTCTTTGTTGCGGTGTTACAGAGAGTATATGCTTTGTATTGCTGATTTGTGGCTCCCCCCCCCCCCATCTCATCATTAGGTTATTTTTATTACCAGGTACTTAAGTACAGGTACATGATTATAACGTGTGGGGGACAGTTCACCATTCCTGAAGATTCTAGTCTGAAAGAGGGTTTCAGTCAGTGAGCCTGCCCGCAGGATCATGAAAACAGAAGGAGCATACTTACAAGGCGGCAGATAACAAGTGCAAAGATGATAAATCCAAGAATGTTGAGGTTATTCAGGAGAGGCTTCCTCAAGATGAGTTTTTGTCCAGTTAGTAACGGTGAAAGAACGTTCCTGGCGGAAACAAAAATGACATACAGTGTGACGAAGTGCTTGGAGCAGGGTGACTAATCAGAGCAGCAAGAGGATTGTGTGGCGTGTCATATGACCTACGGCAATGGTCAGGCTCCCCCTCCCTTTGCCCTTTTTCATGTCACAGACCAGCCAGATTTAAGAAGCTGTTTTGAGAAGCTCCAGCGTGGACAACTTTGGGGGGGGGGGCAGGTGAAGACCTCAGGAAACAACCTGCACCCCTTCGTGTCATCATTTCCTGACCGGGGCCAGAGGCACCTGTGCGCCCCGCATGCAGGGTGTGCGGGTTCTGTGGGGTGGGAGAAGGTGCTAGCTTCAAAGGATGGCCTGTGCGTACGATCCAATCTCTTGACACTTGAGACTAGGAGCAAAAGATCACCTTTGCAAGAGGTTTCTCCCGGCACCTCCTTCCAGCGTCTTGCGCGAAGGTTGATTGAAACCAGCATCGGGGCGCCTGGGTGGCTCAGTCGGTCGGGCGTCCGACTTCAGCTCAGGTCACGATCTCACGTCTGTGGGTTCGAGCCCTGTGTCAGGCTCTGGGCTGATGGCTCAGAGCCTTGAGCCTGCTTCCGATTCTGTGTCTCCCTCTCTCTCTGCCCCTCCCCCGTTCATGCTCTGTCTCTCTCTGTCCCAAAAATAAATAAACGTTAAAAAAAATAAAAATAAAAAAATAAATGAAACCAGCATCGTCGAGCTGTTGGGTTTCCCAGATACCCCAGTCCTGCAAGCACGCCTCTTCTGTCCGCAGCCGCTCCTGCCTGTCTTCGGGGTACACCGTCCTGTTAGCACCTCGGGAAAGCCTCTGGGATTCTTGCCTGAACTTGAACCCCTCCTGTTCCTCGGAGTTCCCCCTACAACACTGCTGCTCTTGCGTGTTGTGTTGGAATTGTCTCCGGAAGGGCCGGTCGGGCACTGAATTTAGGCTCCTTATACCCTTTCATCAGGGATCCTTCATAGTCTGTGATTCTGTATCGGTATTCAATATTTGTTGAATAAATGAAATCGTTTTCTCTCTCTCTCTCTTTTTTAAGTTTTTTACTTACTTTGAGAGAGAGGGAGGGAGAGAATCCCAAGCAGGCTCTGCACTGTCAGCAAAGGGCCCAATGCAGGGCTCGGCCTCACAAACCGTGAGATCATGACCTGGGCCAAAACCAAGAGTCAGACGCTTAACCAGCTGAGCCACGCAGGCGCCCCTGAATCGTTCTAAAAAGCACTTCGCTGCCCTATGTGACGAACACAACATAAATGTTGTTGTGAGGGGAATGTATTTTCTGTACAAATTATAGCAGAGCTGAAACGTGAGCTGCTTCGTATTTACCTCCAACAGACAAGATGAGAAAATGTTTTAATTTAAGAGCATTTTAAGAAGCTTGAGTGAGGGGCGCCTGGGTGGCGCAGTCGGTTAAGCGTCCGACTTCAGCCAGGTCACGATCTTGCCGTCCGTGAGTTCGAGCCCCGTGTCAGGCTCTGGGCTGATGGCTCGGAGCCTGGAGCCTGTTTCCGATTCTGTGTCTCCCTCTCTCTCTGCCCCTCCCCCGTTCATGCTCTGTCTCTCTCTGTCCCAAAAAAAATAAATAAACGTTGAAAAAAATAAATAAAAAAATAAAAAAAAAGAAAGAAAAAAAAGAAGCTTGAGTGAAAAATTGTCTTTTTTTTTTTTAACGTTTTTTTATTTTTTAAAGAGAGAGAGTGCGTAAGCAGGGGACGGCAGAGAGGGAGGGAGACGCAGAATCCGAAGCAGGCTCCAGGCTCCGAGCTGTCCGCACAGAGCCCGACGCGGGGCTCGAACCCACGAACTGTGAGATCATGACCTGAACAAAAGCCGGACACTTAACCCGCTGAGCCCCCCAGGCACCCAGAAAAATACTCTTAATGATAACAAACATTGATAAGATGATATGAAGCTAGTGTATAGTTAGTGAGTAGCTGTGTGAGGAGAACAAGAGACAGAGCAAGACAGACAGAGTGAGCGGCAGAAGGGCAGAGAGGGAGGGAGAGACAGAATCCCAAGCAGGCTCTGCGCTGTCAGCACAGAACCCGACTCAGGGCTCGATGCCACGAACCTCGAGGTCATGACCTGAGCCAAAATCAACAATTGATTGCTGAACTGACTGAGCCACCCAGGCGCCCCAGAAAAGCTTTTCTCTTTGGCTTTTAGGAGGCATTATAGAAATCCTGGGAACAGGCTTTTCTTCCTAATTGTTTTGCTCAGTCTATAGTAAGTTTATATTTTCTTTCCAAGTGAACATCTACGGGGGATACCCAAAAAATGTAAAAGTTGTGATTCTAGTACATAATTAACTCTCTGTCTCTTTATATGGTATTGTGTATTAGATAATCCATACCATGGAGGCACAATTTTTAAGTGATTTGTTACCCATCATTAACTTTTTGCCACATTTGCTTTATCTCTTTCAGTTGTCTGATCATTCTCTCCCTCTCTAAGTCTACACACAGATTATTTATTTCACTAAACCATTTGAAAGTAAAATGCAAATAAAATGACATTTTTGTCCTTTTTGTAATCACACTATTATCATTTTCCAGGGATTTAAAATTACATTTTACATTTTAATTTCTCAATCGTCCCCAAAATGTCCCTATAGTGTTTTTTTGGTTTTTGTTTTTTTTTGTGGATGATAAGTGCTTTGAATCTAATAAAACATTTGTCTCTTTAGAACATTCTCCCTACTTTTTTCATTCTTTCACGCAGTTGGCATTTTGAAGAATCGGGACAGATGGCTTATAAAATGTTTTACAGTGCAGATTTGTCTCATTGTTTTCTGGTTTTTGAACTTTGGAAGAATTCTAGAAAGATTTTGGTCTAGCGCCATCTCTAACTTCAGCACTGTGGGGAGAACACCCGCCGATGTCCTTGAGACCTCATGTTGCCTGCTCAAGAAGTCCTACTTGAGGCCGCTGCTGACAGTCCCTGCCGCAGGACAGTGTTAGTGAGACCGCAATCAGTTGAGAGTAATTAGGGTGATTATTTCCATCTCTATGCTGCCGATTGCTAAATTTAAGAAGATACTAATTAGAAGCCTGAATTCTTAATTTTCCTTTTGCCACTGAATGGTGTGGTGACTTTGTGCAAATTACATAATTTCTTAACGTCTCCATGTCCTCACTGAAGGTTCTGGTGTCTTAAGTTCCTTCCAGTTTGAGGGTTATTAATTAGTAAGCAGCCTAATCTTTGGTAATAGCTTCTGGATTCATTGGAGAAAAACATCAAGTATTCAGTTCACTTGAGAATGTAGACCATGAAATAAGTACATGAAAAATGTGGTTCCATTACAATATTTCCTTGATTCTAAGATACAGCTTCAGATTTTAACATTTTTGAAATCAGAATGTGTCTTGATCAACTTATATGCAGATTTGTGTAGCAGTGCTTATGTCCCCCCACCCCCACCAGAAGAGCTTTTGTTAAATTGGTAGCATCTTAAAGTCTCTGTAACATCTTAAACAAAATCAAAGAAGTCCACCATTTTATATTCCAAGGCATTCTAAGACATCTGAAGAAGAAATGCTGCCAGTTATAATTCTAGGACCATTTCCAATGTCAAATGTTAAAATATGCAAATATGTGCATCTTAGAATCAGCCAAGATTTTGATATTAAGATTAGGTTTAACAGGGAAATTGTGGGTCGCACACATTGATGGCGTACGTGTCTTGCATCGTCAAGGACCGTGGTGGCACGACGTGTCAGAAAAGATTTCTAAACAGAGTGAAGAAAAATTTTCATTACTACTTATGTTAGAAAATGATGAAAAAGATAAACGTGGCATTTTAAATCTTGAAGTACTTAACAAGGAAAAACCACATCTGTTCTCTCAAAGCGGGACAGCAAGAGGGACCCAAACCAAATGTCCCCATTAGAGGCTGATATTCCATCAGCTCCCTTCTATATTGATAGTGTAGGTTTTGGCTGATCTATAAATGTCATGGTAGTTTTTGACAGAGTCATCATCTTTGTATATTAGACTTCAGAATTGTATTTTACTGTCTTAGGCAAATGGCTGAATTGCTAGGATTTTGTTTTGTTTTAATAAACCAGGGAAATAAATACTCTTCCCTTTAGCTTTGGGAAATTCTTTTTTTTTTTTCAATATATGAAATTTATTGTCAAATTGGTTTCCATACAACACCCAGTGCTCATCCCAAAAGGTGCCCTCCTCAATACCCATCACCCACCCTCCCCTCCCTCCCACCCCCCATCAACCCTCAGTTTGTTCTCAGTTTTTAACAGTCTCCTATGCTTTGGCTCTCTTAGCTTTGGGAAATTCTTAAACTACCCATATGTATAAAGCTATATTTTAAATGAGATAATTTTGCATTGCAAGCTAGCATACATAATCAGGTATCGCAGGGGAAATTAGCGTACAGTTGACCTTTGAACAACGCAAGGGTTAGGGGCACCAACCACGATGCATTTGAAAATCCACATAGAACTTTTGACCCCCCCAAAAGCTCAACTACTAATAGCTTACTGCTGATCAGGAGCCTCACCGGTGACATAAACAGTCCATTAACACATGTTTCAGGTGTTGCACATATCATATGCCTTATTCTTATGATAAAGTAAGCTAGAGAAAAGAAATTATTTACAGTTAAATCTTTAAAAAAAAAATCATAAGGAAGAGAACATACATTTACAGAGCTGTACTGAATTTATCCACAAAAAGAAAAAAGAAAAATGCATGTATAGGTGGCCCCGTGCACTTCAAATCTGTGTTGTTCGGGGCCCAACTGTTCAGAGGCCACTTTGCTTCTTTCTGAATTCTCCACAAAGATATATGATCCGTTGTATCTTTGTTTTTGTGCTACTGGTCAGTCCATGCTTATCAAACATCCAGGAAAGAAAGAATACCACTTTAAAGGCTGATCTTTTCCTACGGTATTGACTAATGCTTAAAATATTTTTGACTTCAGCTTTTTTGGTGCTGTTCCAATTTGTCTGTCTTTGTGACCTCCTATTTTCTCTTTTTACCAGCTTTTTTTTTTTTCAAGTTTATTTATTTTGATAGGAACACCCTGGAGGGGAAGAGGGAGGAAGGGAGAAAGAGAGAGAAAGAGAGAGAATGAATGAATGAATCCCAAGCAGGCTCCACACTGTCAGCATGGAGCCCAATGCGGGGCTCAAACTCACAAACCATGAGATCATGACCTGAGCCGAAACCAAGAGGCAAGACGCTCAACCGATTGAGCTACCCAGATGCCCCATCTTTTTGCCAGCTTTTAACATTAAATATTACTTGAGGGGCACCTGGGTGGCTCAGTCCGTTAAGCATCTGACTTCTGCCCAGGTCACGATCTCCCGGTTTGTGAGTTCATGCCCTGTGTTGGGATCTCTGCTGTCAGAGCAGAGCCCACTTCGTATCCTCTGTCCTCTTCTCTCTCTCTGCCCCTCCCCTGCTCATGCTCTCTCTCTCAAAAATAAAATAAACACTTTTTTAAAATGTTGAGACTCTGTATATAAGCCTTTATTTCCTTATCTTCCATTTCTTCCTTTGGGGGTTCATCTTCATGGATTTTCTGGACCCACATCTTTGGTCCTAATAGATGTTCTGCTTACAGAAAATGACCATTCTCCATACGAGATCTTTCCCAAAATGGGCAGTCTTTTTAAAGTTCTTTCTCGTTACTGATTTCTCTGCTCCAAGTATTTCCCTCAGCTTTGCCTGCACATCTGCTCTGTCGTCACTATTTGCTCAGTGGCGTATTCACTCCAGACCCTGTGCCTTCGCACGGGCCACACCTCTATCTTAGGCCCTTTGTCCTCTTGAATGGAGCACTGGTCCTTCAGGTTTAGTCCTGGATCCCAAAGCGGTTCCCAAGACCCTTTGAAGGAGTCTGTAAGATCTAAAATATTTTCATTATACTACTAAGCTGTTCTTGCCCATTTTTCACTCGCCTTCTTTCACAAGTGGACAGAGCTTTCCAGTAGCTGTTGCGACATTAGATGATGTCAGCAAACCAAGAGTTCATGAAATGTATCCTTGTATATTATGTTTTCTAGGATTTTCCAAGGTAATATCTCAGTAGATTGAATACAGAAGCAGATATGATATTTTACTTCCTCTAAAGCCACATATCAAAGAGATTTGCAAAAATGGAACTCGCTAGATACTTTTAGAAGAGTTATTTTTCCTTTAAAAGTTATTTATGTTGGGGCACCTGGCTCGCTCAGTCGGGGGAGCACAGGACTCTTGATCTCGGGATCGTGGGTTCAAGCCCCACGTTGGGTGTAGAGATTACAAAAAATAAACGTTAGAAGTTATCTTGATACATATTGTTTCTATTACTGTCATTTTCTTTAATAGACATTGAAGGTATGTTGACAGTTGGTTTATTTTAGTTAGAAACAGATCCCTCCAGGGCAGCTGGGTGGCTCAGTGGGTCAAGCATTAGACTTCAGCTCAGGTCATGATCTTGTGGTTTGTGAGTTCGAGCCCCACATCAGGTGAGCATGAGCCCCGCTTCTCTCTTCCTTCCCTCTATGCCCTTCGCTCACTTGTGCCCTCTTTCTACCAAAAAGGAAGGGGGGGGGGTAGAATCCCACCATATTTTAAAATACCATTTATTAAGAATTACTCAGTACTTAAAATTTGCTGTTCTTGTTTTCAAATTGAAAAGCAGTGTTTCTTAACACATTTCATCTGGCGTGTTGTGAATTAGGAAGCCCATAGTATTTAGTACTAGAGCAGTAAAGCCTTCATTGTCCAGGTTGCCAGAATTTGTGTGTCTGTGTTCTCAGGGGAAAACAAACACCACGGATTTCATCAGCATTTCCGTTTCAACAAGGGTTTGTCCAGCGTTTGTGCTTGGGCACCACGAGAGATGGGAAGAAGCACATGACAAGCCCACCTGCTTGACTTGGCCTTGGTACAGATTTACCTGTGTCGTGCACTCTCAGTGTCCACACTATGCAGTGAGAGCTGGTGTTCAAGTTGATGGCGCCGAGTCACTGCCAAATTCTCAGGGATCAAAGAAGAAATGGATTTTGTGAAGCAGGTTTTGTTAGGATAACAAAGGTGCCGGGATGTCGCAGAAATCTAGCATCTATGGAACAAAGTTTTCAAATTAGTACTAAGTTCAACAAAGTTTATTTAATGTAATCTTTGCATAGTACTTTAGAGTTTACCAAGTGATTTTAGCGTCTATTGTTTCATTTAATCCTAATGATCTCCCTGGGAGTTAGATGCTGCCCACCTTTTACACACGGTAGCTGACTTGCTCAAAAATGTGTAGAAGTCAGGCTCCACTTTAGATGTTCGGACTGTGATTTTGTGCTTTTACTCTATAAAAAGCACAGTATTCCTCAAAGATTCAAAATATTCAGGATTCTGCTACATATGTTAAAATATGTCATGGAGACTATGGTAGTCTAGCAGAGACTAACTCTCTGTAGTTAACCCTGACTGGTAGAAATAAATAAGAATTCTCATTCTGATTATAGGTGATATAAACTCTGTGAGAGGTTGGACTTAAGTTTGAATACACATTTTTCACTAAAGGAGAATTTTCTTTTTTCAAACTTGGAAAAACCTTTTGAGAGGCACCTGGGTGGCTCGGTCAGTTCAGTATCCAGCCTCGGCTCAAGTCATGATCTCACATCTTGTGGGTTCGAGCCCCTCGTCGGGCTCTGTGCTGACAGCTCGGAGCCTGGAGCCTGCTCCCGATTCTGTGTCTCCCTCTCTCTCTACCCCTTGCCCCGCTTGTGTGCGCTCTCTCAAAAACTTAAAAAAAAAAAAGTTTAAAAACCTTTTGAATACGTTGATCTTCATGACTATAGTTCTGACCATAGTGGTGGGGATACATTCAGAACATTCAACAAATAGCTAAAGGTGAAATATTCCTTGTCTACACTAATATTAATTTCTTAACATAATGTTGCAAGAGTTAGAAACTATGAGGCATTCGCCCGTATCTACTGATTCAAAGATTCAGACGGCAAACGAGGGGGCCGCATCAGCACAGAACACTTGCAGCTGACAGGAGTCTAGGTTAATTGTTATTTATTTGGTTTTTACTTTTTAAAATTCTTTCTCCTTCTTCCTTCCTGTAGGTTTGTAAAAGAATGGACTTGGTCTGCCAGAGAATGTTGAATCAGGGATTTCTAAAAGTGGAGAGATACCACAATCTATGTCAGAAACAAGTTAAAGCACAACTTCCAAGGTACGCTGTGGCTAGTGACGGCAGTAACTTACAAGTGGGGGTTTTTGTTCGTTTCTTGGTTGTTTATGTTTTTGGAATTTATGTCATCTCTACACCCAACATGGGGCTCAAACGCATGATACTGTGATCAGGAGTCACAGCTAGGCACTCCTGTTTATTTGGGGTTTTGTTTTTTAATCTGGGTAAGTTGACGTGTTACACGGTTTCCAGATTTTTGTAGGGAAGGGTACCCAGATCACAGTAAGTGATTTTGACCCTCGTTTGTCCACCATTTCTGTTCAACATTTTATTGGGGGTTGTAGCCAGGGCCGTTCGGCCAGAAGATGAAATAAGAGGCGTCCAGGTTGGAAGGGAAGAATTGATATTCTCTTTTCACAGGTGACGTGATCTGACATGTATGTGATCGCGTACATAAGGAGTCCACTAATGGTTAGAGCTAATAAACACGTTCAGCAGGGCCACAAGATGTGAGATCGATACACAAAAAGGAGTTGTGTAATTGTACGTACTAGCAATAGATGATCCAAAAACCAAAGTAAAACCGTTCCAGGGTGCAGGGATGGACAGAGTGGATGAACAGGAGTGGGGGATACAGGCCTCTGGTTACGGAATGAGTAAGTCATGGGGATGAAAAGCACAGCACAGGGACTCAGTCAAGGGTACTGTCACGGCGCTGTGTGGTGCCAGACGGTAGCTCCACTTGCCGCGAGCGTGGCATAAGGTACAGAGACGTTGAATCACCACACTGTGCGCCTGAAGCGAATGTAGCACTGTGTGTCAGCTAGACTCAGAAAGGGGGGTGGCTTCCGGCAGGCTCAGTTGGTAGAACATGTGACTCTTGGTCTTGGGGTTGAGTTCCAGCCCCACATCGGGCGAGAGCTCACTTTAAAGAAAGGACCAATCCCAGGGGCACCTGGGTGACTCAGTCGGTTAAGCATCCAACTCTGGCTCACATCATGATCTCGCGGTTTGTGGGTCTGAGCCCCCCGTTGGGCTCTGTGCTGACAGCTCGGAGCCTGGGTCCTGCTTCGGATTCTGGGTCTCCCTCTCTCTTTCTCTGCCCCTCCCCCTCTCGTGCTCTGTCTCTGTCTCTCTCAAATATATTTTAAAAAAGGCAGTTCCATTTACAGTACCATCAAAAAGCATAAGATGTATGTAATGACTGTAACAAAAGATGACTTGTCCCCTGAAAACCAGAAGACATTGGTAAAGGGGATTTGAAGAGACTTGAAAGAGACATTTCACGGTCACAGATGGGAAGACTTCATACTGTGAAGACAGCAGTTCTCCCCAAGCTGGTCTGCACATTCACTGCAAGTCCCGTCAAAATCCAAGTTGTCTTGTTTTGCAGAAAATGACCGGTTCGTCTTGCAATTCTTACTCCGAATAACCAAAGCAATCTTGAAAAGGAGGAACAGGGGCGCCTGGGTGGCGCCGTCGGTTAAGCGTCCGACTTCAGCCAGGTCACGATCTCGCGGTCCGTGAGTTCGAGCCCCACGTCGGGCTCTGGGCTGATGGCTCGGAGCCTGGAGCCTGTTTCTGATTCTGTGTCTCCCTCTCTCTCTGCCCCTCTCCCGTTCATGCTCTGTCTCTCTCTGTCCCAAAAATAAATAAAAAACGTTGAAAAAAAAAATTTAAAAAAAAAAAGAAAAGGAGGAACAAAGTTAGTAGAGTGCTACCTCTTCCCAGTATCAAAACTGACTGCAAAGCCACAGTAATCGAACCAGTGTGTTGCCGACACAAAGACACACATATGGACCAACGGAGCAGAACTGAGAGTATGGAAAATGGATCCTGATGCATTTAGTCCGTTGATTTTCAACAAGGACACAAGACCACTCAGTGGGGAAAGTGATGTTTTCCACAGATGACGCTGGGACACTTGGGTGTCTGTGCGCCAAGGAATGAACTTGGACCCCTTCCCCACACCGTCTACGAAAATGAAGTCCAAATAGCTTACAGATCTAAGTGTGAGCGTCAGGGCTGGACGATAAACCCTTAGATGGAAACAGAGTCCTGACCTCCATAAACTTAGATTAGGCAGTAGTTTCTTTGCTAGGACACCAAAAGCACAAGTAACAGAAGAAAAAAGTCTGGACTTCATCAGAATTTTAAACTGTGCTGCAAAGGACAACATCAAAAAGTGAAAAAACCACCCACACAAAGGGAGAAAATATTTGCAGCTCATACATCTGATGAGGGACTTGTGTCCAGATTGTGCAAGGAACTCTTAGAGCTCAGCAAGAAACATAATTGAGTTAATCCACTGACAAATAACCCAATTTAAATGTGAGCAAAGGGCTTTAGTAGGTATTTCTCCAGAGACGATAAACTGAAGGCCGGCACACACGTACGGGGGCTCAGCATCATCGGTCAGCAGGGCATTGCCCAGCGGAGTGCTGACATACCACTGAACACCCACTGGGACGGCTGAAACAAAAAAGACAAAACGTCTTGGGAAGGATGTGGACAAACCGGAACCTTCACAGATTGCTGGTGAGATCGTACACTGGTTCTGCCACTTGCGAAAACACTTCGTTCCTCAAAAGGTTAAACATAGAATTACCATGGGACCCAACGATTTCACTCCTAGGTATATAGTTAAAAGAAACGGAAGCATAGCCACACGAAAAAATTGGGACACGAGCATTCAGTGCAGCATCATTCATAGTAGTCAGGAAGTAGAAACAACCCAAAAGTCATCAGCCGATGACCGGATAATCAAAGTGGTGGCGTGTCTATATGATAGAATATTAGTCGGCCACAGAAAGGAACGAAGCCCGGGTACACGCTACAACGCGGCCGAGCCGGGGGAAGCGTGCTGCGTGAAGGAAGACGCACACAAGATGCTGCAGGCGCTACCACTCCAGATATCTGAAGTGCCCAGAATAGGCGGATCCAGAAAGACAGAAAGGAGACCAGCGGTTGCCAAGGGCTGGGGAGTAGGAGTGACTGATGACAGTTATGGGCCCTCTTTCTGTGGTGTGAGAATGTCGAGAAGTTAAATCGTGCTAATGGCACAGCTCTGTGAATATACTAAAAGGCATTAAATTATACACATTAAAAGCGAATTTTACATGTGAATTACTTCCCAGTGAAACTTTAAAAATTTAAGTGAGCTGATTTTATGGGTAAAAACATACAGTTCACTTGTCTCTGTGTCCCTTTGTAATTCTTTCCTTTACTTGATTTTTCTGATTCAAATGGCCATTTGGCTCGATATAGCCAAAACACAAAGAAACTAACATTTTTTTTCAAGTATTTCACCAGTGCGTACTAGTCTTCGGCAGGGATTTCTGGATATAGCGATTCATTGATCGTTAGTTACAGTTAAATGGTGACCCGACTGTAGAGATCTGAAGTAACATGTAAATGTTCAGACTATTTCAGTAAGGCTTTTTTTTTTCTTTTTTTTTTTAATTTGAGTGAGAGAATCCTAAGCAGGCTCCACACTCAGTGCAGAGCCGAGCACAGGGCTCAGTTCCACAACCCTGGGATCAGGACCTGAACCGAAGTCAAGAGTCTGATACTCAACCGACCGAGCCCCCCAGGCGCCCCAAGGCATTTTCATTGCTTAACATTTTGGTCCACAGTACTTCGTTCATGATGCTTTCCTTTATTACAGGAGGGAGTCAGAAAGAAGAAACCACTCGTTAGCTCGCCACGCAGACATTCTTGCCGCCGTCGAAACAAGGCTCTCACTGTTAAATATGACTTTCATGAAGTATGTGGATTCCAATCTCTGTTGCTTCATCCCAGGAAAGGTAAACTAGGATTGCTTACGTAGGACAGCTGGTCACTCTGCTTAAGCTGAAATTACTAGAAAGCGATTGTTGAAGCATCCGAGTTGTTCCTGCCTCTCTGGACTGAGTTTCTGTGAATGGATTTGTTTAGCTTCAGTACCGTAACTGATATAAATACGTCCCGTATGTGATCTTCATGTTCAAGGTTCACGTTAGGAAGCAAACAGCAGAAGCCCTGCTGTGCTCTCGAAGCTTGTTAGGAAGTTTATACTGCACCCCAGTTAATACACTGTTTCCGTAAATATGAAGGAAAAAAAGAGTTCATGCTGAAGAACACATCTGTGAGCTTTGTACTCCTTGTTAAGAACAGCAGCGAACAAGATAGGTGTCTTCCCCGCCTTCAACTGTTATAGTTTGGGGGTCGGGGGAGGGGGAGGGACAGGCTAGTGTGGTCGTGTTTGAGAAGTGTTTCCCGAAGACAACTCAGAAACTTCCAGGTTTGGTAAGAATAGATGGTCACTGGATAGCGGCACACACAGGGCTGAGGAAGAGAGTTGTTTAACAGGTGTAAGTCTCCTCTGGCATATTTACTGTCCCCAAGGTAGCTGAGACTCCAGCCCTCCATGTGCCACTCCTGCTGCTGCGGACAAGTACTGCGGCGTATATAACTCCGGCATGGCCTCTCGCTGCTGGAGTGGAGAGTAAATTCAGGCGTGGTCTGTATCTGTCGTGTGTGGAAGGCGTGGAGAGTGAATGATAGTAGCAAAAGATGCCCTTACTGTGGTTGGAACCTAGTAAAATTTAAAAAAAAAAATTTTTTTTCTGTCATTTCCATGGATCATGAACACTGGTAATATTTTCTGTATACTTTCTTCAGTTTCAATTTTCTGTGAGTTTATGGGAGGGATTCCATTTCTTATTTTATTTGAAATAGTCTTTTTTTTAATGTTTATTTATTTTGAGAGAGAGACTGAGTAAGTGGGGGGACGGGGGGGCAGCAGAGAGAGAGAATCCCAGGCAGGTTCCACGCCACCTGCACAGAGCCTGACGTGGGGCTCGATCTCACGAACCATGAGATGACCTGAGCCAAACTCGAGAGTCGGATGCTTCACCGACTGAACCATCCAGGCACCCCTGGAGTATTCTTCAGTATATCTCACTTCCCACGTACTAGCTACAGATTCTTTTGTGGGGTACTTAACTGTAGAAGGTGACCAGTCGGAAACATCAGATTCTGATTCTTACGCCAGATTTTGTCCAGATCTGTTTTATAGGCCTTAACACTGAAGTGTTCTGGGAAGTCCATTGAACCAGCATAGGTTGTCCCCTACAGTCTCCTGGGTTTTTTTTTGCATGTCTCAATGTTAAGAATATGGATATTTAAGAAACATCTTACAGTTTTCATAACCTCAAAACCGATTCAGCCGATCGTCACCAAGCAGAGTGGAGTAGTTTGTGCTAAGTGCACGTGGCCTGCAGAGCCGAAGCTGGTCGGTGTCTGGCCTTTACCGATGTCTCCGGTCTTGGTTCTGAATGACCAGGATCACAGAATTGGAATGCTGGTCTTCGCTATCTGAATGAATAAGGTCAGATCCAGATGAGTCCTGCTGGTTTTTGCAAGTTTTTGTTGACTTTTCGCTCCGTTTCTATAGCAGAACAGCAGCCGAGGCAGCCACGGCCGAGAAAGCTTGCGGTTTTCAGGTGCAGTAGGCCCTGGGCACCTTTCTGCGCCCCCCGCGGGAGAGCAGGTGCGAAGGAGCCCGGTGCCCGGCTTCCCCTGGGGTACAGCTGTCCGCCCGGCCCTGTCCCCAGCCGTTGCCCTCCTCTTACATTCGCGAACCACTTGGGATTCGCAGAGCGCTCGTCTGTGCACGGACTCATGTTCCGGTGGGAAGAGAACCACGGCCTGGCGAGCGTGCAGGGAGTGTGCAGGTGTGGCAAAAGCTACACTCGAGCCTTCTGATTTCCCGGTTGTGTTCTTTACCATTTTCTCCCATTTTTTCTTAGTAGTGCCCGTGCCCTCACAGAAACGCACCCTGACTACTCCTCCTCCTGTAAACCTGACAGACAACCCCACCAGAAAACACAAACGAGTTTTGTTCTTCTTATCGCGCTTAACTCATCTCGGGTTATTTTGTTTCTTAAAAGTGCCATCTTGGGGCGCCTGGGGGGCGCAGTCGGTTAAGCGTCCGACTTCAGCCAGGTCACGATCTCGCGGTCCGTGAGTTCGAGCCCCGCGTCGGGCTCTGGGCTGATGGCTCGGAGCCTGGAGCCTGCTTCCGATTCTGTGTCTCCCTCTCTCTCTGCCCCTCCCCCGTTCATGCTCTGTCTCTCTCTGTCCCAAAAATAAATAAACGTTGAAAAAAAAAAAATTAAAAAAAAAAAAAGTGCCATCTTGGGGCGCCTGGGTGACTGTTGGTTCAGCGTCCGACTCTTGACTTCAGCTCAGGTCATGATCTCACAGTTTGTGGGTTTGATCCCCCCTGCTTGGGATTCTCTCCCTCTCCGCCCTTTCCCCACTTGCACTTTCTCTCTCAAAAATTAAAAATTAAAAAGAAAAGTTCAGGAGTTTTCATACTTTATAAGGGAACTCATTTCTCTGGTTTGTATAGAACATATGCACTTCGTTAGAATTCAGGTCTATAGTAAGCAGTTCATTCGCAAATTACTCTTTCATGAGCTACTTAAGTGAATCTGGGTCATATCAACATTGCAGTTTAAATGAGAACACTTGATTTATATCAGAGTTTTGGGATTTTACACTAACGGCTGAAAAAAAGCTTTGTTAAAATTATTCTCGAAAGAGCAGATTTACTCTTTACATCAAATGGTAGGTCCAGGATGGCAGACTGAATACATGTTTACCTCTGACCCGTCCCAAAGCTTGCTCAGATAGCGAAGGAGCTAATTTTAAAGAGGAAGAAAAGACCGAGACCCGTGAGAGCGAGGTCAGGAGAGCGGAGCACCAGCAGTCTGGGAGCTGGAAAGTACACGAACCGGTGGCAGCAGGCCTGGCAGAGCGGAGGAGTTTAAACCCTAGCTGGGCAGTGGGGAGCCGGGAGGCAGCGCTGTCTGCACAGCCAGCCTCTGGAAAGCTCCAGGCATCGGCGACAGTGGGGCTGACACGGGAGGCTGGGTTGCCAGTCTATATATTTTTTTTTTTTTAATTTTTTTTTCCAACGTTTATTTATTTTTGGGACAGAGAGAGACAGAGCATGAATGGGGGAGGGGCAGAGAGAGAGGGAGACACAGAATCGGAAACAGGCTCCAGGCTCTGAGCCGTCAGCCCAGAGCCCGACGCGGGGCTCGAACTCACGGACCGCGAGATCGTGACCTGGCTGAAGTCGGACGCTTAACCGACTGCGCCACCCAGGCGCCCAAGTCTATATTTAAAAATGATTTAGGGGCTGCTGGGGGCCTCAGTTAAGTGTCTGACTCTTGGTCTCAGCTCAGGTCACGAGCTCAAATTAAGCCCCAGTCGGTCTCTGAGCTGACAGCGTGGAACCAGCTTGGGATTCTCTCTCTCCCTCTCTGCCCCTCCCCCGCTCGCACACTCTTGCTCTCTCTTTCTAAAAAATATAAGATAAAAATAAAAGTGATTTCAGCCTACAGGTCCCTTCTCCAACTCCTCACAGCTAGGTCATTGCCTTTCTACTGAGCGAAAAACCAGGTCTGACGGAAGGGGGTTAAGATGGCGTCTCTGGACGGGGACGATACTGGTAACGGCGTTAGGAGAAAATCTCTAAAGAGTTCAGAGCAGTTGGGAGTTTGCCACTGTCCTCCCTGGGGAGAGATCCGCAAAGTTTTCCTGTAAAAGGCCAGGCGGTACGTGTTTCTGGCTTTGCGGGCCACATGGTCTGTCACAGCTCCTCCTGTCTGGGGAACAGCCGTGTATGACACTCGGCGAGGACACGTGTGTGCTTGTGTTCCCGTGAGACCGCTGCGGGTCCACCAGGGCCGCAGCTGCCCACCCCAACCGCTCTGTTGGTCCCCCGTTCATCTTCTCTCAGAACTGAGAGCTGGCAGATACCGGGCTTACCCCCGTGTACGGTTTTCAAGCCTTCTGACCTGGAAGTCCCACTTCGTACAGTAAGTTCATGGTCCGTGTTGGCAGTTGACACATGCTGAGGCACACAAGTGAGCGGAGGCCAGCTAACCGTTCTGGGACATGGAAGGAGAAAGACAGGGACAAGTCCCTGTTCTTAAGCATTACTAGGGGCCCCGGAAACACTTCTGATGAAACATGCTGGTTCCCCAAAGTCAGGATTTTCAGTGTAAGTGACCATGCGAGGTCATGAGTCTAGATTTCCCCCGAACAAACTTCAAATCTATGTACTAGGTTTTGTTGGTTTGTTTTTAGTGTTTTGGCCGGAGAGGCGGCGGGGGACTGGTGAGGTAGCATTTTTTAATCTCTTCTCATTTTGGTAACTTCTTGTCTCGATGCAGTTTCACATTCACACAGAAATTGCAGGAATCGCACACTGAGCTCCTGTGTGTCTCTTTTCCACATCCAGCAATTGTTTACTGTTTGTCCGTCCCGTTTGTTTCACTCTCTCTCTGAATCTGGCTTTTTTTTCTGAAAATAGTGGAGATACTGTGATCCTTTATTCTGAAATATTTCCATGTATTTCCTGAGAAAGCACATCTCTCTTACTGAGCAGCACAGTCATCAAAATCAGGAAATGTAACCTTGATAAGGTAACACTTCCCCGACAGCCCACATTCAGATTTCATCCCTGATCCAGCGATAACCCTCCCTGCTGCTTTTTCTCCATCCAGAACCCAGCCTGGGGTCACGCGTAGACTTTACCTCCTTAATGTCCCCCCTGGGACAGTAGTGTCCGCCCCCCCCCCCCCATGGGAGTAGTCCCCTGTGCTGCTTCTGTGTTGTCTCGATCTTCACCTTTTTGAAGAACACGGGTCCCTTGTTTTGAGAAATAGCCTTTAATTTGAGTTTATCGAATGTTTCCAGAATGTTGTTTTTTTTTGTTTCTTTTATAATTGATTTTAACATGAAGACACTCTTAAAAATCAGTGTTATTTAGGAGCATTTCTTCCCTTTACTGTACGTGTCCCAAAATAAATATAAACAGTCCCCGAGCCTTTACATTGAAAAAAGAAGAGGGGGTGCCTGGTGGGCTCAGTCGGTTAAGGTCTGACTCTTGATTTTGGCTCAGGTCACGATCTCCCGGTTCGTGAGTTCAAGCCCTGTGTCACGCTTTACGCTGTCAGTGCGGAGCCTATTTGGGATTCTGTCTCTCCCTGTCTCTCTGCCCCTCCCCTGCTCATGCTCTCTCAAAATAAATAAACTTTAAAAAAGAAAGAAAGAAAAAAAGAAGAATCAGTCTGTTCTCACGTTGACTTTTGTGGCCACCCCACCCGCTGTCTTCGCTGACCAAGGGGTTCCTATGAGCCGTCTGTGTGCTCCGGTCTTAAATGGGAACAGAGAGTAAAGAATCACCAAACTGATACAAAACACAATAAAACAGGGAAAACACCTTTGAGAAAACCATACAAGAATATAAAACTTAAAAAAGAAATTGTGACTAATATTTTTTTTTAATGTTTATTTTTGAGAGAGAGGGACAGAGCACAAGTGAGGAACAGGCAGAGAGAGAGAGGGAGACACAGAATCCGAAGCAGGCTCCAGGCTCTGAGCTGCCACCACAGAGCCTGATGCGGGGCTCAAACCCACGACCTGAGCCAAAGTCGGACGCTTAACCGACTGAGCCCCCCCAGGTGCCTCTGAAACTGACTAGTATTCTAAGAGAAATTTTAAAAGGATACGGTCAAACACATGCCACGTACAAATCTTCAGAGAATTTTAAATGCACTTCAGATTTTAAACTATGAACAAAAATGTTTGATTAAAGGGGTAGAAGGGAAAAAGATCTCAAGTACAAAAAGATGGAAAGTGAGAAAAAATGACACATGAGGTTCAGTTTTCTGATAGGAACTTTGCTGAACAGTGGATTAAACAAGATAGAAATTCTCCCTCACTCACAAGAGTCTGAAGACTTAAATCGTGTCCATAATATGTCATTTACTGCTGTGCCAGTGGAAACATGAGCATGACTGGATTCTCCCAAAACCAGTATTATGCTATATGTTAACTAGAATTTAAATAAAAATTTGAAAACAAATGAAGTAAACATGAGCACGACACAGTGAGCTGCGTGTTCTAAAAATATGGTGGTCCCTCACCATATCTGGTATGTATCCTACTTTTAAAATATTTTCATTATTTTTATCATCTCACGCTCAGGTAGGACTCAGCATGTGGCACATTTGAAAGCTGTAGAAACAGCCAGTAAGAGTTTAAGCGACCGGGGGCGCCTGGCTGGCTCGGTCAGTGGAGCACATGACTCTTAACTTCAGGGTCGTGAATTTGAGCCCCACGTTGGGTGTAGAGATTACTAGAAAAAGAAAAAGAAGATTGAAGGAATGATCTGCTGAGAAGTAGAAAATCAAAAGTTACTAAAATAAGAGAGTTTAAGTGACCAACCTGTGGCCTGTGATCTCTCCAGGAGACCTCAAGACTCATTCCGCCATTACATTCTTGCTGCTAAAGTAATTAAACCCAATTAGAAAGTGAAATATTGTGAAAATTGGGTAAATACCGTGTTTTCTTAATAAGTGCCATTGCAGCCACTGGTAACCGAATGGGAGAAGCGTTGTGGGGCCGGCGTGCCATGGTCATTCCTCCTTCATCTTGTCCTTTGCATATAATTTTTGGAAAGAGAATATTCTTAATTTTACTGAAAACATGAATTATCCCACTCGACTAAAATAATCTGTATGTAGTAAAAGTTAGAAATGTTACCTTTTTTAATGGATCTTTATTCACTTATTTTTTTAAATTTTTTAATATTTATTTTTGAGAGAGAACGAGTGGGGGAGGGGCAGGGAGAAAGAAAGAGAATCCGAAGCAGGCTCCACACTGTCAGCACAGAGCCTGATGTAGGGCTCGAACTCACTTGTGAGATCATAACCTGAGCCGAAGTCAGATGCTTAACCGACTGAGCCCCTCAGGCACCCCCAGAGTTTACTTTCCCTAATGGAAGACTTGAGCAAATGGAAAGAGATAGCTCGTGTTCACGATATATTTAAAAGCCCACGTACACTAAAGAGAATATGGTACGAATGAGTTGACAGGTGTGATTTATCAGTTCGTTCTAGGGATGAAAGCTGAGGGTGGAAATGCAGGTTCAGCTACGGTTCCAGTAAGAGAATTGGGACCAGGGTGGTCGGAACGGTTTCTCCTCCGTGTTTGCCAGGCCTGTGTGTCCCCCACTGGCAATTCCCCGCGAAGGGAGGAGTCTCTTGCTACCCTTTGGGATCGAGGGAAAGTGGGGTCTGGGGACACCTCATTCCGGTCCACAGCCGGTCTTGCAGAAACAGAACCCAGAGGATCGAGCCCCTGCCGACAGCGAGAGGAAAGGACCATGGGAGGCACTGGGGCCGGGGTGGGAGGTGGTCTGGGGCCCGAGCGAAGCGGCCCGTGCCCCACCCCCACGTGTCGCCCGGTTTCACTGCGGTCTCCTTCAGAACAGGAGCTGTATTTTATTCATGCTCGCTCGGCCCCAGCGCCTGATACGGAGGATCTGTAGAAACGTGCGAATGAAATGCGGGGAGTGTTAGAGCCAGCCCAGCCCTCTGGTCTCTGTGGGGACCGGAGGAGGGGCCGGCCCTTCTCTCCTTACTCGGCCATTGCCTTTTAAAAGCAAACTTGAAAGTGCTAACGAGAACTCTTTACTTTAGGTGATCGACGAGATTTATCGTGTGTTGAGATACGTCAATTCTACCAGAGCCCCTCAGCGAGCTCACGAAGTACTTCAAGAGTTAAGGGATATTTCCTCCATGGCAATGGAGTACTTCGATGAAAAGATCGTCCCAATTCTAAAGAGGAAATTACCAGGATCAGACGTCTCTGGAAGACTCATGGGCTCTCCTCCAGGTATCCTTGTTTATTATATGTTCGGTTTAAAGTAACACGCAGAGTTTTGTAACTCACTTTTCCCCCCCATTTAATCATACATCTTGACCTTTTCTGTGTGTAAATGTGTATCTGTAACATGATCATTAATGATAGATTGATTAGAGACCGTAACTTGTATAACTGATCCACTACTGTTAAGCACATTTGTCTCTAGTTTTTCGGTATTTAAACTACACTTTGAAGAACGATCTCGTGGCTAAATCTTTGTACATATCCATAGCTACTGACTCATAATACATTTGTTAGAATTTCTGGGTGAAGAGCTATAGATATAGGGAGTTTTTTGTTTTTTTGTTTGTTTGTTTCTGACTAGTTAATATCCATTATGCTAAAACAGAATTAAACACACAAGGAAAAAAAACCCAAATTCTTCATGGAATATTCAGGTAATTATTTCAGTCCCCAGGCTGTCTGGCTGCTACTTTAAAAGACAAGGTGCATAAAGGTATTTTAAACACTGTCACTTCTGTGGTAGCTATTTTGCAAAAGTACATCATAGCCTAGAGATTTGTGCCTTTATCTACTGAAAGACCAAATTGTTCAGAATATCTTCAACCCTTGCAAATACTTTAAATCAAGAAAACACTTTCAGTAAGACATTTTGTTTTGTTTGGATTAGTTAGCTCCCTGGAGTACTCAGTGGGGTAATCGAGTGGCTCTCTGTAATTTAATAATAAAGCCTACAGCATCTCAGCGTTAATACGTCAGTTATTTATCGAGTACCTGTTATGCGCACAGCACTGTACTGTGTCCTGTGGAGACTAAAAGGAAGTGTAATACGTGGTGTCTGCTCTCGAGGATCTTACTATGTCCCCAGGTAAGATATATGCAGACTCAAAATGAAATTATCACCGGCAAGAGAGATATTTTAAAGAAGTGTCCATTTAAATGCCAGACAATTAGGACAGACAGAATCTTAAGGAAGATAGAGTCATTGTTGACTGGTCTGATTGAGAGTTCACAAGAGGTAAGGATCGATCGAAGCCTCGATGTGGTTCGTGGAAATCAGATAAAGGTAAGCAGAGAGAGGAGGAGGAGGGATGTGTCAGTCGAGGAAAATATCCTGCTTGTGTGTGTGTGCAGGAGAAAGAGAGATGAATGCAGGGTATGAATAGATCCACCATTCTTGTAGAAAACAAGAGGTAACATTTTTTTAAAGGTAGATTATAATAGTGGGTTTTTTTTTTTTTTAAGTTTATTTGTTTATTTTGAGAGAGAGGGACAGAGAGTGTGAGCAGGGATGGGGCCAAGAGAGAGGGAGAAAGAGACAGAAGGAGGGGCAGAGGGAGGGGAGAGAATCCTAGGCAGGCTCCTGTCAGTGTAGAACCCTATCCATGCTGGGCTCAAACTACTGAACTGAGATCATGACCTGAGCAGAAACCAAGAGTCACATGGTTAACAACTGAGCCATCCAGGTGCCCCTAGGATAGTGCTTTTTATGCCGATGTTACATTCTATTCCTAAAACAGAGTGATTCCAGATCCTTCCTGCATGATCATCACGTGTGATGTAGCCCCCCTTTTTTTTAATGGCATCTCTGTTTGGCTGAAGTTGAAGCTTTTACATCTATGTGCACAGAGGACTTACGAACATGATAGGCCTTGGGGCGGACGCCTGGGTGGTTCAGTCGGTTACGTGTCCGACTTCCGCTCAGGTCACGGTCTCATGGCTCATGAGTTCGACCCCCATGTCAGGCTCTGTGCTGACAGCTCAGAGCCTGGAGCTTGCATCAGATTCTGTGTCTCCCTCTCTCTCTGTTCCTCCCCTGCTCACATTCTCTCTCTCTCTCTCAAAAATAAAGATTCTTAAAAAATGTTTTTAAAGAACACGATAGGCCTGTACTTCGAAGTCTAACGTTTGTATTTGCACGTGAGAAATAAGACAGAAAATAATCGTATTCTAATTTTACTACTTTTGTTTTCTTAGTAGGTCTTAAAAACGTTTTATAATACTTAGGACAGGTTTATGTCAGTAAGTGCCCTTCTCCACGTGCTGGCGGTGCGCATCGTGTGGCAGGAACAGGAGGATCAGAAGTCAGATTCCGGTATTGTTAAGTTAACGCAGTAAACCGAGTGGGCTTTCAAGAGGCGATAGCGGGAGTCCTGCTACGATGATACCCCGCTTCAAAATAAGCCTCGTTACTGAAGTGTTGCCAGGAGTGAGACGTTTGAAGTGATTGACTGACCGCTTGAAACTCTCCCTCCACAGTTCCGGGACCTTCTGCGGCCCTCACGACCATGCAGCTCTTCTCCAAGCAAAACCCGTCGCGACAGGAGGTCACCAAGCTCCAGCAGCAGGTGAAGACCAACGGCGCGGGGGTGACTGTGCTCAGGCGGGAGGTGTCGGAGCTGCGCACTAAAGTGCAGGAGCAGCAGAAGCAGCTTCAGGACCAGGACCAGAAGCTGCTGGAACAGACGCAGATCATCGGCGAGCAGAGCGCGCGGCTGGCCGAGCTGGAGCACAAGCTGCGGGAGGTCATGGAGAGCGCCGTCGGGGACGCTGCGGCGTCGGGGCACGGCGAGGAGGCCCCCCGGAAGCGGAAAAAGGCGGCGGAGGCCACGGACTCTCTTAGGAAATCTAAGCGGCTCCGGAACCGGAAGTGAGGCGGGGCGTGCCTGGAGCTGCAGAGGGGGACCAGGCCCGGCAGCGTTGGCGGTGACGACGGTGGCGGGACCGGTGACGCGGACCCGGACGCCCGGTCGGCTTCTCGGGCTTTCGGGACACACCTTCCGCTGGAACCCCCCGGGCCGGGACGCCGCGTCCCCGCCTCCTGGTGGGACCGACGCACAGATTCTTTTTACTTTGCAATAGATTTGTACTAACCAGACCTGCTCTATCATGTCGAGGAGTTCACTTTTTTCTGTGCGGATGGTGTTTAAAGTCGGTTTATTTGTCCTGCGTATATGCACATTACAGAAGGACCTGAAACAAAGTCTGGACAGACTAGAAGTTAAGTCAAATACAGAAAACGTCCTGTTTCACTTGAAAGAAGAGACCTACTTTTTAAATGGACAGTATCTTGTTTAAAAAAAAAAAAAAAGCTGACCTTTTGTTATAAGTGACCTTTGTCTGGAATGTCTGAAAAGTAGTAAATGCTTTTTGGTATTGAAGTAATGGGTAACTAAGACGGACTTCCATAGCGTTGACTGTAGAAGGGGCCTCTACAGTATTGACTATCTATTTTTATAAACTACTGGCAAGGGACTTCTCCAGTTGTTAGATACATGTTTTCAGTTCTCTTTGGGGGCCATGTCCTACATTTGCATGGATGGATGCATGCATCGCCTAGTCAGCTCACTTAAACAGCTCTTGCACTGGTATTGATCTGGAACCTCTGTACTTCTCCACTTTTTAGAGCAGCAGCGGTTTCTTTCAGCGCTTCACGCCCTCCACCCCGGCAGCTCGCCTCTAGGGAGGAATCTGTTAGTCCATTCGCCCTCCGGTCTTACAGGAACGAGAGGGCTCTGAAGCCCATCGCTTTGTCTGTTCTCTGTAGGGTTCAGGTACACTGGCCAAGGCAGAAGCCCAAACTCCAAGACTCTATTGATGTCGGACTCTGGTGACTACAGGTATCCCTTACTCACCACCGTGTGTGCTCACGGAGCCGTGTGGCGATCACCACGGCGGTGAGTAGGGGACCTAGCTGTGGGATGCAGTTTTGCCACTGAAAGGAAGCTCACTGAAGAAAATCGTACAGCGAGAAAGCATTTTGATCATTTCGTTTCTGGGGGATGACCCGAGGGAAGCTTCTAAATATTAATTTCAGGCTTTCCTTATCCTACAACTTTAAACAAAAGCTTTAATTTTCGTTTGCACTCCTGTTTTGAGCGTGTAACTGGAAAAGCATGTCTTGCACTGTTCACCCTTCTAAGCGGTCACTTTAACAACCTCCAAATTGTGTGCGGTGGTTATTTCCCCCAGTTGTATATTTTTGAGACGTTTCACCTCTTCCTGTCCTAGATTTATTTTAATGTACTAAATTATGTAGTTATTATTTGACTGGTGAGTTCTTTTAAACAACTGTTGCCGTGGGCTTCAGTTATTTAAAATAAGTTTAGGTGTAATATAGAAAACTGTCCCTTTCCAGGTGGGAGTCTGACACCTGCATAAAACCTAAGGATTTGGTAAGTCCCTTAGTTGAATAAAAGCACAAGGTTACCACCCTTTTTATCCGTCCAACACGACATGGTTATGCATCCTTTAACCTCACCAAGTGGAACTTTTTCTTATCCATTTTTAATATTGTCCTTACAGAATACTGTCCTTAGATTTTGGTCCATTCTATGTCTGACTTGGAAACTCCATTGACAATGTTGTGTGTTTGCAATGAAACACCATAACATCCAAGTGTTACATGGTTTGTTGGGAAGGTAATTTTAAAATAAAACAATTTCCAAAAAACATTTGTCAGCCAAGGTCATCCATAAAAGTCCCCGTCTGGAACTCATTTTCTCAGCAGGTCTCGTTTTTGTAATCCTAGGATTTAGCCATATTGTCCTAACTTTGGAGCAGGCCCACCGGATACTCCATGGCCTTTACTAGTCTGCTTTCCTGGTAATAGGAAGACTCTTTAAAGTAACATGTTTACAGGTTTACAAAGTCGGATCCTGATGCATCAAAGGATAGAACCTCAGATGATCAACAGTTGTTGTTTCAACTTTTCCAGGTTCCTTTGTAAACCACATCTAGATACCCTAAATGTATGTGTAGTCTTCCATTAGTTAACATGAGTGTGTGGCTTCCATAACAGGCATTCACACTATCAGAAGGTAGATTTTTCTGTTTCAAAATCCACATTTCCAGAGGACACGCTTGTAACCACGTGTCACGAGGTCAGTGCCCGTAGCGGTCGGGGATGAAGCACAGCACATTCATCAGCGGTTTGTTTAAGGCTTAAATCTGGCCGAAGATCTCTCGCTGAAAAGCACGTTAGGATAGCGCCTTGACCGGTTTGATGGCTGTTGTACTTGCTTTTGGGTAGCAGTATTCAAGGTTCGGCAGATGACAAATTATTGGCATCAGCTAAAACTGCCACGTGGCGGCAGGAAAGGTGTAGATGATCCTCCCGCGCTGGAGCGGCCTCGCCCCGTGTCAGACGGCAGGCGCTTCGGCGCTGCGTGTGAGTTGTGTTGTCCTGGGACCGCACTTCACGAATCACCCTCGGCTGCTTTTCAGGGGAGGCTTCTCGATCGTAATGGGTCGCGCCCGCTTGTAAACTGGGCAAGGTGAGCGCCATAGACACAGACACGTGTGGGAAGGCGGAAGAAGGCAGTGACGGGGACTTGCCCCTGCCTCACCCTAACGGAGCCATAATCTGAAAGATGGATTATTTCAGAACCCAAGGTCACAGAACCTGCTGCTTTTCAGTTCCTCTTTTATGTTCAGAGCCTGGAAATAATGAGGCAAACGCAGATGTGGTCAGAGTAATTAATCACACTGTTTTAAAAACTGTTGGGTGCCATCTGGTCTAAAGCCACTGGTTTTGGAAGCAGCTTTTTTTTTTTCTTTTTTTTTTTTTTGGGTAAAACGTGTTTTTTGGAGTACTGAACTTTACAGGGGCTTGCCTTAATCTCTAGTAGTTTCAAGATGTATGCGCTGTTATTCTACTTGTTAAAATGTTAAAATGTTCTATGTAGCCCCGAAGGTGGGTAAAACAGTATAAGTAATGCCTAAATAAATAAGCTAAAGGTGTCACTACAGCTGAATTTTTTTTAGAAGAAATGGACACATGAACATAGGTTATGTGTAATAAACAAAAATTATGGCACCTGAAGATTGCACTATTTTACGCATTATTTTATATGCCACGTCATAGCCCGCACTTTAATCTCCAAAGAAACGATGTATGATGTCCCAGTTGTTCCTTATTACTAATAACCTTTTTCCTAAGACAGGGCACTTAACTCTATTTTCCTGAAATAGTTTCTTGGAGGTGGATTCTTTTCTTGAGTTCTCTATTTCCTTAGCCATAATATTTTCTAGGATCTAGGAACTCCCTATCTTGTCTATTTCCAACAGTATATAATTTTAATTTAATGTGATGTAAAATCTCATACTTGGTGATCAGCACACTCTTACGTCCTGCCCTAGCAGTGAGTACCCATTTGTTAGTATTTACCAAACCCTCTAAAAATACCACGCAAGTACGATTTGAAGCCAAGAATAAAGGCATTCTGAAAGGAGCGTCCTCTGTGATGCAGTCTCTTGGAAATGACTATTTCTAATCTATAATATAAAGTCCCAATTCGATAATGCCATCCAAGTTCTTGAGATCAGAGTCCCTTTAGCCCGTGAAAGGTTAATTAGTAGGTTAAGACGCCTCTGAGATAACAAACATCTGTAGCCTGCCGTCTGAGGTCGAATCTTTTCAAAAAATACTAACATAAAAAATGAAGCTAGCAATTAGTTGACTGCTGCTTACCGTTTTATTTTTAATAGCAGTCCATTGTATTCGTGGTAAGTACGATAGGCTTAAGTAATGTCGGCCTTTTCCAGCTTCCCAAGAATCTGTTAAGTTCCTAAAATTCAAAAGTTAAATCCAAATTTTTCCTCTTGTGTCTGAAGAGAATGATGAGATTTACACGCTTACTGGTGATTTATTAGGTCCACTGCCAAAGTGTGTGGTCCATATTCAAAGCTATTACCAAAAGTTGAGAAGTGTTTAAAATTCCTTTATGTGGTACCGTGTCTGTTTACTTATGCTCATGAGCAACAATAAATTACTAGTTTACCTTCTGGAATTTTAATTGTTATAACCGAATTCAATTATTGGAAGTGAAAAGCACCTCCCGGTCACACAACAGGGTACGTAAATAAATGTGTTGTAACCAGTGCTACTTGTTTTCTTTGTATTTCATGCACAAAAGGTTGTGGAGCTCTGCTTCCAACAAGCTATATTCCTAGCTATCGCGTCCAGAAGGACTGCTGTGTGTATGTTTTCCGTATGTTCCTACAGGCTTCACAACTACCTTTGAAAGCAGGGTTTACTCTAGCTGCAGAAGCTAAACACAGGGTAGGCAGCATATCTCCGGGATCATACGAGCAAGTGCCTGAGTGGGATTTGAACACAGACCTGCCTGCCTCCAAAGCTCAGATACTTCCTGCTACACTCTACTACATTCTGAAGCAGCTGGGAGCTTTGAGACTCTAGATTACGTTAACTCTTAAGTTTAATAATAAGTATATATAGATGAACATTCTATACGGCTACTAGAAGCAGCCAGTGGGGGCGCCTGGGTGGCTCAGTCGGTAAAGCGTCCGACTTCAGCTCAGGTCACCATCTCGCGGTCCGTGGGTTCGAGCCCCGCATCAGGCTCTGGGCTGATGGCTCGGAGCCTGGAGCCTGTTTCCAATTCTGTGTCTCCCTCTCTCTCTGCCCCTCCCCCGTTCATGCTCTGTCTCTCTCTGTCCCAAAAAATAAATAAAAAACGTTGAAAAAAAAAAATTTAGAAGCAGCCAGTGGCAAAATCACTAATGGTAAGAGTAACCTACGGAACTTACTATCTCAAAACAGCTGGGCTTGGAGAAGACAACTTTTGTCCTAAAGTTTTTTGGTAATGGGTTCACCCTAGATATACAGGCGAAACATTTTTAAGGCTTCTAGAACCTCTAGTCCTAAGAGGCAGTCCTAACAGTAGATGGGGTCTGAGGCCACTAACACAAGTCCGTAGCTGCCTTACTGTATGTTGCCAAACAATTCAAAAGAGTGATCACCACCAGTTCATTTGCCCTGCCAGGGAAGAATATTCGTCCTCTTTACAAAACTTCCCTCCAGCTCTAAAACTACTCAGAATTTCAATGAAATGAACATATACAAATCACTTTCACAAATTGGATTTCATGAAAATTTAAAAGTTTTGTGCATCAAAAGACCCTACCGACAGAATTAAAAGACAATCCACAAAACGGGACAAAATACTTGCAAGTCATAAGTGGTTAATATCCACAACATATAAAGAACTCCTAAACCCCAGTGATAAAAAACAAAATTAAAACCATGTAAGGACTTGAATAGGCATGTCTCCAAAGAATATGTACAAATGGCCAAGAAGCACATGGAAAGATGCTTATCGCCACCCATTAGGGAAATGCAAATCAAAACAATGAGATACCACCTCACATCCACTATGATGGTTACTATATTTAAAAAACAAAAATCTGGGGCACCTGGGGGCTCAGTCGGTTGAGCATCCGACTTGGCTCAGGTCATGATCTCAGGGTTCATGGGTTCGAGCCCTGTGTTGGGCTCTGTGCTGACAGCTTGGAGCCTGGAGCCTGCTTGGGATTCTGTGTCTTCCTCCATCTCTGCCCCTCCCCCACTCATTCTCTCTGGCTCTCTCTCTCTCAAAAATAAACATAAAAAAAAATAAATGAAGGATGTCTGGGTGGCTCAGTCAGTTAAGTGTCTGACTTCAGCTCAGGACATGATCTCACTGCTGGTGGGTTCGAGCCCCACATCGGGCTCTGTGCTGGCAGCTCGGAGCCTGGAGCCGGCTTCGGATTCTTTGTTTCCCTCTTTCTCTGCCCCTTCCCCCCCATTTCTCTCAAATACAAACATTTAAAAAAATTAAAAACAAAGTATTGGCAAGGATGTAGAGAACTTGGAACTATCCTGTTTTGTTGGCAGTAATGTGAAATGATACAGCTGCTGTGGAAAACAGTGTGGTGAACCTGCAAAAAAATAAAAAATAGGAACTTCTGGATTGGTGAACACGTGGAGATGTGGAGAGGGTCATGTGCCTGGAGGGGGCACAGAATTCCAAGCCCCTTACCCATACCTCACCCTGTGCATCAATTCCATCTGGCTCTTGGTTCATATCCTTTGTCACATCCTTTAATAAGTTGGCAAACATTAAAAAATTAAAAATAGAATTACCACGTGATCCAGCAATTCCGATTCTGGGCATATAAAAGAATCGGAAAGCAGGGGCTTGGAAAGATATTAGCACACCATGTTCATGGAAGCAATTCACAATAGCAAAAATGTGGAAGCAACCCAAGTGCCCACTGACGGATGCATAAGCAAAACATGGTGTATGCACACAATGGAATACTATTCAGCCTTCAAAAGGAAGGAGACTCTGACACCTGCTGTAACATGGATGAACCTCGAGGGCATCGTGCTGAGTGAAATAGCCAGTGACATAGGACAAATACTGTGATTCCACTTACATAAGGTACTTGGATGAGTCAAAATCAGACACAGAAAATAGAATGATGGCTGCCAGAAGCTGGGGAGGGAGTTTCAGTTTTGCAAGATGGAAAGAAACAGTCCTGAAGTTTGGCAGGTGGTGATGGTTGCACAACACGAATGGACTTAATATCACTGAACTGTACACATAAACCATGGTTAAGGTAGTAAATTTATGTTGTGTGTATTTTACCACAGTAAAAAAAATAAGATGTTGGGAATAAAAAAAGCATTGACAGCTATAGATCTCCCTCTAAGTACTGAGTTGCTGCGCCTCATCATGTTTGGTGTTCTGTGTCTTAATTTTCATTCAAAGTTTTTTTCTAATTCTCCTTGCGACTGTGTCTTTGACCCATGGGTTATTTAGGACTGTGTTGTTTAATTCCCACATATATGTGAATTTCCCAAATTTCTTTCTATTTTGACTTTCATTCCATTGCTCAGAAACATTGTATCATTGCAATCCTTTTTACTTTTCAAAGCTTTGTTTATGACCTAAGATGTGGTGTATCCAAGAGGATGTTCCATGTGCATCTGAAAAGAATACATATTCTGCTATTTTTGTATAGAGTGCTCTACAGATACTTTTTAGGTCTAGTGGGTTCATGGAGTTTTCAAGTCTTCTATTCCCGTGTGGATCATGTCTAGTTGTTCTCTCCATTATTCAAGTCTCCAGCTATTACTATTGAACTACTTGTCCCCTCACTTCTATCAGTTTTGCTAGCATTATAAAATGTCCTTTATGTTTCAAGTCTGTTACGTCTGATATTTGCAAAACCACTCCAGCTTTCTTATGGTTGCTGTTTGCATGATATGTCTTTTCCCATTATTTTATTTTCAAGTTATTTGTATCTCTGAATCAGAAGTGTGTCTCTTGTAGTCACTACATACAGATAGTCCCCAACTTAAGATGGTTCGGCTAACGATTTTTCAATGTTATGATGGTGTGAAAGCAATATGCATTCAGTAGTACTTTGAATTTTGAATTTTTATTTTTTTATTTATTTTTTAAGTTTATTTTGAGAGATACAGAGACAGAGTGAGTGGGGGAGGGGTAGAAAGAGAGGGAGAGAGAGAATCCCATGCAGGCTCCACACTGTCAGCACAATAGCTATCAGCACAACCGGACGTGGTACTCAAATCCATGAAACTGTGAGATCGTGACCTGAGCCAAAACCGAGAGTCAGACGTTCAACCAACTCAGCCACCCAGGCGCCCCTTGAATTTTTATTTTTTCCTGTGTGAGGCAACACTGTTTGGTGATGCTTGGAGGCAGCAGTGAGCCACAGCATCCAGGCAGCCATGTGATCATGAGGGTAAACGACTGATACACTTAAGCATCCTGCTTTTCACTTTCAGTACAGTATATTCGATAAGTTATGTGAGATATTCAACACTTTATTATAAAATAGGTTTTGTGTTAGGTGGTTTTGCCCAACTGTAGGCCAGTGTAAGTGTTCTGAGCACATTTAAAGTATGCAGAGCTAAGCTATGATGTTCTGTAGGTTAGGTGTAACCTACAAAAATGTATTTTGACTTAGAGTTCATATTTTTAACTTACTGTGGGTTTATCAGGACACAACCCTATTGAAAGTCAAGGAAGATCTGTAGTTGGAGCTTATTTTTTTATCTAGTCTGTCAATCTCTGCCTTTTGATTTGTTTCTTTAATACATTCACACTTAATGTTATTACTGAGATAGCCAGATTTATCTTTGCTATTTTTACTTTTTGTTTCTTATATGTCTCATGTCTTTCCCCCCCTCTATTCCTCCTCACCACTTTCTTTTGTATGTAGTGAATATTTTCTTGTGTAAAATTTTAATTCCTTTAATGATTTTTTTTCACTACATGTTTTGGTTATGTTCATGGTGGTTGTTCTGGGGCTTACCATATACAACTTACTTATCAGAATATTTCAGGGGCGCCTGGGTGGCACAGTCGGTTAAGCGTCCGACTTCAGCCAGGTCACGATCTCACGGTCCGGGAGTTCGAGCCCCGCGTCGGGCTCTGGGCTGATGGCTCAGAGCCTGGAGCCTGTTTCCGATTCTGTGTCTCCCTCTCTCCCTGCCCCTCCCCCGTTCATGCTCTGTCTCTCTCTGTCCCAAAATAAATAAATAAACGTTGAAAAAAAAAAGAAACACAAGCATTCTTAAAAAAAAAAAAGAATATTTCAAGTTTACTGTAACCTAATTCCAGTGACATGTAAATGTTACTCCTATATAGTTCCATTTCTTTTTCCTCCACTTTGTGCTGTTACCGTTAAACATATTACATCTGTGTATGTTACAGGTCCCAAATACACCATTATAGTTGTTAATTTATATGATTTTATGCCTCAGAAGGAAACTGAGAGGAGAGAAACTGTATATAGAGTTTGTTATACTAGCCTTCTTACTTACCATTTTCATTTCTCTTCATTGGTTTCTGTGGATTTGAGTTACCATCTGGTGTCATTTCCTTGATCCCAGGGAGCTTTGCTGCCATCACATCTTTTGTGCTGTTGTTGTTAAATATTTTATATTTCTATATGCTATAGGGCCAACAATACAATTATATACATATTGCTTTATATGATTGCTTTTTAAAAAACATTTTTATTTTACTTTTTTAAAGTTTATTTATTTATTTTGAGAGAGAGAGAGAAAGAGAGAGCAAGCATGCAAGCGGGGGAGGAGCAAAGAGAAGGAGAGAGAATCCCAAGCACACACTGTTAGTGTGGATCCTGATGTGGGGCTAGAACTCATGGACCGTGAGATCAAGACCTGAGCCAAAACCAAGGGCCAGACGCTTAACCAACTGAGCCGCCCAGGTGCTCCTACACAACTGCTTTTTAAGTCAGGTAAGAGAAGAAAGTAGAAGAAAAAAAGTGTTTATGCCGTCTTTTATACTACTTAGCTTTTCTGATGCTCTTTATGTTTTCACGTGGACTCAAGTTACATTCTGGGGTCACTTACTCTCAGCCTGAAGAACTTCCTTTAGTATTTCTTATCAAATGACTCTTTGAGCAACAAATTCTCTCAGTTTGTGTTTATCTGGAAATGTATTTTACCTTCATATTGGAAAGATAGTTTCGCCAGATGTAAGATTCTTAGTTGCCAGGGTGTTTTCCCCAGTACTTTGAATATGCCATCCCACTGCCTTCTGGTCTCCACTGTTTCTGATGAAGAGTCAGCTGTTAATGCTGTGGAGTCTCCTCGAATGTATTGAGCCACTTCTCTCTTGCTCTTTCCAGATTTTCTCCTTGTCCTTCGGCATTTACCATGATGTGTCTGGGTGTTGATCTCCTGTTTTGTCCATTGAGCTCGTGAGCTTGGAGTCCATTGTACTTCTCGGATGTAATAATGTTTTTCATCAAAATTCTGTAGTTTTCAACTATTCTTTATTTGAAAAATTTTCCTACATTCCCATTACATGTGTATAGATTATCTTGATGTTGTTGTCTCACACTTCTCTTAAGTCTCTATTCTTTATGTATATGTGTGTGTTAAAATGTACATAATTTACCATTTAACCATCTTTAAGTGTATAATTAAGTGGCATTGAGTATATTCACAATGTGGTACAACCATCGCCACTATCCATTTCCAGAACTTTTTTTTTCTTAATTTTTTTTTTCCAACGTTTATTTATTTTTGGACAGAGAGAGACAGAGCATGAACGGGGGACGGGCAGAGAGAGAGGGAGACACAGAATCGGAAACAGGCTCCAGGCTCTGAGCCATCAGCCCGGAGCCTGACGCGGGGCTCGAACTCACGGACCACGAGATCGTGACCTGGCTGAAGTCGGACGCTTAACCGACTGCGCCACCCAGGCGCCCCCCAGGACTTTTTTTTTTGTCACCCCAAGCAGAAACTCTGAATCCATTAAATGATAGCTCCTCTTTCCCTTCTCCCTCCAGCCTTTGTTAATGTCTATTATTTTTTCTTTGTCTATGTCTGGCCAACTTTTATACTTTAACCACAGCAGCTCCCTTTTTATCAGGCTTTCAAGAAGTTGTGGGGGGGGGGGGTGGGGTTGGGAGCAACTATTTAGCTTAAATATATCATTTGAAGAAAATTACTGCCTGGGGAAAAAATAGAAAAATATAAGCCAGGTGGGGATGAGAATGGTGATGAATTTCATTCAAAAGGATTTTTTGAGTAACTCTGTGGTGGGAAATTGTCCAAATTGAAATTTGATATTCAGAACCTGATAGGACAAAGAAGACATACATTCATGCCGATAGGCATATGAAAAGATGTTCAACAGGGGCGCCTGGGTGCCTCAGTAGGTTAAGCGTCCAACTCTTGGTTTCAGCTCAGGTCACGGTTTGTGGGTTTGAGCCCCACATCGGGCTCTGTGCTGACAGTGTGGAGCCTGCCTGGGATTCTCTCTCTCCCTCTCTCCCTGCCCCACCCACACTGTCTCTGTGTCTCTCAAAATAAATAAATAAATAAATAAATAAATAAATAAATAAATAAAACCAAACACACACACACACACACACACACACACAAAGATGCTCAACATCACTCACCATCAGCAAAATGCAAATCAAATCTACCATGGAATCACACCTTACACCTGTCAGAATGGCTATTATTAAAAAAGCTGTTTTCTTGTTTTATTTTGATACTTTTGCAAAAGCATTCCTGCAAAATGCTTCATCTTCAAAGAGATTCATGGAAAGGACTCTGAAAAGTACAAGTTTCTGATAACTTTAAAATCATAAAACTGGGGCGCCTGTGTGGCTTGGTCGGTTAAGCGTCCGACTTTGGCTCAGGTCATGATCTCACGGTCCGTGGGCTCGAGCCCCGCATCGGACTCTGTGCTGACAGCTCAGAGCCTGGAGCCTGCTTCAAATTCTGTGTCTTCTTCTCTCTCTGCCCCTCCCCTGCTCATGCTGTGTCTCTGTCTCAAAAATAAATAAAACATTAAAAAAAAAAAAATCCTCTGAGGCCAGGAAGCCAAGCCGAGGATTTTCATCACATGTTACCTGCAATACTTACAGTTTGGGTGAATTCCTGTCTTCTTGAGACCCCCCCCCCAAAATGCCGAGGTTCCTGGTTCTACCAGGAAGTGACATTCCTAACTTACCTGGTAAGGCTGCCAAGAACCCTATGAACAAGGCTCCAGACCGACTTATCCAAGCAGTTCCCGAAAGCTGTGTGGTCATATCTGAGTTTATGCACCTCTCGCTCAAATATGACATTCCAGTCAAACCCTTGGTAAATAGCCAGTGTTTCCAGTTGTTTCCTGTTACGAAGAGAACAGATTCTTACTGAGCTTATGCAAATAATGAACTATATGGCATATGAAATGAATACTCAAGGGTTTCTGAATTCTGGAGGCATCAGGTATGGAGAAAAGGTAAATATTTCATCTTTATTTACAAAGGTATACTTTACCAAATTGCTGTTAATTCACAAATAGTTTAAGAGAATACATTTCTGGGGCACCTGGGTGGCGCAGTTGGTTAAGTGTCCGACTTCAGCCAGGTCACGATCTCGCGGTCCGTGAGTTCGAGCCCCGCGTTGGGCTCTGGGCTGATGGCTCGGAGCCTGGAGCCTGTTTCCGGTTCTGTGTCTCCCTCTCTCTCTGCCCCTCCCCCGTTCATGCTCTGTCTCTCTCTGTCCCAAAAATAAATAAACATTGAAAAAAAAATTAAAAAAAAAAAGAGAATACATTTCCCTTAAGTCTAGAAAAACAAAACATTAAGGAAGCAGCAGTGTTTAAAACAAAAAGTCACAGAAAAATTACAATTATCTCCATGAGTTTATTCAATCCAATATAATTAGTTCTTGTTCTGCTTGAATCTAGTTTTTCTCTTCTGGAAATTTGTACCCAGTTTAGTTTTATGATTTTATTTAAAAAAAAATTTTTTTTTTAACGTTTATTTATTTTTGAGACAGAGAGAGACAGAGCATGAACGGGGGAGGGTCACAGAGAGAAGGAGACACAGAATCTGAAACAGGCTCCAGGCTCTGAGCCGTCAGCACAGAGTCCGACGCGGGGCTCGAACCCACGGACTGTGAGATCATGACCTGAGCCGAAGTCGGACGCTTAACCGATTGAGCCACCCAGGCGCCCCCTCAGAGGCTTTTAAAAGTTCAGTCTGAGATCCCTTATGAGAAGTTCAAGCCTTAAAAAGAGTTTATATGGCTCAGCCTTAGCGCCATCTTGGAAAACTCTGCGCCATGAAGGCTAAGTGGAGGAAGAAGCAAATGGAAAACTCTGCGTCATGAAGGCTAAGTGGAGGAAGAAGCAAATGCGCAGGCTGAAGCGTAAGAGAAGAAGGATGAGGCAGAGGTCCACGTAGACCAGTAGTGTGTGCACTCGGAAAGAAGGAAAGCCAGAGGCCAGAGACACTGCTACCAGTGGTTGGACTGCAAGCCTCCTTTCCAGAGCTTGATTCAATGGATCTAGAACATCCATCACCATCTGATCGCAACCACCACCTTTGAGAGACTCCCTGGGCCTGTGACTTAAAGTACTAATTCTGTTTTCGTTTGTGGCTGAACGTAACACGTGTATGATAAACCATCTCTTCTGCTGCCTTAGCTGAAGAAGAATAAATAAAAGAGTTTATATGGTCAATTGCTATTCTTGATGCACTACGTAGATAATCAGACCAAATTTCACACAAAAAAAAACCATTTGTTTACTGCGGTTATCTTGGTAGGAAAAAAAAAGCGGGGGGGGGGTGATTCTAGACAGGAAAACTATGTTTGCACCTGTGTAGACATTAGATTCTAGTCTTGCTGTCGTAGAGGATGTGTTATGTGCCCGTAAACTGGACCGGTTCCTAAATGTTTCCAGCTCAAATATCTGGCTGTGACTGTCCGAATTAATGTTTCCAATTCTCTCCCACCCTTCTGATTTGCGATCACTAGGGACAAAGACTGCGCTTGAACCTCCTCGTAAGGGACTAAACCGGTCCTCAGCCACACTGCAGGGACCTGAACCTTGGGTACACATCCCACCGCAAAAGAAGGCTCCACCTGCCTTCTGGTCCTGTGCAGACACTGGAGACCTCTGAAACAAACCGGCAAGGAAGGGAAGCCGCTGACGTCATCGATGGAGACTGCTTCCTCCCCAGATGCCAGATCAAGACGTCATACTTAAACATAAAACCCTCTCTCGTCTCTCTTGTCCTTTATCCTGGCATGGCCCGGAAAGGTAACACCTACGTCTGTGTCTCCCAGGCCATTGCGCAGTGGGGCGACCTTTCAGACTGCTGGCTTTGCCATCAAAAACTCCAGTCTGTCCACGATGCTAGAGATGGGTGGTCCTCCCCGTGACCAATTTCTCTTCTATTTCCAACGCATCCCCCCTCCCTCTTAGAACTCACTCGTAGAGTCTGATCTTCATGGCCACAGCACCCGGCGCCTTGCTTTTACCTTTCCCCAATGATAACGGCACTCGCCCGGTTAGACACAAACACCTACGCAAGTCACAGCACATTCGCACCCCCACGTTCTCATGATTATCTAAACCAGATCTTACCAGTGGCAGGCATCTCTGCAAGGACAGAGTTGTTTCCGATGGCAGGACAGGCCTTGATCGTATCTTGGTCGCACAAGGGGGCGTCCGTGCTGCGGCCGCCACCCCAGTATTAACGTTTCTGCCGAAGCTGAAACTCAGCCTCCTGAGATCACCGAACGAGCCACTTCACGTAGAAATTCGGTCACTCCCTCAGCACGGTCTTTCTCCGGCTCGATTGCGGTTGGTTCGGGTCTCGGGGGCCGTGGCTCTGAAGCGCACTCCAGACGCCGGGGCCACCCTGAGCAGGACCACCGCGGTCTTGCCGGCCGGCCGGACGCTCTCAGAAGCTGCGGAGGCCCGTTCGCAGCGCCGACCACCGGGCGCATCGGCCCCTGCGACTGGAACGCCAGGAGAGGAGCGGAGACGAGGAGCCACTTAAAAGGCGTGGGCCTCAAGTCGCGACCGCGGGGCGTCAGCACACGCCGCCGGGCCTGCAGAGCGCGAGCGGGGAGTGGCGCCCCTGCCTCACATTCCTGGCGTCCTGAGGCAGGCCGAGGGGCGGGTCAGAAGAGGGGGCGGTTGTTCGGAAGGAGA
This sequence comes from Felis catus, assembly GCF_018350175.1. Classification (NCBI taxonomy): domain Eukaryota; kingdom Metazoa; phylum Chordata; class Mammalia; order Carnivora; family Felidae; genus Felis; species Felis catus. The sequence goes on from NC_058384.1 coordinate 795,684, forward strand.
CAAGGCCCCAAACGGACTCACTCGGGCCGAGTCCCAGTCGGCAAACCAAGACGGAACACCCAACCCAACTGCGGTCTCGGCCTCTCCCAAAAGGTGAACTTCAGCCCGTCGACCTGGGGGACCCCCATCCCCACCAGCCAGGGGACCTCCTGACACGGGAGGGGACCTCCTGGCACAGGGAGGGGACCATGTGACACGGGGAGGGCACCGTCAGCCGTCGGCTTGGAACCCTCGGTCCCCACCAGCCAGGGGACCACCTGGCATGGGGAGGGGACCACCTGATATGGGGACGGGACCGTCAGCGGTCGGCTTGGAACCCCGGTCCCCACCAGCCAGGGGACCTCCTGACACGGGGAGGGGACCTCCTGGCACAGGGAGGGGACCATCTGACACCAGGAGGGGACCGTCAGCCGTCAGCTTGGAACCCCCCATCCCCACCAGCCAGGGGACCTCCTGGCACAGGGAGGGGACCATCTGACACGGGGAGGGCACCGTCAGCCGTCGGCTTGGAACCCCCCATCCCCACCAGCCAGGGGACCACCTGACATGGGGAGGGGACCGTCAGCCGTCGGCTTGGAACCCCCCATCCCCACCAGCCAGGGGACCTCCTGACATGGGGAGGGACCGTCAGCCGTCGGCTTGGAACCCCCCATCCCCACCAGCCAGGGAACCTCCTGACACGGGGAGGGGACCTCCTGGCACAGGGAGGGGACCATCTGACACGGGGAGGGCACCGTCAGCCGTCGGCTTGGAACCCCCGGTTCCCACCAGCCAGGGGACCTCCTGACACGGGAGGGGACCTCCTGGCACAGGGAGGGGACCATCTGACACGGGGAGGGCACCGTCAGCCGTCGGCTTGGAACCCCCCATCCCCACCAGCCAGGGGACCACCTGACATGGGGAGGGGACCTCCTGGCACGGGGAGGGGACCATCTGACACGGGGAGGGCACCGTCAGCCATCGACTTGGAACCCCGGTCCCCACCAGCCAGGGGACCTCCTGACATGGGGAGGGGACCACCTGACACAGGGAGGGCACCGTCAGCCGTCGGCTTGGAACCCCCCATCTCCACCAGCCAGGGGACCACCTGACATGGGGAGGGCACCGTCAGCCGTCGGCTTGGAACCCTCGGTCCCCACCAGCCAGGGGACCTCCTGACACGGGAGGGGACCTCCTGGCACAGGGAGGGGACCATCTGACACGGGGAGGGCACCGTCAGCCATCAGCTTGGAACCCCCCGTCCCCACCAGCCAGGGGACCTCCTGACACGGGGAGGGGACCTCCTGGCACGGGGAGGGCACCGTCAGCCGTCGGATTGGAACCCCCCATCCCCACCAGCCAGGGGACCTCCTGGCACGGGGAGGCGACCACCTGACAAGGGAGGGGACCCTCACCCCAAGCCCGCCCACTCCTCGCCCCGAGGCTGCAGGCCGCGCAGCTCTGAGCTCCTCTCTGACAGACGGGACGCGGGGTTAAATCGTGCTTTTTTTTGAACGTCATCTTCCTTTCTGTAGTTTCAGCCCAAGTTTCTTCTCGACACGAGAGGTGGGAACGGGCTGTGTGACCGCCGTCCCTCCCAGGAGAGGCCGTGGCCGCGACCGGCCCCGACGAGGCTGGACGGCGGGGGCAGGCAGGTCCTCGTCCCTTCCCTCTCCTTGCCGGCAGCGGCTTCTCGTCTCGGTCGGCCCCCAGCGGCCGCGCACCCGCGTTCTCCTGCGGGCCCCGCTTCCCGCAGGGGCCGACAGGCGCCGCCGAGCGCCCGCGCGGCACGGCTCACCCGAGGTCTCGCGCCGTGGCGCCACCGGGCGGCGGGAGAGCCCGCCTTCCGCGTCGGCAGCCCGGAGGCGGCGGGGCGGGGCCAACGGAGCAGGCGGGGCCCTTGGGGGCGGAGCCAAAAGGGCGGGACCAATGGAGCCGACGGGGCGAGGCCGGCGGGGCGGGGCCAGAGGGAGGACCGCGGGGCCCCGCCCCGGCCTCTGTCTCCGCCGCTCCGCCCGCCGCCGGCTGACAAGAGCCGGGAGCCGCCGCCGCAGCCGCCTCACAGGAGCCGGGCCGGAAGCGAGAGCCGGAGCGGGGCCCGCCAGCCGCCGCCATGGGGAACCGCGTCGCGCGAGAGGATTTCGAGTGGGTCTACACTGACCAGCCCCACGCCAGCCGGCGCCAGGAGATCCTGGGTGAGGCCCGGCCCGCGCCCCGTTATGTGCGCGCGGCCTCCCGCCGCCGGGGCGCGCTCTGCGCTCGGCCTGCGCTCCCCGGCGCCCGTGGCCCGTTAAGGGCCCGGAGGGAGGGGTCCCTGCGGGGGAGGGGGTTCCGATGTGGAGCGGCCCCGGCGGCGGGGGACGGGGAGGGAGGGGTCCCGGCGGTCGGCGCGGGGAGGCCGGGCTGCGGCCCCGGTGGCGGCACGGGCGTGGAGCGGCCCCGGCGGGCGGTTCGGCGGCTCGGAGACCCTCCCCCCACGGCCCCCGGGGCGCTGCCGCGGGCGTGCGCGGAGCAGGGCGTAGTCCGGGGCGGGGGCGCGGGGAGGACGGGCGCTCGGAGGAGCGCCGGCTGGTCCTCGCCGCAGACTCGGGGCCCTTCCCCGCCGGCGAGCTAGGCCCCGCTCGGCCCTGCGGGCGGAGGGCGCGCGCAGCGGATGGAGGCTTCTCGCGGTCTGCAGGGCCCCCCTCCCCGGAGGCCCCAGATGCTGGGCCCGGGCAGCGTGCTGCGTGGGCCACAGACGTGCCCCGGGGTAGGGCCTCGCAGTAACGAGGTGGCTGTTACCCCATGTTAAAGATGAGGAGTAGGTAAAGGGCGAGTGAGCCGTTCCAGGGGGAGTTCTGATCGCGGTCACGTTGCCTCCAAGGCAGGTGCTTTTAACTTCTTGGAAAAAATCAGAAAACTGATGGGTGCTGAGTGGAATAGGAGTAGTACTTAACTGGTTTTTATTTTTTGTCTCAGCACCAATTTGCCCAGTGAAAAGGGAGAGCAAGCTTTTTTTTTTTGCTGGGGTGTCTAAAGTTAGAAGTTTCACGCTTGTTTGCAAATAGGAGTTAGTAGGTCCACTTAAAATGCATTAAAAAAAAATCGAATCAGTAAAGTGGTAGCTTGAACCTATACAGTTGCGTGTTTTCTTTTTTTTTTTTTAAGTTTATTTATTATGAAAGAGCGAGCACGAGTGGGGGAGGGGCAGAGAGGGAAGGAGAGACTCCCAAGTAGGATTCAGGCTGTCCAGGCAGAGCCCCACTGGGGACTGGACTTGGGACTCCAGCTTAACGAACTGAGATCATGACCTGAGCGGAAACCAAGAGTCTGATGCTTAGCCGACTGAGCCACTGGGTGCCCTTGGATGTGTGCTTTTTAATTTTTAATTAAGTTTTTAATTTTTAATTAAAGCAAATATGATGCAAATCACTTAGACGAAGAGATAGCATAATGGTACTTTTTACTTATGACTTATCAACGTGCTACACAAGAATAAGCTGGTATCCACCTTGTAAAAACCCAACGCCTCAATACTGGAAGTTAGCCATCTATTTAATATTCAGAAAATCAAGGAAGTGGAAAGGTGCTTATTGATGCTTATCTCGGCAATGAGCCTTTTCCCACATACTTAACATCACTGAACCATTTCACTTGGAGAGTGACAAATGTCATTGATAAATGTCTCCGTGAAAATGTAATCTTCAGCGTAGGTGCAAATACTGCTCAATGTCCCATTTCAGGAGCGGAGATGGGAATAACCTCAGGAAAGTAACACTTAAACGACAAGACGTGTGTGAAAGTGTTGTGTTTTGGGGGCAGAAAAGCAGTGCCTGTGTTCATCGGTCTCTCTCACTCGTCAGCTCTGGGCAACCCCTAATCTACTTTCTGTCTCTCCAGATGTACCTATTCTGGACATTTCTTAAAAGCGAATTCATACAGTCCTTGGTCTCTTGTGGCTGGCCTCTTTCCCTTAGCCTAACGCTCATCCATATTGTAGCATGTCAGCATTTTATTCCTTTTAGCGGCCAAGTAGTACTCCATTGTACGGATGGATGGTCCACATTTCGCTTGTGCGTTCGCCAGCTGGTAGACTGTGGGGCTGTTTTCACCTTTGACACCGACAAATAATGCTGCGGTGAACACTCACAGGCAAGTTATCAGGTGGATGTGTTTTCATTCCTCTTGAGTAGCTAGCCAGGAGTGGAGTTGCCGGGTCATTGGTAGCTCTGTGTGTAGCATTTCGAGGGAAGGGCCAGACCCTTCCAAACCAGCTGTACTATTTGACGTGGTCCCCAGCAACGCGCGTGGGTTCCAGTTTCTTCACATCGTTGCCATTGCCTGACTTGCGACATAGCCCTTCTAGCATGTGTGAAATGGTAGCTCATTTTGGCTTCATAGTGACTAATAATGTTGAGCACCTTTTGTGTGCTTATTGGCCATTTGTATATCTGCTTTGGGGAAAACTCTGTTCGGACTCTCTGCCCATTTTAAATTGGGTAACGAATGGTAAGAGCTTTAAGAGTTCATCCTGTATTCTAGGTTCAAGTCACTTAATGAGATAGGTGATTTGCAAACATTTCCTCCCATTCTGTGGGTTCACTTTCTTGATGGTATCCTTTGCAACACCAACGTTTTGGGATGCTAGTGCAGTTTATCAGTTTTTTACTTTTGTTGCTTATGTTTTCGGTTATAGTATCTAAGCCAGCTAAGGTTATGAAGATTTCCTTCTGTGTCCTTGTAAGAATTTTATAGTTTTCCTATATTGAGGTCTGTGATCTGTTTTGAGGTAATTTTTGTGTATGGTGTGAGGAAGGGGTCCAACTCCATCCTTTTGCATGTGGATAATCAGCTGTCGCAGCACCATTTGTTGAGAAACCTCTTTCCCTGTTTACTCATATTGGTACCATCGTGGCACAGACTTTACAGACTAAAATAAGCTTTTCAAGAATTTGGTACAGAATCACTTGGGACAACTTGATTTGTCCTAGAGAACAATGCATAGGAGTTTCATCATTTTATTTTTTATTTTAAATGTTCGCTTAGAGAGCGTGAGCAGGGGAGGGGCAGGAAGAGAGGGAGAATTCCAAGCAGGCTCTGCCCTGTCAGCGCAGAGCAGGGACATGGGACTGGGGACGTGGGGTGGGGTGGGGTGTTGTCAGGAGATCATGACCTGAGCTGAAATCAAGAGTCAGAGGCCTAAATGACTGAGCCCCCCACATGCCCCTCCTGATTTTAGAATACCTATAAAATGCGTATCACCTTCTATGCTGTGGCAGATGTGTCCATTGAATCCTTATATAAGGTGAAAATACTGGAGCTCTGTCTAAACAGAAGTACATATTTTAGTACCAGTGAGTTACTGCTTATCCACCAATTAACTGAACAGTTGTTCTCCTGTGGTGGAAATTGCTCCCCAAATGCTCCTATTTTAACGAATGACTGAACAACTTTTCATTCATATGAGGAAAATTGGTTTTAAACTAGTTCACGTCTAGGCCTGTAGGGTTACTTTTTTTGGTCTCTTGCCTACAACCTGATTAACATTTGATGAAATGAACTAAATCAACAAAGATTAGAGGGAGTGGAGAGAGAGAAGTGGGAGTTACTCACCGGGGGTTAGCGCCACCCCCATGTCTCATATATAAAACTGGATGAAATTGCTTCCTGCCTTGTAGTTTAAGCTTTGGTTGAGTTCGTCATGTCACATGTAGGGAAAAGAGGGTGAAGCTGCACTCTTCCCTTCCGTATCTTTTCAAAAATATTCTGAATGACCCGTCTCCAGAGAAAGGGCCTTTGGGGCGCCTGGGGGGCTCCGTCGATTAAGCGTCCCGACTTCGGCTCAGGTCACAATCTCATGGTTCGTGGGTTCGGGCCCCGCGTCGGGCTCTGTGCTGACAGCTCGGAGCCTGGAGCCTGCTTCGGATTCTGTGTCTCCCTCCCTCTCTCTCTGCGCCTCCCCCGCTCATGCTCCGTTTCTCTCTCTCTCTCTCTCTCTCTCTCTCTCTCTCTCTCTCTCTCTCAAAAATAAATATTGAGAAAAAAAAAGTAAAAAGTCCTTTGTCCTTATGCCATCCTAGGTCAAACCTACTCAGCAGCACATAAAACCAAAGGTTCATCATGCCTGGGCTTCCCTCCACAGGCAGGCCTTGAGACCAGAGAAGAGTCAGCATTTGCCCTTGGGGGACACGTGCTGAGATGCAGAGTTTTTGCTGTTGGCCTTTTTCCTCCTGCTTGGATATTTGCTCATGTGCTCAACAGAGAGAATAAGAACCCAACAAATTAGCAGTTATCACACAGAAACGAGCCCTTAGGAAAGTGGCATTGTAAATCAGCAGAATCCTTTCTGTATTATCCTGATGACTGTAAGAAGCCTACGCTGGCAAAAATATTAGAAATCTAAATGTCTACAAATAGGGAAGTGGGTAGAAGTTAAAACTGGCAACCAGAAGTGATTTAGTCACTGTAAAGGAAATTATGAAATCTCAGTACATACTGTCTGTAATATAGTATTTATATGTGCAAATAGATTGCATATGCATTATATATAAGTATATACATGTATTGTCATAAGTGTAGAATACATTCTGTCAGACACTAGGATAGATTTCTCAGACTATGATCACAACTTTGTAAAACTTATAAATTTTATATACAAAGAATTACTAGGGGTGAAAAGGGAATCGGATACCATGAAATCTTTACTCATGTGTGACTTTCTTTCTGTTAGTATGGAGACTCTAGATTTTGAGGCTAATTTTTACTGCATAAATTCTCAATTTGTGGTGACATGGTACTTAGTACCTTTACTATGAGAACATACCCCTCCCTCTAATAGAGGGCATTTAATGATTTGGAGAAAAAAAATTAATTCATGGGTTCATTTAACGGCGTTGGCTTAATTAGAATTACAGAACTATTATGTACTCTATTCAGTTCCTGATTGTTTGTTTTTTCTTCACAGCAAAGTATCCAGAGATAAAGTCCTTGATGAAACCCGATCCCAACTTGATCTGGATTATAGTGCTGATGGTTCTCACTCAGCTGGTTGCGTTTTACTTGGTGAAGGACCTGGATTGGAAGTGGGTCCTGTTCTGGGCGTACGCCTTCGGCAGCTGCATTAACCATTCCATGACCCTGGCTATCCACGAGGTCTCCCACAACAGTGCCTTCGGCAACAACCGAGCTCTGTGGAATCGTTGGTTCGGAATATTTGCTAATCTTCCCATTGGTGTTCCATACTCCGTTTCCTTTAAGAGGTATCACATGGACCATCATCGCTACCTTGGGGGTGATGGCATCGATGTGGACATTCCCACCGATTTTGAAGGCTGGTTTTTCTGTACCACTTTCAGAAAGTTCGTGTGGGTTATCCTTCAGCCTCTCTTTTATGCTTTTCGACCTCTGTTCATCAACCCCAAACCGATTTCTTACCTGGAAGTGATTAATACTGTGATCCAGATCACTTTCGACATTATAGTTTACTACGTTTTTGGAATTAGATCTTTAGTCTACATGTTGGCAGCATCCTTACTCGGTCTAGGTTTGCATCCGATTTCTGGACATTTTATAGCTGAACATTACATGTTCTTAAAGGGACATGAAACTTACTCGTATTATGGGCCTCTGAATCTACTCACCTTCAACGTGGGTTACCACAACGAACACCATGACTTCCCCAACGTTCCCGGGAAAAACCTCCCACTGGTAAGTAAAGGATTTGAAACATTCTAATTTCTGATGGTCATATGACCAAAATCAGTTGTAACTTGCCCATTTTATTTTTTTATTTTGTTTTTTTTTTTTTAATGTTTATAAGAAAGAGAGAATGAGCAGGGGAGGGGCAGAGAGAGAGGGAGACACGGAACCCCAAGCAGGCTCCAGGCTCTGAACTGTCAGCACAGAGCCCAACGCAGGGCTCGAACTCAAACGGTGAGATTGTGACTTGAGGCGAAATCAGACACTTAACTGACTGAGCCACCCAGGTGCCCGTAACTTGCCCGTTTTAAAAGGAATCTAATGTATTTTGTCCACCTGAGTTGCTCATCAAAGCAGACAACAAGTAGAGATCCCGAGTCCGCCCCCCACAGTGTTACAGGGTTTACTCTCCGAATCCCTACGTCTGGGGGTGGCCCTTGGGGGTTAGGAGCTAAGGGTCTGCCAGCTTGCAGAGTATATCCGAGATGGAGCAGTGCCTATGCAAAGGGAGCTGAAGTTGACGTCGCTTTATCACTGTTAGATCGATGGGCTCAGCTAAGATTTATGTGCTGGCTTGTTGGGAAATACACACGTCCTATGGAATTGGCCTGCACGGTCTGTGAACGATCCATTCCAGAGCTGCAAACGTCCCGCGGGCAGGGACTGTCTGTCTCCCTGCCCGTCAGACTTGTATGTGTTGTTTGTGGAGCACATGAAGGAACACGCTTGGATTTCCCTGTAGGTTTTTAAATGCTGACTGATGACAGACACACATCACATGAACACTAAATGGGGACAAATCATTGTGGACTGGATTTGTGCTTGAGGAAGGAAAAATCCAGGGAGAGGACTTTGGGTCCGTGGGGAGGCTTTCAACCTATACCGTGTAATAGCTAATACCGTGCGGATACTCACTTTCTTGAGTGTGAACATGGTATCCTGGCTTTGTGGGAGAAGGTCTTTGTTCTTGGGGAATACTGAGGTGGAACGTGAGGGTAGGTTGTCACAGAATGTCTGCAACTTACTCTCAAAAGGCCCAGCAAAGAAAGCAGATTACGTGGTGTGAATCTGTGCAGAGAGAGAGACTCACGGTTTCCGTTGGGGGGCCTGGGGAAAGGGCATGTGTCTGTTTTACTCTTCTCTCAACTTTTCTCTAAGCTTCACGTTTTTCAAAATAAAATGGAAACCACACAGCTGAAGACAACTTTGAAAGCATCTTAATGTGACACTGGCACAGCTCCTTTGTGTGTTTCTGGCCGAGTACGGGCCCGAAGACAGCGTGCGGCCTGTGTTCACTTCTGCCCTGAGGAAGTGGACTTTTTACTTACTTGAAAAAAATTTTTTTAATGTGTATTTATTTTTGAGAGAGAAAGAGAGCATGAGCAGTGGTGAAACAGAGAGAGAGAGAGACACAGAATCCGAAGCAGGCTCCAGGCTCTGAGCTGTCAGCACAGAGCCCGAGGTGGGGCTCCAACTCAGGAACTGTGAGATCATGACCTGAGCCGAAGTCGGACGCTTAACCGACTGAGCCACCCAGGCGCCCCTTTACTTACTTTTTAAAGAGGCTATAAAGGTGGTTGCCCTTTGGACAAAGTCATTTTTTCAACATTAACCATACAGTTGATCCTTGAACAACACCGGGGTTGGGGTGCCAAGTCCCCGCATGGCTGAAAATCCACATGTGACTTTTGACTCCTCCCAAATGTAACTGTGAATAGCCCTCCTGTTGACCGGAAGCCTTAACGATGACGTAAACAGTCGTAAACAGTCGGTCAACACATGTTTTGTATGTTACAGTGTTGCGTACTGTGTCCTTGCAGTAAGGTAAGCTGGAGAAAGGAAAATGTTAAGAAAATCATAAGGAAGAGAAGACACATTTACAGGACTGCACCGTGTATCTGGAAAACATGTCTGTGTGTTAAGTGGACCTGCGCGGTTCACACCGTGTTGTTCGAGGGTCAGCGGTACTTGAACTCACAAGTTTCCTGAATAGCCCCCAGCACACTTGGCTCGGTTCCGGTTCACTTGACGTAAGGCCCAGGGCTCTGTAGTGTCCTCTTGGTTCCCGCTCAGTGCGTGCGGTCTTAGGCCTTAGCTCCTTACACGTGTCCGCGTCCTCAGTGCTGTGGTCGCCTTCCCTCTCCTGCCCTTCCTGTCCAGTGCGTATCAGGGAGCATTCTGCTTCCTCCGCGAATAGCTGGTATTTACCAAGTAGTGACAATGCATGTAACTAGCACGTTGTTAACTGGTGTGCATGACGAGGTTTCTTTTGAACACTTTATTGAACTGTAACTCACGTACACAGCTCACCTATTGAAAATACACAGTTCAGAGCGTGATGGGAAAGAGTCCATAATCCTCGAGGGTCAAGTATATTTTGGTGTTGAAATGCAAACTGCCTTGTGTTAGAATTCCCGAAGCTGCTGGGGCGCCTGGGTGGCGCAGTCGGTTAAGCGTCCGACTTCAGCCAGGTCACGATCTCGCGGTCTGTGAGTTCGAGCCCCGCGTCGGGCTCTGGGTTGATGGCTCAGAGCCTGGAGCCTGTTTCCGATTCTGTGTCTCCCTCTCTCTCTGCCCCTCCCCAGTTCATGCTCTGTCTCTCTCTGTCCCAAAAATAAATGTTGAAAAAAAAAAAATTTAAGAATTCCCAAAGCTGCTGCCTTTCCCGAAGTGTTGGCTTTCCGGAGGGCGGAAGGTCTGGTGGTTTCTCTGTGTCTGTGTCGGGCATCCGTCTGTCCCATTCGATCGCACTCGGTTAGCGCTCACTACCCGCGTTGCTGTGTGTTTGCTCTCGTAGGTGAGGAAGATAGCAGCTGAGTACTATGACAGCCTCCCTCACTACACCTCCTGGGTCAAAGTCCTGTACGACTTTGTGATGGATGATACAGTGAGTCCCTACTCGAGAATGAAGAGGCACCAGAAAGGCAAGGCAGCACTGGAGTAAGTGTCACTACGGCCGAAGGAAGGTCCTCTGTGAAACTTCACCACAGCTGAAAAGTGGCGTTTCTGCATTATTCATCCAGGACCGTGATGTTGAGAAGCCCCTCTTACGGTGTCTGCACGTGACCCCCACGCCACCAGGAGCTTACCTGGCTGTCAACAGCCGGCCCGCCTGGCCGCCTTCAGCTGCGCTCACAGGAGACGTGTGTGCTGCGTCATTGTGGGGGAAGTTTTCCCTGGTGTCTGAGGTTTTGTAAGCATATCATAAAAAAGCTTTAAAAAAAGCTCTTTCTAGTATGTTATTTTCACTATAAAGTTGTACTTTATTAAAACAGCTAATAAACTGAGCTATTAATCACGGTAGCGTTTGTGACATTTTCATACTTGACTGTCCTCATCTAATACGGTACTGGGGTGAGTCTACTTCAAAATGTCACTGCCCTCCAAAAAGAACGATCCGGACACCTCTTCCCTGTAAGCCGAATTTTTAATTTCTCCTATTGTACACGGAACTTACATCACACTGCTGAAACTCGTAGCCTGTTCCCAAAGAAGGTGCCGCGTTTAATCACATCCAACATTTCACTTCCTTTTTCAGACGCACAGACTCAAATTAGGAGCAGCTGAGCTGAGGTTTCGTGTCATCTCACTGCAGCGGAAGCGGGCTGCGATCTGGTGGCAGGGAGCGGCTTCCGGCAGCCGGCATCCCGGGTGTCAGGCTCGCAGCCCTGCGTCCGTGGACAGTCACGTGGGTGAATTTAGTGTAATGCGGTACAGTATTTAAAGATAATACGCGGGATCAAAAAGTCAAGGAGGTCTCCACCACAGCCCTCAGGTAGCCGTACTGTGAGATGTGACAAAATTCCTCTAACGTCATGACCGCCCCACTCAGGGTGAAAACAGAAGCCTTGGCCTCCGAAGGGCCAGCAAACCTGCTTGACAGACCTCGTCTCACCCCCACAGGACTTTGCTTTCCCCTCCTGGCCTTCCCGTCTGGGAAAATCCCCGGTCCCCGAACTACTGCTTACAGAACCATCGCGTGAACAGTGAGCAGCGTTCAGAGCACTGACGCGATGACAGACGACACCATCTGTGCAGCACGCCCCGGACTCGATGCGTTGAGTCTGCTGTGTCCTCTCCTGCTGTCCTTGCCTGCGGGACGCAGCCACGCAGGCTGATGGCCCCCGAATCCGCCCCCACCCCCGTCAGGCGGCTCTGCCTTCTCCGAGCCCCGTCACTGCACAAGTACATGCCCAGTTGGTCACCCTCAATATACTTGGTGCACACGCTTAACCCTTCCCCAGGCCCGCGGCTGGCGGTCCCGTCACCTGTCCTCACCTGGGTGGTAGGTCTCCTAACCCAGCAGCCCCTTTTCTGTCCCCAGCAGTGACTTTTCCCAAGAGAGGCGGGGGCCAGACCCGGCGCCCGGGGAGCTCCAGGGCGGGGCGTGTGAAATCCTCCCGTGGCTTTGCACAACTCCCTTCTGCCCACATTTCCTTTCCCCTTCCGGTCCGCTTGGCTCACCTCAGAAGTCACGCCAGCCCTCGCGGCCTGTCCCCACTCCCCAGCGGTCCAGCGCCGCTCTTGGACTCCCCGAATGATTCACGGCCCCGCGTTCTGCTTATACATGTGTGGTTTGTGTCCCCGTGAGGCGGTAGCTCCCGGGGGGCAGGAAAGATCTTTACTGTCATCTGCCAGACCTATCAGGGTCCACGCTTGGCTCTGAGGTGGGCTCGTAGTAGATGGAGAGCAACTTACGGAGATGGTCCTTGAACAGAGCCAAAGGTGGAGGGCGTGTGGGGTTCCGAAGACAGCGACCCTACCGCCCGCGGAGCCTGCATCCGGCCTCCTCGGGTTCATCTTTCCGAGACGCACACAGAGACGGCTTGGCAACGCTGAAACTGGCCCGAGGCCGCCCTGGGCGAGTGGCAGGGGCGGCTTATCTGCTGAGCCCGGCTCAGGAACACGCGAGAACGAGTTCCTTCCAGGGCCTGGGCGAGCACTTCCTACGTGCCTGCGGTCAGGCTATATCTCTGGGGTTTAAACTTTTAACCATCCCAACTCTGGCGTTTTAGAGCTTGGCTTTTTATCGAACGTGTCGCAGCAGGGGTTAGTCAAAAAGCCCAAAGCCCAAGCTGCCGCCGGACTCCTCAGATTCTTCCTCTTGTGTCCACTTTCTCCTGGGGGGAGGGTGGCACTGGGGGGGGGGTGGCACCGGGGGGAGGGCAGGGCAGCTCCCCCAGCCCCTCCGCTGCCCCTGAGGCCCCCGATGTGGATGTCGGCCGGCGCCTCTGCAGACGAGCCTGCCAGAGAGGTTCAGTACGCCGGCATCGCTCTCCCCTAAGTGACGTGCCCGTCGTGCACAGGAAGGGGACCGAGGAGACGCGGGCGGCGTGCACACGGCTGCCGGGCGTGGTGAGCGCCAGATGAGGCGAGGGCCTCACCCCGACGCACCCGAGCGCCTAAGCAGAAGCTGAGGAAAGGGCCGGCCTAAAATGCTACTCTGGAACATCAGCGTGTAAACTCAGAGCAAAAATGCATTTCCTTATTCAGTCTACAGGCACTGCGTCAGGCAGTGAGGACGCGGCCAGAACCCGGTCCCAAATTAAAGAGCTGATGCTCTGGGGCAAGGACTGCGCGTGCAGAGATCCCCCCTAAAACTGGGGGGTCCCGTGCGGCTACAGCCGAGGGGGGGCACACAGCCGCCTGCAGGCCACTGCGTACCTCGTGCTGGGCTAGCACGGAGGGAGCCCACACTTTCTCAGGAAGAAACGTGGGGCCCGAGAGACTGGCCCGAGGGTGTGTGCGGAGCGGCCGGGCCACGGCCGGGGCGCCTGTCGCACTCGCCCTGCCGGCTGGGAGGCTGCGCGTCGGATGAGGAAATGTGTTCTCTCTTGTCTTGCCGGAGCGTCTTCCAGGAGCCTTAGTCATGTGGAATGAAGAAGGATGGGCCGGCAGGCCCGGAAACGCCACCCCAGAAGCCCGAGACCCTGGAGCGGCAGCAGCTGGTGGGGAGGCCAGGGGGAGGAGACAGAGGGCGGGAGCCACGCGGGGCAGAGGCGAGTGCCACCTCCCGGGCAGCCCCAAGTGGGAGAAGGGCAGGCCGTGCAGGTTGCATCGGGCCGGTGCACTTTGGCTGGAAAGTCGCCGACGCGGTTGAGAACACAGAATGAGGAGCAGGGGGGAAGAGGGCGGCTTCGTGGCTTTGCGGTCGCCAGGTCCGGCCCGCCGTGGCCGACGGCCCAGGAGGGCCCAGCGGAGGGACGCTCTCCCCCACACCGACACACGCAAGCCTCGGGGCGGTTGGGAAGGCAGCTCAGGCGGGCGTGGCTCAGCAAGGGGTTGGGACCCTGTCCGAGATGTGTCGTCTGTCACGGGGCTGCGTGGGGGTGCGACACACCCCTTCTTGGCCTGGGACACACACCTGGCATTTTCTCCCCAAAGGCAGGATGCACAGACACACAAAGAGCGTGTTCACAGCCCACGTCCTTTTATCGGTGGCCCCGGCGAGAGGAAGAGAATGGGGGCTTTGTGGGAAAGGCCTGGAGGAATTGCAGTGCCCTCCACGTGGGGCTCCGGATCCTTGTAGACCAGAAGTTTGCTGATCCAGGACGGCCTCTAATCTACCCCCACAAGGCCGCTGGACGGGCCGTTGGTGGGGGGGGGGGGGGGGGGCGGGAGCGACCCTGAGTGAACAGCCACTTGTCAAAACGGGAACGGGGCCAGCAGGAGCCCGGGGTGGGTGGTGGTGGTTTAGGCCTCGAGTTTCCCTCCCACTTAGCGGAGGTGTCCCAGCCCCAAGCACACACGCACCGTCCGCCTTCCTCTGCGGTGGCTGTTGTCTTGACCGGCACATCATGTCCCCTCGCCAGCTGGGGCTGTCAGAGCGCTGACGGGGAAAGGGCCCCCAGCCCCGTGCCCCTTGCGGCCCCTTCGGCGCCCTGGCGCTCCGGGGGCATCGGCTCTGGGCCACCCACGGCCAGGTTCCCCGGTCAGGAGCCCGGTGCTTCTCCTCAGCCGAGGGGGCTCCCCACTGCGCCCCACTTGCAGACTCCAGTTCGCACGCTGCCTCCTCCCCAGTTTCGTAAAAGCGACTCTTAATCTCCGGCTACCGTCTCAAAAACAGACAAATACAAGCGAGAGGGCTCAGCGACAAGACGGAGTGACAAACTCAACACACTCTTGACAGATTCTTTCTCCCCCTTGAGCGCATGTGACCCGCGGACCCCAGGCCGCGCTCTGGGCTTCCCCCGCCACCCACCGGGGGCCCGGACCCCAGGACGGACCCAAGCAAAACCCAAACTCCCGCGGCCCCTCGGGAGCGGAGGTGGTGCCCGGCTAACGGCTCCCGAGCCCCGGGCCCCACGCGGTCCACCCATCCCGGTGTTGGCTCCTTTCTCCGCGGACCAGAGACGCGTGACGACGCCCTACGAGAATGTAGCCACGTTATCTCCTTTCAAATCAGATGACTCGGTTAAAGGAGCAGGACAGAGACAAAGTCAGGCCGGCCGCCCGCTCTCCGAGGAGCCGCAGAACGACAAGCTTCAACTAGATCCTTCTGAGCAGGAGCCCTTGGCGCCAGGCCACCTGCCTCCCAGCACCCGCCTCTCTCGGTTCCCCATGTGGACCGAGGGCGCTGGGCCACGTGCGAGGGGCCCTGGGTCTGACTGGGGGGATGTTCTGCGCTGAGGGCTGGGCCCCAACATCTCCCCGCCTCCCAGGGAGAAGGACCAGCCGTCTCTGCACCTCTAGGGGCCACCTGGCACGGCTCCAGGCCCCGGGGGACCCGGCCGCTCAGACGCTGCCCTAGCTCTGCACAGGTTTGCACGGGCCCATCTCTGCCGCTTTGCAGAGTTACATGTTACGAGGGCAAACGAATTTTCTGAGGAGGAGAAGCCAGCGGATGCACATGAGCTGCATATGCACAGAGTCCTGCCCGGGGGTGGGGGGTGGGGGGCTCGCGGTGCCGAGGGGGCTCCTGGGGGCGGGGTCTGCCCGTGTGCCGTCAGTCCCATCATCCTCATTGTGCAGCTAAGGAAACAAATTCAGAGTCTGTGACGTTTTTCTTGAATCCAGGACCCACTTCCTAATTAGTCTGACAACTGAAGTGTCAAAGACGGGATCAGGTCTGTCATTCCCAGGAATGTGGCCCTCCTCCCCCACCTCCTGGCCATGTGGCCGGGCGGGTGTGACTGCTGCTCTTCAAGCCGTCTCCTCCAAGTGCTCCCGAGGCCCGGAGCGCACATCTAACCTAGCATTTTTTTTTTTAATGTTTATTTTTGAGAGAGAGAGAGAGAGAGTGTGTGAGCAGGGGAGGAGCGGAGAGAGAGGGAGACACAAAATCGGAAGCAGGCTCCGGGCTCCCAGCTGTCAGCACAGAGCCCGACGCGGGGCTCGAACCCACGAACCGTGAGATCATGCCCTGAACCGAAGTCAGATGCTCAGCTGCCCGAGCCACCCAGGCGCCCCAAACCGAACGCTTTTAAGAGCTGGCTCAGGGGGCAGCTGGGTGGCTCAGTCAGTTAAGTGTCCGACTTCGACTCAGGTCATGATCTCACGGTCGGTGAGTTTGAGCCCCGCGTCGGGCTCTGTGCTGACAGCACGGAGCCCAGAACCTGCTTCGGATTCTGTGTCTCCCTCTCTCTCTGCCCCTCCCCCACTCACACTCTGTCTCTCTCAAAAGTAAATAAACATTAAAAAAAATAATAAAACAAAAAACAGTTCAAAAAAAAAAAAAGAGCTGGCTCAGAATCATACGGTTTGCAAAGGACGCAGCTCTGTAGAGACCATCCCGCCCCTGTTCTTGGAAAAGCAGGCAGGACCTGGGCCCAGTTAGCCAGCAAGAAAGGAGGTGGGCACGGGACGCAGTGAGCGCCCCTGCCTGGGAGGACGGGAGTGGGGGGGCGGCCGCTGCAGACCCAGCTCCAGGGCCCAGGGCCCAGCCCCGGCCTGTGAGTGGGGCCCTGGGAAGGGAGCCCGGCCGGGCCACCGCTGTTCCGTGGCGCTTGGAGGACACCGCGTCACCTCTCGACACCTTGGAGACAACAGGGAAGAGAAACCGCAGCAAAGCCCTCTGTGCCGCTTCCCTGTCCTTCCGTCCACCTCCCAGGGCGGCGGAGGGAGGGACGCGCTGGGGGACCCTGTATTGAGGGCACGGTCACTGCCTGGCCTTGGCTCCTCCTGCCCCTGGGAACGCCGCGGTGTTGAAACTGGTCACCAGCCGTCTGCCGCACGGCTAGCTCCGGCGGGCCCCCCCTACGGAACGGGTGCGTCTACACCCACAGAACGACTGCCCAGACGCTCCTCCTGCCCCCGAGGCCACCACTCCGCCTTCCGTGCCTGTGATCACGACGCGGGTGTTCCTGTTTGAAAAGAAGCGCAAGTCTTAACCGCGCACCGGCACCCACAGCAGTCGCTGCGCGGGAGGCCTGTGTAGGGGCAGCCGCACCCACCCTACTCGGCTCCGGGCAGCTGCCGGCCCCTGGTCCACCCGGTGGCTGGGGTCCACGGGCACGACCCCGGCCCGCGGAAGGTCTGCCTGCCACCGGGGCCTCTGGGCCTGGGGACCCGCACGTCCCGCGTTACCGACATGACCTGCTTTTCTAACCGCCTGATTTGAATAGATTCTTGTCCCGGGACTGGAATGGCCGCGTGACGTCGGCTTTTCAAAGCTCAGCTCGCCGTGAACGTGCGCCTGAATGTGGACGCGCGGGTGCCGTTGGGCGGGGTGGGCGGCGAAACGGGAGGAGCGGGCGGGCCTCGCGCCTTCTTCCCGCCTCCCCCGGGACTCACATACGTGTGAGCGAGCACACGCGCGCACGCACACGCGTGTGCCCGAGGGACCTGGGGGCCCCATGTGACGCGGCCTCGGCTCCCCCACTCGCTGGCGGGGCCCCGGCTGCGGGGTCTGCCGCACACACGCTCGGGACCCAGCGGCTCCAGGGGCTCCGGCTGCCTCTGCCCGGAGCCGCGTCTCTGCGGGACCCTTCCTCCCCGGCCCGCAGGGCGTGCCTCGGCTGCCTCCTCACCAGCTGCTGCCGGGATTTCACCTAGGGCCGACCTGAGGTCACGGTGTGGGTGTACAAACAGCTTGTCTGGAAGGTGACCGCGGGGAGCGGGATCAGGACAGAAGTGGCCCTCGAGCGAGCCTGGGCGGACGTGCCCGGGCAGTCCTGGCAGGGGCTGCAGGGTCGGGACCTCGGAGCGGCTCCCGAAGCCCCGCATCGGTCCCGTGTCTTCTCCTGGGTGTGCGCTGACGACAGAGGGGTGAGGGAGCCGGGCGTGTGCACCCGCCAAAGCCTGTCACTCTGGTTGACCGTGTCTCCTGGGGACACGGCTAGTCTGCTGGGGAGGGGACAGGCAAAGCCCAGAGGCACAGAGACCGGGAAGGCTTCTGCACGACGTGGGTGGGAGGTGGGGGGCCCCGAAGACCTGCGATGTCCCCTCGAGATGGAACACCCACGTCCGTCCACCACGCGGGTCTCCGTCCTGTCCCCGGGGCCAGTGCCAACGAAGCGTAAGCCTTGGAGCCACTGGCGGCACTGCCCTTGTCCGAGGCCCCAGGAGGAGCCTGGCCGTGTGCCGTGCGTTGAACCGTCTCCCCCGAAAGACGTGCTGAAGCCGAGCCCCCAGACCTCAGAATGGGGCCTTATCAGACACGGGGCCACGGTGGATGCAATCACTTCCCACGTGGTCATGCCGGTGTCCTTGTGATGGCCACCCTGGGCAGCGAACTCCCCGTGTTGGCACGTGCTCACACGTGTCCCACGAAACTCGGGTCTGATTCATCTGCTCCAGGCGCACAGCGTCGTGCTCAGGGGCCTGCTCCCTGCAGGTACCAGCCCATCGCTTGGCCGCAGGGGCCGCCTCCCCTGCCCGGGGCACTCGCTCCCCACGGAGCCCGGCGGCGCTCGCCACCCTTCTGCCGAAAAACCAGCCGGGTCAGGCCTCTGCCCCCGTCCCTCGAACTGGCTTCCGAGGGGCCCTGGGTGCAGGGAGGGAGGTGTGACGTGGTGGCCGCCTCCAGCCTCCACGTGAAGCCCACCGTGCCTGCGCCTTGGCCTTGGGCTTTCGGGTGGTCGGCACCGCGGCCAGCGGTTTCTGCCGTCCAGTCGTCTGGTGCGCGTGCCTCTGTTACGGCTGGGTGGACGGTGCGTGTGGGAAAGTCCTGCGTGTTTTCACTGACGGCAGAGGAGGGGAATTAAACACGGAGACGAGAAAGAAAGCGCCACTCGGGCGCCGGCCCGGCGCGCCCTGTGAAGCACCAGGCGGGCGTCAGGGAAACGTCCCGATGGTGGGGAGGCCCGCAGAGCTGCGGGATCTGTCCCCCAAGGGCCCCGCGTCCTGGAGGGAGCGTAGGGACAGAGGCAGGTGACCGGTCAGGGACGCGAGACCTATTTGACGGGAAGTGTTGATCAGGGACAAAACCACCCGGCACGTCTGACGGGAGGAAAACTTAGGCACAACGTTTGAAACACGTGAACAGTGCTGGTCTCAGAGAAGTGGGACTTGGCCACCTTTCTGTAAGTTTCTAGGGATTCCTGTAGCGGCAGGAAGGTCAGCATCAGCATCGCGAGCGAATCACGAGCTGGTCAGTGGACCCGGCGCCGGGCGCCCCCTCATCGTGTGGACCTGAGGCCAGGCTTCCAGGACTTGAGTCCTCTCTCCCCGGATGAGTCACCGCTCTGCCTTGGGACGGCTCGCGGAGCAGCGGCCCAACCCCGGACCAACTGCCCCCGACCGTCCGTTGTGTCTGTAGAGAGAGGGATTTTCAGCCGCGAGGCCAGCCGGCTGCTCCTCTGGCTGTGGCCGGCTCCTCGCGCCGTCGGGGGTCACTTTCCTCACCTGCTGACCCGGCGGGTTGCCAGGACTGCCCCGGAGCGTCTTTGCGGAGGGGGCAGGACAGACACACGGACACAGGACTGCCCGGCTGCAAGGCTGCGGCCGCGAGGGGCCCACAGGGCCCACACCATGATCCCACGCAGGGGAGCCCCGCGGGCCTTGCCGGCCGCCCGTCTGCTATCCCCGACGCGTCCGCACACAACGGCACGCTCGGCCCCTGAGCCCCGTGTGCCCCGTGTGCACGTGAGCATCCGTGTGTCCGGCTCGCTGACCAGACCCCCACCCCCAGGAGAGGCCCACGGGGACTCTGGGGGTGCTCAGAGCGGAGCGGCCAGGGACCATTTTTTGTTGAACCAATTCACGAAATCTTTGTCTGCCCTTGGGTCTCCAGTCCCAGGCCCCGGTGGACGCCGGACGGCCGTGCCCACCAGGCTTCAGGACGCGCTTCCCTGATGACCTTGGTCGGCGTTACTTGCCGGCACGTACCACGGGCCCGAGTGGACAGAAACGGGGGTCCTTCGCGGTTGGCGACCTGAGCGTCTCCCAGGCTCCTTCTTTGAGCTTTGCGACCCCGCGTTTGTCCCTGACCCCCCCTCACCGCTCAGCCCGCCTGCCCCCGGCCCGGGCCACCCCGCAGACTCTCAAGCAGAGGCGCCCTTTCACCTCAGCAAACACCTGCCGGGCCTGGCGCCCGGGGAGGGCAAGGGCAGGAGCAGGTGCCGAGACCCCAGTCTGCTGGGTCGGGAGGTGCTCCTGCGGGCTTCACCCCGCGAACAGGCAGGCCACCCGCAGCCCCGGAGGCGGGCACGTCTGTGTGGTGAGTCAGGGCTGGAGGGAGGCTGAGGGTTCCCGGCCCGTGTAACTGCCTCTGTGACCTTGAACCTGAGATCGCGTCTCCCTCAGCGACTCTCTCAGTCGTGCCGTGTTTCCCGAAAGCAGCCCCGACTCTAAAAATGCTTCCTTTGTGAAAGATGCCACAGATACAGGAAGGAGCGTAAAATGTCCGCCTAGCACTTGAAGGGTCACAGCAGAGCAAGGACGGGGTCACCAGTCAAGGGCACAAAGCGTGTCGCAGGAGATGAACCGTGTGTGTGTCGTGCCCCGAGCCGTGCTTACCAACGCCGCGCCGTCTGCCTACAAACTCAGAAAGCGGCTAGATCTAAGGTCACGTGTTCTTATCACGAGCAGGAAAATTAATGAGGGTGGGAGGAGGTGACAGGTTTATGCCACGGAATGTCACAGCGACTTCACAGGGGGCCGCTTATCTCCAGTCTCCTCCAGCCGTATTCGGCGGGCACGGCGTTTTGTACACAGTCGTACTTCAATAACGTGGGTCAACAGCAACGAAGCAGGACACGCGCGCCACAGAGGACCCCGGGCGCCCGCCCCACCCCCACCCCGTCCCCCCAGAGGGGACCGTTACGTGCCTTTTGTGCCAATCCCTTCCTTGTATTTCTTCTCTTTTTGAGAAGTTCTCCACGAAAAAGTGTTCTTGAGCTTTTCGAGGAAGCGGAGATCAAAAGCACTGTGAACACACTACCTTCTAAATTGCTGCAAAACGTTTCTCATCTATTCGTTCGTGGAATTTCTTCAAATTACTGCCACAAAATTTTTTTTTTAACGAGAAAACATTTTTTCATTAAAGCATAATCGGCGTGCGATGTTCTGTCCATATTTCAGGCGCACCACAGTGTGGTCACCCTCTGCCATCACACGATGCCGTGACAGGAGTACCGACGGCATTCCCCATGTCGCACGTCACATCCCCGTGACTCACTTCCTTGTAACTGGAAGGTTCTGCTCTGGATCCCCCTCGGCCTCCCTGGGGCTCCCTGGGGACGCCGAGGCAGGTGCCAGGCGCGGTGTGAACGAGGTGCCCCCTGTCCGGCAGGAACCCGATCAGAAGCTCGGAGGGAGTGCGCCGCTCTGGGCCTCCTGCCTCCAGACTCGCTGGCTGCCGGACGGCGGAATCCGCGCACTCGGGTGCTCGGGAAGCGAGGTGACCAGCTCTCCGGGGAAGGGACAGAAGAACACGTGCTGAGGGAAGGGGGCCAGGCAGTCTTCATGTTCAAAAGACCGTGGGAGGCGGGCGTTCGCGCCGTGGTTACGCCCCGTGGCGGGTCCGTGTTGTGAGCGGCTGCAGGCTGGGCAGGCGGCCTCCCCGAGGGCCCCCGGCCTCCTCCCTCTGTCCCCCGTCTTCTGTTCCTGGGGTTCCTCCTCATTCTGGTGGGGCGCGTCCGGACACCCTCCTACCCTCCTGAAGGGTGGAAGGGGCGGAAGTAGACAAGACACCCCCTGCTTCCCGGGACCCACCTCGCCTCCCTGGAGGTTGGCGGGGGGGGTGGTCCCGGAAGAGGGCTTGCCACTGGGCTCAGGAGAAACTATCAGAGCCATCGGGGTCGATGGGGTCGCAGAAGACTTAGGAGGGGCAAGTCCCAGCCCGGAAGAACTTCCGTGAGACCTGGCCCGCCAGTGGGAACCCTTCAGGAAGCGGTGAATGGAAACCCCGGGCCCTCCGTGCGGGCTCAGATGGGGGTGCGTCCCACGCCGGTGTAGCCGCTCTTACTGCCCGGAGCCTGGACGCGAGGCCTGGGCGCCGGGCACCCTCCATGGAGCACGTGAGGTCTGAAGGGTTGGGGTTCAGACCCGGCAGCCGAGAAAGAATTCTTGAGAGGTCTTCCGTGCAAAAAGGTGGTTTCATTAAAGGACGGGGACAGGACCCGGGGGTAGAAAGGGCCGCCCTGGGGTCGTGGGGAGTGACCGGTTATAGAGTTGGGGGAGGTAAGGACAGAAGTTTCCAAAAGGACTTTCATAGGTGAAACTCCCAGGATCCTGGAGGCCTGGCTATTGTCAAGCTCAGGTTGTTTTTCTCTAACAAAGCATTAACGTTAAGACGTTAAGGCGTTAAGGCAGGGAGTTCCTGGAGAAACGTTTTCCTCTGCCAGCTTCAGGTGTCCCTCAATGGGCTGCAGGTCATAAGGAAACTTAATTTTTTCTGCCATTTCCTTCTGCCTTTGTTCCCATTATCAGAGGATAGGCCAGCGGCTCTGCCCAGGAGGAGGGGCCCCGCCCGCGGTCTGCTCTGCCCCTGCCCGTGTGCTGCAGGGGTGGGGGGGGGGGGGGGGAAGGCGGTCTCCAATCAGTCCAAGCCATCATCTCCCCATCTCAAGGCTGGCGAGCGTTTGCGGTCGTAGGGCAAGCACCTGGGCCCCACTGACGGTGTCTTTGGGCAGTTCGTTCCTGGGTTCCCCACCTTTAACTGCAAGGTGGGGTTTTACGGGTCCTCCCCGGGGGAGACCGAGTGAGCGGGGCCCCCCACGCCCCACCCGGGGACCCCGAGTCAACACGTATCACGGAGGGGACACACCGACAGGCGACTCACAACCCAGAAGTTCTGAAAACCAACCGCAGATAGTATTTTCCCAAACGAAATCCAAATGGTGCAAACGGCAGTGTGCCGCGTGAGCTCAGCCCCTCGGTGGGCAGCCCCAGAAGACACGTCCACTGTTCTCCGGAATCTAGAAACCGCTTCTGCTTCTGCGGAGGATAGGTGGGCACATTCCTGACTGTCCCGGGGGTTCAACATTCACCCATTTCCTTAAATCTTTGACTCGTGAGGCTGGACAACAGGGTAGCTATTTCTTCGCCCCCACGGTATCCATTTAAAAAATCACTGAACTGAAATACATATGGATTAAACGATACATCGTCTCAGGTTCGTTTCCCAGTAATCCATGGCGGGCAGTCTTGAGGGACGGACAGAGGGAACGAGACTGGCCACGAGCTCATCGGCGGGGAAGCCGGGTGGGGGCGTGTGGGGAGTCACCCTGTCTGGACCAGCTGACATTGCTGTGCTTGGACCAGGTGACGGTACATTGCTGTGTTTGAGCTGCAAAACAGCCGCTGCTTATGGTTTAACCAAGTACTGTTCTTCCATATGTATTCAAAAGTTTCCATAGGAAATCGCTAAGTCACGCATTTGTTTTTACCTCTGTGGCTACATCTTGCTCCATAGACCTTGACCTGCAACCCGACAGTCATTTCAACAGGCGGTTGGTTTTCACAACTGGAGAGAGAGTTCACAAGTGGCTCGCGCCTAGAGGCTTCTGATGCTAGTTGCTTGAATTCGAAGAAACGTTATCCATTATTTTAAAAAGATTATCGTTGTTTCGAGTCATACTAGTTAATGGAGGCAGAACCTCTTACAGACCCGGGAGACACGACACAGAATTCCACTTCCTAACAAAGCAGCCAGTAGGATGTAGGAGGACAGAGGCTTTAGACTTAAGCCAGTCTTGGTTCGAATCCCCAGATGTCACTTGTTAGCTGTGTGACCAAGGGCAAGTTGCTTAACCTCTCTGGGCCTCCGTTTTCTCAAATATAAAAGGAAGATACTCTATTCCTCAGTTTTGACGTTTTAGTAGGATAATGTCTATAGTTCACCTTCCTCTGCATGCCCAACCCAGGCCACCGGGCAGAATGGCAAAGCCGTGGCGTTTTGTGTTAAAGCACAGATGCTCCAAACCTGTGCCCTGCAGAGCGTACGATGATAGTGGAAGCGAGTGAGTCCCTGTTTAATAAGCAAACCTAAGCCGGAAGCAAGGGTTGAAAGGTCTGCTCGTTACCTCAGCATCGATGTTCTTCGTGAGCGAAGAATCAAGGAGGCACCCGAAAGCCAGCGGACGTGAGGCAGGGCTCACGAAGCGTGTGTTGAATTAACACGAGAACTCGCATCCGGCGCTTAGGGCTGATCTGGTGTGGGCGCCACAGTCCAGGTGGGCACAATGCAGTTTGCGCAGAACCCAGAGGGAGGGATTGGGCGGGGCTGCTCGGGAAGAGGCACTTTCGGCCCCGGGGGGGGGGGCGGGGGGCTGTTCCAGGGAGCAGGGACATCCCAGCAGTGGTTCCATGTGAAAGAACAATGCGCCTCACTGGAGTGACAATAAACGTGGTCAGGGGAGGGGGCGGGACAGGGGCCGAAGCTGGTGTCGTATCACAAAGGTCCCTGTGTTAACCTGAGCAGTGACACTGTGCCCCAACAGTGCAGAAGTGACGAGAGGCTGATGGCTGTTCCAGGCAGGGACTTACTGGGGCCCCGAGGAGTCAGGGGGGGTTGGGGGGGGAGAAAGGCAGGGACAGGTCAGCATGTCCCCGAGGAGAGGTCAGGGAGGGTCAAGAGGGAAGGCAGGGACAGGTCAGCACGTAGAGGTGGGACTTTAAAGGTCCTGCTTCTTCTTGGGCTGTGAGTCTGCTGACGCGTTAAACCTCCGCCCTGGGCATGGGTTTTAGGAGGGTAATGAGGTAGCGCGGGGGACAGGTCGGCGCCGGGGTCCATCGAGGCACAGATGGGGTCGCCAGTCCCCGCCCGGCTTCCTTCCTACCACATGGGCTTCGCAGGCACCGGGTTTTTACGTTTTTCCCTCTTCCTCACGGAGGATCCGGGTCACGCACTGGATCTGGCGGCCGGGGCTGAGGGGACCCAGGTGCTGGCCCTGCTCTGTGTCGACAGGAAGAATTAGAGATCTGGAAGGGCCACCCTGTGTGACAGCGTGCGAGGCTGGAACGGGACAAGGCACCGCCGCCAGGGCCGCGTCTGGGGAACTCCCAGACACGCTCCTACGGAAGCAGGGCCTCACCGCCACTCGGAGACCAGAAGCCGCCTTCAAGACTCGGAGCGCGGGAGAGCAGGGTGGCAGGTGCAGAGCAGGTGCTGCCGGGACAGAGGGACCGACCCACGTTCGAGTTCCTCTGTCTTGCTGTGGTCTTGGGGGACGGAATATTCTGGGCCGTGACAGAACGTGCACTACTGGCCTCCGTGGCTGAGAGCCCCAACCTGACAAGCCTCCCTCCTGCCCCGGGGCAAGGCTCCCTCGGCTGCACAGTCATATCAACACCCAAGAGGGGAAACGGTCCAGGAGGCAACTTCTGTCCACCCGCCCTCAACGGCTCACCCTCTGCTCCTGGGAGCAAAGAACAGCACTGGCGTCAGGCCAACTGAAATAACGCTCCCTCCCTCTTTACCTCAGTTTCTCACCAGCCACGGGATGGGGGGACAGAGTGCGCAAAGCACCAGGGGTCTCAAGGAAAACGGAGGAAAGGAAGGTCAACTCAGCCTTGGGCCCATGTGGCTGTTCGCGGCTAAGTAACCCCCGCTTTCAGTACTGATGCTCTGTTCTTAATCTTCAATGTTTTCTACTATTGAAAGTTTTAATTAAGAAAAACATTTTTAAATGTTTTTATTTTGAGAGACAGAGCATGAGTGGGGGGAGGGGCAGAGAGAGGAGGAGACAGAATCCGAAGCAGGCTCCAGGCTCTGAGCCGTCAGCACAGAGCCTGATGTGGGGCTCGAACTCACAAACCGTGAGATCATGACTTGAGCCGAAGTCGGATGCTCAACCGACTGAGCCACCCAGGCGCCCTCAAGATGTTTACTGTAAATCACATCAGATAAAGGAATGTGAATTATAGGGAAAATTGGGAAGTTAGTTTAAATTCTTTGAGGTGAAGACACAGGAAAGAGCCCAGCACAGGGAGTGAGGACTTGCCACAGAGACCATGCGCCCGTGTGCTGGGCACTGGGTCCAGACCCCTTCCAGGCACCACCAGCCCAGGAGTAACCATCAGCCCGACTGCTAATGGCATCCATGGCCGTGGCCTATTTGAACTTGATACGTTCCCGAGCAGGATGCGCGAGGTCTGGGATCCGAGAGCATCACCTGTGCGGTTGCAGGGTCGCACCCCAGTGACTGGGACACCTCGAGCGGCCGCTCCACTGCTGACAGATGTCGGGGCTGTCCCTGGTTCTGGTCTGGGATGGACTCTGCCGCTGTTTGGTGAACACGTGCACACGTTTCCGTCGGGTAGACGCGCAGGAGTGAGTTGCCGGGTTATAGGCTCTTCACGTGTCCCGGCCTCAGTTTCCATACGACAAAGTCAGATTTCTATGACCCGATGAATCCACGTCAAGTCCACACGTGGAAGGGCCACGTGCCGGGCAGCAGTCTCCTCGCGATGGCCTCGTAAGACCGGAGGATTCACTCTCATTGGACGCGCCCCGGCACCAGGCCCCGGCTGGGTGAGGAGACCAGACGGGCAGGGAGCTCAGCGGCCGAGCCGGGGTGGGCGTCAGACGACTGCAAGGCTTGAATGTTTAGCTGCATGTTTGTGTTTGACCTTTGATACAAGTAAGTTGAAGAGAAAAGGCAAATGTTGGCCCTAGCGATTGGCACGGTTCTTACACATCTAGAGCAATGGGACCACGGACAGCGTCTGAGTGAGGAGGGCGCCAACTGAGGCTGGATCCGTGGCTTCTCAGCTCTGGAACACGAACAGGACAGTTGCCGAGTGAGGATCTCGTCCACTGTGTCCAAATGTGTTCAGTCCCCGAGTTCAGGCAGCAGAGCCTGGACGGCGAGACACCTGCCACGCGGACGCGTGTGTCAAAAACGCACAGGGTGATTAGGTAACTAATCGGGTAATCAGGTTACTCTGAGCTTTTGGAAATAAGATCCCCCTGCGGACACGACTTGGCGCGGTTGTGGCGATAACCTGCGAACGAAAGGGAACGCCCACCTGCTCCCCGGGGACACCGGCCCCAGGTCTGTTCTCAGTTCAAGTTGCTCCTTCCCTTCCGGCATTTCCACCCTGGCCTCCGGGGCTCAGCTGAGACCTCACCTTCTCAGAACTTCCCTGGCCCCGGTGTGGCCCGGCTGCCCGGCCCCGGCCCTCCTCTTACCGCGTCAGAGCTCTGCTCGCGCTGGCTCACAACTGCCTCTTTCCTGGTCTGAACACTGTGTGAACTAGGCCATTATTAGTCTGGCTGCTCTAACGGAGACCAAAATATAAATGGCTTAAGCCAGACAAAGGTCCAGTTCATCTGAGTCTGAGAAAACCGCTCACAGGTGCCCAGAGACCTTGGCTTCTTACCCCTTGTGGCCCCGCTGCCTCCCAGAGTGTCACCAGGTACCTGGTGGAAGGGGTTTGTGATCACAGAGCACAGCCCCGCAAAGGGCAAGGGTGGCGTTAAAAAGCCACACAGAATTTTCGTTTTCCAACACCAGTTGTGGTCTTTGGGGACGATCCCAGAGGCTCTGCTTACGGCCTCAGATCCAAGGCTTCCACGCAGGCTGCCCCAGGTGGGACAGGCCACGCAGGCCAGGCCGGGTCAGGTCAGGTCACTGTTCTCAGCACACCCTGTCACCAGAGGAAGAAGGGTGAACAGATCGTGGGGGGCCATCGCTGTTTGTGCCACACACACCAGCCTGGGCGAGGAGTTGAGGTCGTCAGCACCAAGTGTTCAGGGAGACCACGGAGCGTTTCCACATAAGGACAGGACAGAATTCCAGGTGTTTCTGAACACAGGACCGGGTCTTTCTCACAAGTGGACTAAAAGCTAGGCAGGTTTAACTAGAGAGCCATATTCGTGAACCAGCTCTGGACCTCACTTCTGTCTGATGAAATGGGGGCGGCATCCGCCCCCCGGCGTGAGCTGGGGACCAAGAACTCATGACCGTGTGCAGCCTGCACATGGTGCTTACGTGGTGGCACCTTTCCTTCCTTCTGGAGAAGCACGGGCAACACGCACTGTGACCCCAGAGGGTTGGTCTCCCGCCTAGTAAGCGCCCGCCGTCCACCCAGGCCCAGCTGTCGGTGAGGCTCAAGGACATGCGGCCTGTCCGGTCGCTCACGCTCAGGCTGAGCCCAACTACTGAAAGGAAGGGTGCTCAGACCTCACGTTCAAGTGCCACGAAAACCTTAGCCTTTTCTCCTGATCTGCCAGCTGGCTTTCTCCTTCTATCTGGCTGCAAAAACAGTCGAACCTACTACTCAGATTTAGGGCCCCAAACCTTCCGGCCTCTAATAACTGCCCTTCATCCTTCGCCACCTCTAGCACATGATGCCGTTCCACTGCCCTGGGGTCCCGTCCCCTAGGGCCCCAGAGCGCTGTCCTCCCCGCGCCCTGCCCCACGCAACAGCACCTGCGGCAACTGTGGGAGGGGTCACGTCAGAGGTCGCCGTGCTTCTGCGGGCTCCTCAATAAAAAGGACGGTGTTTCATCTGCCTGGTCTGCTTTCCTCTATTCGTATTTCCTCCACTTGATCAAGTCCATTCTTAAAAGTAGCATAAACGTTTCTGGAGCATGAAGGAGAGACTCTGGGAGGGGCTACGGCCGCGGACCCCACCGTGGGGAGCGCGGTAAACGAGGTGTAGCGGAAACACAGCACAGAGTGGGGCTTTCAGGACGGAGCAGTGACCTGTGGAGGCCTCAGAGGGGCTGTGGAAGGAGGACAATCTGGACACCACGGGGACACAGCTGAGTCTGATGAGGAAGGAGACACTTACCTGGTTTCCAGCGCCTTCCACAGGAGGGCACAGCTGGGGCAGCTGGAGATCTGGAAGGGGCCTGAGGCCACGGGACAGCGGGTCCCACGGCTGCTTTCTCGGTTGTGGGGGTGTCCTGGCGGCAGGAAACAAAGTATCTGGGGGTGGCGCGGCCTCAGGTTGGCAACGTACCTCAGACGGCTCAGGGGAGAAAAGCTCTTTCTGCTGTGATTGCAACTTCTCCGCAGCACAGTTGAGAACGGTTCAAAATAAACGTTTTATTTAAAAAAAGTTATCAGTGATTTTATTTCAACAGTTAAACGTGTTTTACTTAAAGAGAGGGGAGGGTGTTCCCACGCGCGGCTGGTGGATGGGAAGCGTCTTCAGCTCGGAACGGGCCGCCATCCGCGTCAGGTCGGAAGGGGGGTCACCGGCTGAGGGACCGCTGCAGGGCTTCGTACATCACCTGGTCCTGAGAACAGGGGACAAGACACAGAGCTGGTGAGTGTGAGGTGGGCCGAGCCGTGCCCCCGAAACGCGTATGCGGATATCCCAGCCCCCCAGGGCCTCACGTGACCGGGACTGGAGAAAAGATCTTTAGGGAGGCGATTCCGTTCAATCGAAGCCCCGGGACGGGCTCTAAGCCAGCACGACCGGTGTCGCCGCAAGAAGAGGGGGCGAAGACCAGACAGGTGCGGGGACACCGTGTGAGGACGCCCAGTCTCCGGGCCGAGGAAGGAGCCGCCTGCTCGGTGCGCGGCCCGCCCCACGTGCCCCCCCCTCCCACGGGGACTGAGGTTCGCCGTAAAAGTCGGGTGACCAGCTGCTTACGGCTCTATCCACGCAGCAAAGAAAGCCGGATTCTAAAGTGTTCTGAGCGTGGACGGGAAGGGGACAGAAGCACCTGCAGGAAGCTGCCGGGGCAGCTCCAGCGGGGGGGGGGGGGGGGGGCTGCCTTCAGGGGGATGCCCCGTGGGGTCTCGCCGGGGCCACACACGCCTCTAAGGTCTGGGGAAGCGGCTCGACCGCCGCTAGTTTAGGCCGAGGCAGGGCGTGCTTGTGTTTCGAGCCCTCGAACACCTGTTTTTAAAATCCAATGTCGTTCTTCTTCCGGATGCGCGAGGTGCTCGCGAGGTTCGAGGACCCGACGCAGTCGCAGAGTGAACGAAGCCCCTCCCGTCGACGCTGTTAGGTCTGCCTTCCGTGGCACGAGCACTGACGCCGCTGCGTTTCCCTCGTGTTTGACTGAAGGGGCGGCAGAGCACACAGGACCCCTGCTTCCCGACGGCACGTTTAGAAGACACGCCTCTCTTCCGAGTTGATCCGTCAGAGCCTCACAGCGGGGCCACCGTCGAGTCCGCTCCGCTGTCGCTGTCGTGAGTGCTTCCAGGGGAAGTTCCCAGAGCCGCCGGGCCAGCCGCAGCGGGAATCCGGTTCAGTCCCGGGAAAGGGCTGTGCCCCCCATCTCCTCGTATCCCGGCCAATAGGCATCATCAGGTCCGGAGACCTTTGCCTGCTGCCAGGCAAAGACTAGTATCTTAGTTGCTTTTCTTCCATTATCAGTAAGGCGAGGAGTTTTCCGTTTAACGAGCCCGTTGGCTTTTCCGTGAAGGGTCTGTCCCTGTTCTTCACCTAGCGCCTCTTTTCCAACATTTTCTGTGTCGGTCTTTTCCTCATCAATTTCTGGTCGTTCTGATTCACCCTTGGTGACATTAACTGTAAATATTTTCCTTATTTGGTCATTTGTCCTTTGACGAGTTTCTTAGCGCAGAAATTTTTATCCTCATGTGTCAGATTCTGAGTCTTTCATTTATGTTGCCGGGTTTCGCGCTGAGAGGAAACAAGGCACGCCCCGCTTGAACTTCCAGACAAATCTCTGGTCTCCTCCTACTTTGATGGTTTCAGATTTTACTTTTAAACTCTCCCGCCGCCCCCCGCCCCCGTCCCCCACCTGCAGTGTGACATGCGAGTGCGACTTGTACTTCTGGAGACGGCTTCCCTGCTGCCCCGACATCGATCACCGTGTTTCCATCACTGGTGTGGGGGACACTATTATGTACTGTATACTACGATCAGTTCCTGTGCCGTTATCACAATGTTCTAATCACTGAGGCTTGTGTTTTTTAGGCCCCGCCCCCAGCTTGTCCGTTCTGCACTTTCCCCAACTGTTCCAGTTTGCTTGGTTTTCCACATGCTCTTTGAATCGTTCTGGTTTGGTCCCCAAAACAAAACGAGCAAAAATGAAAACAAAGACCAAAGAGTAGGGCCACTGAAATGGTTTCAAACAGTAACAAACGGCCTCAGCACTGACGTGTCTGCCGGCCTGCTTGGGGAACTTCTGCCAAAGGGACATGGACGTCCCGGCTTCCGGCAGGCACGAGGACAGGGCTGCTGAGAGGTGCGCAGAAATGCAGCTACGCTCACAGAAGCAGCCACGCACGGCAGGCTCTTCAGCACGTATGAGGTTTCTGACCTTTTACGAGTGAGTTTACAACCAGTATCTTCTTCTGAGGACAGCCCTGAGTCGGATAAAGGCAGAACGGATGTTCTCTCTAGGCCCTGAAACAGAGGGCAGGGCGGATTTTCCACTCAAGAAGGAAACCCATTTCCTGGACTGTACTCAATGTTTACCCCGGTTTGAGAGGCGGATTTGAAAAAAAAAAGTCTATGTACTTACTTCACTCATTTTTCCAAGTACCTCTCAAACGGTTTCAAAGGTAAACATAGAGTAGGTATTAGTGAAATGCCCAATTAACTTTGAAATAGGATAAAGAAAGGGTCCTTGTATACCAATATCACTGCTAAATCATAAACAGTAAAGACATTTTAAGCATGCTTTGTTTATAACCAGGTTAAAACAATTCCTTTTTCTGCAGTAAAATAACTGTTTAAAATTCTAAAACATGATTTATTGGAGAAATATTAGAAAATATAGATCAGCAAAAAAAAAAAAAAAAAAAATTCTCATTTCCAGAGGTAACTACTATTATTTTGGTCTTCCAGAACTTTTAAATTACTATTTTGCCAATTTTGAATTCTTTTGAATAGGTGCTGCATTCTCAAGGTTCAAAGTTCAAAGAGGAGAAAAGGTGAACTTTTACACCCCTGTCCCCCTCCCCCACCCCCTCCAGTCTCTCCCTACCAGCAGCTGTCACCCGTTTCCTAAGTAGCTGTCTCATGAGGGCCAGTTAATCTGCCAAACAAGGAGGGGGCTGCCTTCACCCTGATGTTATGCCTCCTTTTTAAAAGATCAAACAAATTAAAAATCAGTTTGGTCATCTGCTTTATTTAGTATTTATTCAAAATTCATACCATGCCTACCTCCAAAAGAGAAGCTGTAGCTTCTTATTCACCAAGTTTTCCAGAAATCAAATATTTAAAGTTTAAAAATTTACGACCACCACAAATATTAAACAGAATAAAACAGTACAGAGTCTCACCGGCCCATACATGTAGCCTTCCACGGATGTTCCTAAGAGAATAAAAAAATTCTACAAGGTCTGGAATGATAGGTTCAGAAGCGTTTTTAATAAAATCAGTCACGCTGCCTTTGTCACGCGGCCGAGACCCTTTAAGCAAAGGCTGCACGCGAAGCACCTGCGACGTGGATGGAACTAAGGGGCCAGGTTAGTCCGTGTTCTGTGCACAGGGGCCCCGTCTTCTGCAACTTCTGCATCTGCGAGCCCAGCACAGGGCCCGCGCACGTGCAGCGCTTCGCGATCAAGGTTGAAATCTGGATCTCAGGCAGGCTGTTAAAACACAGCTAGGGGAGAAGGGACTCTGACTTGAAGCGTTTTTCTCTCAAGTGTCAGTGGGGTAGAAATAGTCAGGGAAATGAGTGACCCGTGTACTCCTGAGGGTGAAGAAGAGAACCAAAGAGCCACGGCCACGACTTCGATGAGCTAATAAGCAGTTTCGTGGTGTGGCTTTCACAGAGGAAAGAAAAAAAATCAGACCGTATGTTTGGTGAGGTTTCCTTCCTGATGGTGGGACAGGGCCAGAGTAAGCCGAGTAAAAAGACTATCATCCGAGGTAATAAGTATCTGGGGAAATAACCTCAAGGCCTCAACATTTATCAATGGCTAACTGGGTCTCAGGTCTCTGGTGAGCAGTGAAACCTGCACAGTGGTTATGCTGTGCCGGCCCACGAAGCGACACAGCCTAGACACAGGGCTCTGAATTCTGAGACGCGGCTGGCGGACGGCCGTCTTATTTGTCGGGTGTCTGTCCTAACAGGGTGACGACCCATTAGGTCCTCTCAGCACCAAACAGGACCTGGTAGCCCGGGCAGGGATCTTTGGAGGAGGGAGCGAGGACAAGCAGGGACGGGGAAAAGGAAGGTCTGCTCACTGCCGTCACCACCCACCCTCAACCAGTTACCGAGGGTTTCCTGGGTCGGGTGACACACTGCTACGTTCGGCCTCTGAACCATGTCCGCCAATTAAGTGCGGACACGGAGTCCACCTGACGTGCTGTCACTGCCCAACTCCAAATGAAGAATCATGTGGTGCCAGGGAGGAAAGCGCTCTAAGGTAAGAAACGGCGCCAGCTGGCAGGCAGGTGCACCTGGCTTAAGAGCGTGCTGGGTATTTCAGGACTAGAATGACCGGCCCTGCAGATCTGGGGACAGTACGGGCACACCTTTCTTCCTGGATGTCTCCTGACCATTTATTCAGTGTTAACGCGTCTCGAAGCAATTGCCACTTCTGTAAGTACGTCTTCAGGCTAAAACGTGATGTGTTCCTTTTGCATTTAACAAAATCTAGTGATTCTTTTTCAGCGTGAAAAGATGACTCAAAATCCCAACCCGGCCACTAACAGGTCAATGAACTTGAGTACCAGAATCCTATCTACAGATTTTCATTCTAGGTCTTGAGGTCATGACCTTTATAAAAACTCTGTGGCCCTCACAACCCAGCATGGCCAGAGTATCAAATTTCCTAACTGGCCACACTGGTTGGTTCTGGCGTGGGGTCCTAAACTGGGCTGGGCCGACCGCAGACTCCCCTGACACTCTCCCACCAGGGCCGGCAGGGAATTCTCTTGCTGGGGGGTGTCTGGGGCTGCAGGCAACCAGCTTCCCCCAGGAAACCCGTAACGAGGTTCCACGGCCAGCGTGCCCCATGCCAACCGTGCTCTCACGACCCTTGCTATGTGGATGAGTTCTGTTTCCCCCACTTATCTTAGCTCGATTGGGTTTCCGTCATTTACAACCAAAAGAGCCCTAATATTAAAAGTAGAAAGAGGTGGCTTATAAATGGGCCACTCAGTTTCACATCCAGAAAAGCATCACCACAAATGCCAAACCTTTCTTTTGGTTTGATTTTATTTCCTTTCGGTTTGGCTTCTGAAATGGATTGTTTGACTCTGCCTGTGCCTCGAATTTCAATGGAACTGTCCTTAACCAGAAGGAAGACGTTCTTCGCCACCACCCGGAACTGAGAAGACCAAGAAAAAAGAAGGAACGGAGACCCCTCCAATAAACGTAATATACACTGGTTTCAAATTCACCAGCGCAAGTATTATACAGAGGTGGTAAAGCAGACTTAATCCTTAATTATCATAAAAAACATGGGCAAATTTAGGAATCAGGTCAAGCAATTATCGAGCTTTGGATCACACATTTGTGGCTATTAGAAATAAAATCACTTGAGCAACAAACATGGAAACTTCAAAATTACAGCAGAAATTTAATCTAGAAAATTGATCTTTTTGGAGGCAAAACAAGTAAGAGAATGACAAATGAACCAGCCAAGGTCAATATATAAAAACGATTAGAAAACAAAATGAAAAACATTGACAAACAACATAAAAAAGTATAAATTATTTGGGAATGCAGTTGATGAAAGATGTGTAAGATATTTACACCAAAACTCACAACATTACTGAATAAATCAGGTGGATCTAATAAGTGAAATGAATTAAAAAATGAATAAACTCTGAGAAATTAAATGAATCTAAATAAATGGACAGATGTACTAAGTTTATGAATTTTTAACTTCTGCTCTCACAGCTGATATACAGATTCAGTCTCATTCAAAATCCCAACAAGCTTCTTTTTCAGGAAGCGATTAGCTGATTATAAACTTTATATGGAAACGCAAAGGGCCTAAAATAAACAAAACAATTTTGGGGGGGAAAAGGGACAGATTTGGAGAATTTATACTACCCGATTTTGAGACTTATATATCTATAATAGTCAAGACTGCGGTAAGAAAGATACAGCAGCAGAAGGTCAGATGTAAAGACCAATGGAACAGCACAGAAAGAGATTCTTGCATTTACAGTCAATGGGTTTTCAAACAGATGGTGCGGTAATTCAGTAGGAAAGTTTTTCCCACAGTCGGGTCAGAGTCAGTAGGCAGCTGCATGGAAAAACATAACCATGACCCCTAAGTCGCATCAAACTAAAACAGTAATTTCAAATGGATCACAGGCCTAAACGTAAAGGCTAAAACTATTACGCATCTAGAAAAAAACAAAGGAGAGAATCTTTGCAAACTTGAAATAGCCCAGACTTCTTATGACAGAACACGTAATACGTCAGCCTTCATCTAAATTAAAAGCTCCTGCACGATTTCGGCTCAGGTCACGATCTCTCATTCCGTGGTTCAAGCCCCGCGTCTGTGCTGACAGCCCAGAGCCCGGAGCCTGCTTCGGATTCTGTGTCTCCTTCTCTCTGCCCCCTCCCTGCTCCTGCTCTGTCTTCCAAAAATAAATAAATGTTAAACAAAATTTTATATAAAAAAATGATAAAAGCTCCTGCTCTTTAGAAAGTTATCCTCTGTGTGCCCATCTGATAAAAGCCTTCAATCCAGACTAAGCTAAGAATTTGTACATTTATAATAAGGAGAGAAACAACTCAAGTTTTTAGGGGCAAAGCACAAGGACAGGAAACAAGAAATCCAACTGACTGGCAAGCATGTGAAAATATGCTCACCTTCCCGGTTGTTCGGGAAATGCCCCCTTAAACTACATGGGACACTGGTTCACATCCCTCGGACGGCTGACATTAAAGGACAGTGACACTCTGGTGTCCGTGAGCCCGTGGAGAAGCAGAAGCCCTCACCAAGCGTGGGCAGAGCAGCCCACGTCCGAGACCCAGCCAGGCCCGTCTGGGTGCTTCCTCACGAGAAGTGAAGACACGTCCCCCCTCTCTCCCTTGCTCTATCTCACACACGTTCAAGGGACCTTTATTCATAAAAGCCAGACCCCGGAAACGGCCGAGCGTCCCCCAGCAGGAGAAAGGACGAGACGCTGTGGTACATTCTTACCCTGGGAAACCGCTCTGCAGGAGGAAGGACCAAACTCCAGACGCACAACACCGTGCACCTCAGAGACATCACGCTGAGCAAAGAAGCCGGACGCGTCGAGCGCGCCACACAGCTCCACGTGTGCCAAGTCCTCAGAGGGAAGAAGTCAGAGCAGGAAGACGGGTCAGGCCTGGGGTCGCCCGGAACACCGGCCTCCACGGACGCCCCAGGACCTCCTGCGGGAACGGAGGGTCCTGGCGCTGGCCACAGCTGTCGCACGTGGCAGGACTGTGCTCTGCTCCACTGCGCGTCAACTACATTTCAACTGAAAACAGGGAGGCTAGAAGGAACGGCAAATGTGGGGCCACGTCCACATCTAACTGCTGGAAAGGCCCCAGACTCCCACCGCAGGTGAGGAATCATTTCAGCCGAAACAATCTTTTGCTGACGAAATCTTTGGGGGCTTACGTCACTAGTCTCTTGTTGATTAGCAGGAAGAGCCCCAGGACTATGAACTGTCAAACTGTCCCCAGTTTTAATCGAGAAGACAGTGTTTTTTTTTTTAACGTTTATTTATTTTTGAGACAGAGAGAGACAGAGCATGAATGGGGGAGGGGCAGAGAGAGGGAGACACAGAAGCGGAAGCAGGCTCCAGGCTCTGAGCCATCAGCCCAGAGCCCGACGCGGGGCTGGAACTCACAGACCGCAAGATCGTGACCTGAGCTGAAAGTCAGACGCTTAACTGACTGAGCCACCCAGGCGCCCCCGAGAAGACAGTGTTTTACAAGAAGATGCTCAGGGGAACGAGCACACATCCCTGTGGTCGACAAAATGCCCGGGAGGGGAAGGCAGACGGTTGTTTCTCCACAGACGGGGAGGACTCAGTCCCGGTGCAGCGGACTCTCGCTCGACTGCAGCCGGAAAAGCAGTCGGTCACGTGCCTAAAAGATCCCACCGGCCCACACCAATGAACCGGGTGTTGTAGTTAACAGTGGTAAGGCTGGGGGCTCCTGGCGGGCTCAGTCGTTAGGACGTGCGACTCTTGGTCTCGGGGTTGTGAGTTTGAGCTCCACGATGGGTGTAGCCATCACTTAACAATGAAATCTTTACAGAATAACTACACGTGGGAAGGTGACCACCTCACCGAGAATGTTCAGAACAAGCCCAGAGGCTCTGGGACAGGGCAGCCCATCACCTGTAACCGCTAGGACTTTGACTCCCCGTTTTCGATCAGTAGTTACAGTGGGAAACACCAGGCCTAGGGTAATAAATGGCTAATGATTTAAAGGAAGTTTGAGTCCAGCAATAAGCAGGTCTCATGGCTAAGGCGTACAACAGTCCTAGGACATAAAAGACATGAAAGTGAATCAGACCGATGATGACGGAACCCTAGATAGAGGCTTCCTAGGGTTGGACACGTCCCCCAGCGGCCCTGTGTCACCGCAGCCACCCGGGTTACTACAGACGGGTCACCTTGGCACAGTAAGAGGCAAACACACAAAATCTGGTGTTTTATGTAAAGAAATGTCAGCCATTTCCTTTAGCCCTTCGCCAGCCTTCCGCAAGGACATTTGCACCGGCCTGGACACCAGGGCGAGTCTGGCTCCAGGCAGATAAAAGGCTGCCTGCAAGGGTGGAGAAGCTCAGATAACTGGTGAACCAGACTGATTAGAAATCCCAAGAGGGTGGAGACAGACACGAGGGGTCATTCCCTTCTGGCTTCAGTCTTCCAAGAGACACAAAAAACTACAATCTCTCAAGAATGTTCTCACAAAGGCAATTATTCTCCTCGTCATGAGCTACCGGTCTTGATTCCAGTCTCTTTTCTGTGCACATTTTGAGAGCATTTCTTACCTTTTTTGATATAGATGATTTTACTTTCTTGAAAGCTTCTTCAAAGTGCTTCTGACTGACCTTGAGCTCACCTGTGGGGCAGACGCACAGACACACGGGTGGGTACAGCGTGCTCACTTCCCATCGGTCAAGGGAATGTGGGGAAATGAGCGATCACATTGCTTCTGCTTTTTTTCAGAATGATTCAAGCCTGAAACAGTCTGCTTATCACATTTTCTGGACATTTTCTCATTTTCATTTAATTTACACACACCTGACCATATTTAATCTTACACACAAGTGCTTAAGTTTTATATCGGTGTCTATCGAGGCAATCAAAACAGTTTATTTTGGGACAAATTATATAAAAAAGTACTTTGCTCACCTTTAATTAGAGATTCTTACACTTTGAAAAAAACAAAACAAGTCCGTGTTTTCATTACCCACCCCCCACTGTTTACCGAGCTATTATTAACATCTAACACACGTAAGTTTAAGGTGTGCCGTGTGATGGTCCGATACATGCACCTGCATGGGGGAAAGTGCCCACCACCACAAGGTTAGTTAACACCTCCCTCCCCTCACACAGTCACTTTGTGTATGTGTGGTGATAACTTCGAAGATTTACTGGCTTAACATCTTTCAAATACATAATCCATATTGCTAACTGTAGTCCTCACGCAATACATCTGCTCCCCAGAACCTGCTCATCTTCCAGCAGGAAGTCTGTACCCTTTGACCAACGTCTCGCCACTTCTCCTACCTTGTGCTCATCAGATTTTACTGCAGGATACCCCGAAGAGACATCACATACCCTGTGGGGGGCCCTCCTTTAACACTGTTTACCCCCTAATGGTGATATTTAATGAAGAATAACTAGAACTGTTCTTTAAAAAAATTTTTTTTCTTGGTGTTTATTCATTTTTTGAGAGAGACAGCGTGCGAGTGGGGGAGGGGCAGAGAGTGAGGAGACACGAAATCTGAAACAGGCTCCAGGATCTGAGCTGTCAGCACAGAACCTGATGTGGGGCTTGAACTCATGAACCGTGAGATCATGACCTGAGCCGAAGTCGGATGCTTAACCAACTGAGCCACCCAGGCACCCCCAGAACTGTTCTTTTTCAAGATAAATTCCAATAATTTAACTAGGAACAGACAGTGTTATTCCATAGTAGTTAACGAGTCCATGGAGCACCTGGGCGTCTCAGTCAGTTAAGCATCTGACTCTGGCTTAGGTCATGATCTCATAGTTCGTGAATTCAAGCCCTGCACTGGGCTCTGCACTCATAGTGCAGAGTCTGTTTGGGATTCTCTCTCTCTCTCCCCCTGTCCCCAACTCCAGCTCTCTATCTCAAAACAAACAAAAAGAGCCCATACATGTAATTAGATGTTATGGAATTATAATATATATATAATGTACAAAGATAATAACACAACAATGGATTACAAGGAGCTCCGATTCTTTTTAAAATTTTTTTACAATTTTATTTTAGGGGGCGCCTGGGTGGCTCAGGCAACTGAATGTCCAACTCTTGGTTTTGGCTCACGTCATGATCTCATGGTTTCATGAGTTTGGGCCCCATGTTTGGTTCTGCGCTGGCAATGTGGAGTCTGCTTGGGATTCTTTCTCTCTCCCCTTCTGCCTCTCCCCTGCTCACACCGTCTCTCTCTCTCTCTCTCTCTCAAAATAAATAAACTTAAAAAAAAATAATTAAAAAAATTTTATTTTAGAGAGAGATGAGTAAGTGGGGGAGAGGGGCAGAGGCAGACAGAAAATCCCAAGCAGGTTCCATGTCCAGTGCAGAGCCCAATGCAGGGCTCAATCCCACGACCACGAGATTGTGACCTGAGCCGAAAACAAAATGTGTAGTCGAAGGCATCAGTCAGCAAGAGACCCGTTCAGAGTCCCTGGAGGACAGGGAACTAGAAATGCTAAGTGCAGCAGGGCAGGGGCATCAGAATGTGCTGAACAATCACCAAGTCACGTCCAAACAGCATTATTAGTAGTAGCGGCCAATATGTGGAGAGAGGCCTGTAAATTTCCAGCGAGAAACCCTTAAACGCTGTCAGACTCGGCTCTCAGGCAGCACGCTCACACGTCGTTCCTCTCAAGATACCCTAATTTTGAAAGTTACATCACCTACTTCCGAGAGGAATTTGAAACAGCTTATGATAAAAGAAGTTCAGGTGCCTGAATCTGACAATTAAACAACAAAAATTATGGCGTGGGTGGTGGGTGCTGATGAACGTGACCCACACAGATGCTGGGTGACGAGGAACAAAAGTTAGTTCGGAGACTCTCGGTAGCCAGAGGAAAGAAGGGAGGAGAAGAAAGAGAAAATCAGTAGGAATAAAAAAAGACAAGTTTTGGAAACGCACGGAACAAAAGATCAATATGGACTTGACCTGCAGATGAAGTGCAGGCTGAGAGGACAGGGAGGTGCGTGTGAGGGTCCGTGGGACTCGGGAGAGCGCGGCCACGAACTGCAGGCCACCAGGCCAATGTGGCAGAAACCAGGCGAGGTGTGGGCTCCTGGACAGGCCCCAGCAGAACATCAGTGCTAACATCACAGATAAGAGCTGCTATGACAGGGTCACTTTCCGGGTCAGTAGTGGCTTTAAGCGATACGGAGTGCTAAGTAAGTGGAATCGAGAAATTCTGGAATGAACGGTACCTTTCTTGCTCCCACTCTTTGGTTCTGCCATTTCCTGTCTCAGAGCACAGACAGAAGCTTCTCGTACCAAAGCAGAGAGGTCCGCACCCCTGCAAAAACATAACCATACTCACTGATTTATTCTTAGACACTGCGAAGAACAGAAAGAAGTCTGACAGCAATTTTCAGTCACATATTACACAATTAGGAAAGAAACCAACCGATAAAGGTGGGGTAAACAGATGATGGTCAGTAGGAAAGAGCTTCTCACTTTTACTTAAAATATTTCTAACTTTTAGAAGAAGGGTAATTACGATGCAAATAAAGCAATGAACCGTAACTACTCCAATGCTAATAGCAATAGATACTGCTAATGCAAAAAGTGAATCGCCGAGTCAAGAGAAAGAAACTGACACATTTGTCGTAAAATCTTCATTCACAAGGCCTAGGCTGCCGACAAGCTGACCGCCCACACGCTCGCTACCTGACATCTCGAGTAAGCTCAGATAACAAGTCATTTATGGCACCTAGTTCAAAACAGGGAAACACAAAGGCTAGAAAGTCTTTAATACCCTTGATTCAAGCCTGAGCTGAGTGGACCTATCATAAATGAGCTAAAACAGGAAAACCGGCAAGCCTTCACATAACTACTCTGGGCAATAAATAATATGCCGTGTCAACATGGTTCCTGAGTTCAGCGGAAAACGCTGGTGCTGACTGGTGCTTCACCACATTACATCTTAAACGGAATTCCTGCAGCCCTTCGGGAAAGAGTTTGAATCTGGGGGAAATACCTCATTTCTAGCCATTAAACCTCTTTAACGTCTGAAGTTGATAACCCCGATAATATATAAAATTTAAACGCCCACAGAGCTTACATTGTGAAGTGAATCCAATGTTTCTGCGGTTAGGTGCTGGTTTACAATGCTACTTAATAATTATACACACGCTTGGGTGTTCACTGCTCTCCTTAACACTGAAACCCCTTACACAGGTGTGGAGGCGTCTTTATCACAAACGAGTAGCTGAAGCCTAGAATTATCGGTCTCTCAAAGTGATTACAGGAGCATAAACCCTAAGCACACACCGTTCAACGTTAACCCTGACCCTTTATAATGCACACCCTACGCTGTGTAACCCAAGGATGTGGCCCGGGCTTAGCTCTGCCGTGACACGGCCTTTGTTGTGAACGGAACACCTTTTCAGATTTTAGCGCTTGAAGCTGTAAACTACTCACTTAAGCCTTTGCCCCGTTAACAGTAACTTCCCAAGAGGGCTGGGGTGAGGTGGAGACACTCTCCTTACAGGGTGGGAGGGGCGTTCACACGCTGTCACCACAGTGCTCTGATCACGTCCTGTCGTCCGGACAACCCCTGCACCTCGGGGTTCCTCGGGGCCTCGAAATGGGTGGTCCCTTCACTAAGAAGGAAGAGGCCGACAGAGGGGTTTCACCCCTGACTCAGTGCTCCCCGCAAGACCACTCTGCCTCATTTCGCCCCTGAGGAAATGGAGCCTGGGAGACATAACGGGCCCGAGACCCGGGTACTCACGAATAGCAGTCACAGCGAAGGTCCCCAGCAAGGGCTTCCAAACTGACATCTGCGGCCAGTGGGGGTTTGGTGCCGTTCTAAGAGAGAAAACACCAGCTTCCAGTGAGGCTTTCAAGAGCAGTACTTTT
Organism: Felis catus; assembly: GCF_018350175.1. Lineage (NCBI taxonomy): Eukaryota > Metazoa > Chordata > Mammalia > Carnivora > Felidae > Felis > Felis catus. The sequence continues at coordinate 837,860 of NC_058384.1, forward strand.
CCACATTCTAGGCTCTTAGTAAATAGTCACGGCCGCTGGACTAAACGAGTATCACTGACCAGTTTGGGAAGAATTTTAAAAATTTCAGTTTCGAGAAGAAGGTTAAGAAGCAGGTGCCAACACTGACGAAGCGAAAGCAAACGACTGATGCCTGTGACGTCCAAAGAAAGCGTGCAGCCACAGCAGGAACAAAACCCGCCCCCCGAAGCTGTCCAGAGGGGAGGAACACCTCCCCTTGGCAGGTTACACGTGGCGGACACTTGGGCAGTGCTCCGCCGTGACGCGGGACCGGCCGGGAAGGCGGAGCGGCTCAGAACTTGACCAGGGACGACGACACAGCCCTTTGGGCTCTGCGTGTGCTTTCGGAGGCCTTATCTGAACCTCGATCCAGACTTTGGTGCCAAGGCCCCTCCGGCTCACACACCGAGGGAAGCCGGAGAGGACGAGCGTCAGAATACGCCCCACGGCACCTTGCGTGCGCACACTGCGGATTTGGTGACATTTCAGTGACTGAAGCCGCAGAGGCAAACAAAACAGTTTCTAGTGAGTTAAGATGTATGACCTGGTCAGAGGGTAGGTATCTGCTTTACTATCCTGACTCACAACTTACATACACTGCAGGCGGTCTTTCCGTTGTAGCAAACGCTATGTTAGAACACACAGGAAATAAGTGAGTAAACACGCCACTCAGCCTCAAGGTGAGTATTAGGTATCAACGCGGCAGGCGCCCAGAGCAGAGGTTGCCGCCAGACGGCCGGGCTCTGCACGCAGACGTCCGGTGTCTTATCACTTCTTCCCAGCTCGGCCTGCGTAAGGATTTCACAAACTATACAACTGCGAGCTGCTATTATTTGATAAAACACAGATGCTCATCTAACATAGGTTCAAGAAACAGTTGTGTTTCCCGCTCGATGCACTCTGATCCGGGAAGTCCTCACGGGGAATAAACTCCAGGGGACCTCAGGCAAACAATCTTGGTGCTTTTTTCTGTTTTCCCTCCAGTTGTGTGTAAACTAGACGGCCAGACGGCATGATCTCTTCTATTGCACAGGTTTTCCATTTGGTCGGTTAACCGTGGGCACAGGTGGTGGCAGCAGGGGGAGCACAGCTTCTGTGGCTCTGGTGGTCACCTCTTCTCTTACTGTGGTAAAATGTACTTAACAAAATTGATCATTTTAACCATTTTTAGTGTAGGGAGCACGTCTGTGGTACTGTGCAGCCATCCATGTCTACAGCTTTCTTCATTGTCCCCAAATGAAACTTCGGACGCACTAACCGCTGACCCTCCCGTACCCCCTCTCCGGCCCCGGCAACACCACTCTATGGATGTAATTGCTAACGTTCATGTACTTTTTGAAAAAGATTGTATTTAATTTTCAAAAAATTCTCTGAGCAGACAAAACCAGTCTCATCATAAAAATGTTAATTTGCAAGACTAACTTGACCTGGGTAATGTCTTGCTTATACCTCTGAAAATAAGATTATTTTTTTCTAAAAAAAAATTTTTTTAATGTTTATTTATTTTGAGAGGCAGGGGGAGGGAGAGAAAGCGCACAAGCAGGGGAGGAGCAGAGAGAGAGAGGGGGAGAGAGAATCCCAAGTAGGCTCTGCGCTGTCAGCACAGAGCCCAATGTGGTGATCGATCGCATGAACCTTGAGACCATGACCGGAGCTAAAATCAAGTCAGATTACGAACAGATGGAGCCACCCAGGTGCCCCAAGACTTCACTTTTAAGTAGTCCCTACACCCGTGGGAGGTGAACCCACAACCTTGAGATCAAGTGCCACATGTTCCACTGACTGAACCGGCCAGGTGTCCCTAAATGTTCTCTTTCTTGATCTGGAGGTTTTGTTTACAAAGACTCTTACAGTGGGTATATAACGATACGTCCACTTTTCTGTATGTGTATTGTACTTCATTAAAAAGGTCTAAAAAGAAGAAATAACTTTGGACCAGGAATTAAGAAATCTGAGTTCTGCAGGTCAAGTCTGCAGCTGAATGAAGCTTTGGAAGTTCCTAAATCTCTGTTATTTATTTTGGTAATAAAAAAACTAGTATCTATGTATTCTAAAAAACAGAAAAGGATGGAAAACTTCCAAATTCATTCTATGAGGCCAGCATTATCCTGATACCAAAGCCAGATAAAGACACCACAAAGGAGAACCACAGGCCAATATCCCTGGTGAATATAGACGCAAAAATTCTCAATGAAACACTCGCAAACCGGGGTGCCTGGGTGGCTCAGTGGGTGAAGCATCCGACTCTCGATTTCGCTTCAGGTCATGATCTCGTGGTTCCTGCGTCTGAGCCCCGTGACAGGCTCTGTGCTGATAGTGCAGAGCCTGCTTGGGATTCTGTGTCTCCCCCTCTCTCTTCCCCTCCTCTGCTCTCTCTCCCTCTCTCTCTCTCTCTCTCTCTCAAAATAAACACACAAACTTTAAAAAGGTTTTGTAGATCAACATGATACATTACATCAGCAATGGATAAAAAGGATAAAACCATATGATCCTTTCAACAGACACCCAAAAAGCATTTGACGAAGCACAGCATCCGTTCATGATAAGAACCCTCAACAACTAGGGACAGAGGGAACATACCTCAATATCATAAATGCTGTATATAAAACACTCACAGCCAACATCATCCTCGATGGGGAAAAACTGACAGACTGTTTTCCCCTTACGGTCAGGAACAAGACAAGGGGTGTCCACTCTCACCATTGTTATTTACCAGAGTACTGGAAGTCTCAGCTTCAGAATCAGACAAGAAACAAATCAAAGGCATCCAAATCAGCAAGGAAGAAATCAAACTTTCACTATTTGTAGACCACATTATACTCTATAGAAAATCTGAAAGACTCCACCAAAGAATTGCTAAAACTGATACTTGGATTCAGTAAAAGTCACAGGATACAAAATTAATGTACGGAAATCTGTTGCATTTCTATACGCCAATAATGAGGTAGCAGAAACAGAAATTAGGAAAACACCACTATTTATAATTGCACCAAAATCAATAGAATACCTAGGAATAAACCTCACCGAAGAGATGAGAGACGAGTACTCTGCAAACTGTAAAACGCTGATGGAAGAAACTGGAGATGGGGCGCCTGGGTGGCTCAGTTGGTTAAGCGTCCAACTCTCAGGTGTAGGCCACCTCCACCTCCATTCAGCACACTTGCTTTTAGTTTACGTCTACAAACTACAGTCCCAGAAGCTGCACATATCTGCAAAAATGGCAAAATCTTACTAGGCCTTTTTATGTCCTGAGAACTGAGCCTGGAATTGTCAGGTTGGAGGCTCAAAACTACGGCCAGACAGAAATGCGGGTTAAACTCCACTTGCAGCTTGGAACCCCCCAACTGCTGCCAGCCCTTTGGGAAATTACAGTGGCCACTGTGAGGAGTGTTACAAGTAGAAACGGTTACTTTTTTTTTTAAAGGTAGGCTCTATGCCCAATGTGGGGCTTGAACTCATGACCTCAAGATCAAGAGTTGCCTGCTCCACTGACTGAGCCAGCCAAGCGCCCCTGATAGATCATTTAAAAAAAAAAAAAATTTTTTTTTTAATGTTTATTTATTTTTGAGAAAGAAAGAGAAACAGAGTGTGAACAGGGGAGGGGCAGAGAGAGAGGGAGAGACAGAATCCGAAGCAGGCTCCAGGCACCGAGCTGTCAGCACAGAGCCTGACTCGGGGCTGGAACTCAGGAACTGTGAGCCGAAGTCGGCCACTTAACCGAGTGAGCCACCCAGGTGCCCCGTCCCTGATAGATCATTTTAAAAATACACTTAAAAACAAGGGTTCCAGGGGCACCTGGGTGGCTCAGTCGGTTAAGCGTCCGGCTTCGGCTCAGGTCATGATCTTACGGTTCGTGAGTTCCAGCCCCATGTCGGGCTCTGTGCTGACAGCTCGGAGCCTGGAGCCTGCTTCCGATTCTGTGTCTCCCTCTCTCTCTGCCCCTTCCCTGTTCACACTCTGTGTTTCTCCCTCTCAAAAATAAATAAACGTTAAAAAAATAGTAATAAAAAAAAAAGGGTTCCGAAACCAAAGAGAATGGGATACTTATCTAAATTGGCACGAAGACGCCTCCAAAATGCTCCAAAACTCCAAAACTGCTACAAAGAAAGATCTATGGCAAATGCTAAAGCGAAATGAGAAATGAGAGGCTGTGAGACGTCACTGGCTCCCCGCCTCCTTCTAGTTCTCCTCAGCCTCAACCCCTTTCACTCTGAGGAGACTATCAAAGAGGTGCCTTTCCAAATAAGACTACCCAAGGCCACGGCCACGGCCACGGCAATACTCTTGGGGCAGCTTTCAATCCTTGGCCAACTGCCAAATTCAAAGTCCCAGCTAAATAATTTCCTAAACCCAAGGAGGATCCTTGAAGGTTTCTACACTTGCGTTCACTCCAAAGATTAATGGGTCGATAGAAGGCAGGAAACAGGATGACAGGCCACGGATCCGGTTTTGAAGGACGAACTCCGGAACAAGAGTGAACAAAATCGGCCCAAGTAGCTCCAGCACAGACACCCCATCTCCCCAGTAAGGAGGGCCCCGCCCCGCGGGCCATCCCCAAGCTGGTGAAGCTGTGGGGGACCTGCTGGCTGGCGCGGCCTCACCCCCAGAACAGCCGGGGCAAGCGGAGATGATACTTAGTGGGAAACCCTGTCAAAGTCTGGCAGGTGCAGGGCGTCTCCCTGTCCTCACACCTGCGTGGAAGCCACACGTGGGATCCTGGAAACAAACAAGAGCCGCCCGGGGGTGAACGTGCTCCCCCCGAATCAGCCCTCCCAGACCTCTGTGTATCCAGCAGAAAAAGAAAGAGAAAAATTTTTCCGCACCCTATTTGGTGATGACTCTTTAAGTCCAAGGACTGGCTCGATATTGCCAGAAACATTTGCTGTTTGTCGCAGCTAAGACAGACAGCATATTTAAAAAGATTTTTTTAGTACCTGGCTAAAGTAGAAGCTGATACTCAGAGCCTGCTTAGGAACTTTTTCCCGGCCTTGTCCCCTAAACTATGCACCAGACGGAAAGAAAAGCCTTCCATAGGCTTTGTGGAAGGATTCCCAAGACTCTTAAAAATACAAAACCCAGCCCAGGTGTTTGGAGCTTTCTTTCCCCCAAGTTCACATGATCTAGGATAATCTTTGGTGACTAAAAGCTACTTTCGGTTTGTTGGTGTAATCAGAATAGACGTGTCTTTGAACCAACATTGAATATGAGGCAACTGTTATTCTACCTGGTTTGCTAATCAAGATACATTCCTGTTACCAGTTACAAAACTGGCTGGTCAGAAAACAAACTATGTGTCCCAGGTCAACGAAGTTTTCATAAATAATCCAGAGGCACTGGGGTGGCTCAGTTCACTGAGTACCCGACTCGATTTCAGGCCATCATCTCATGGTTTGAGAGTTCAAGACCTGAGTGGGGTTCTGGGCTGACACTGCAGAGCCCGCTTGGGATTCTCTCTCTCACTCTGCCCCTCCCCTGCTCATTCTCTCTCTTCCAAAAAAAAAAAAAAAAAAAAAAAGTAATCTAAACATAACTGTTAAGAACAAATTAACTGTTAAGAACTGTTAAGAACAAATTGTTAAGAACAAATGATTTACACAGATGTAAATGGGAACAATTTCTAGGTGGAATTTTCAGCAAATAGTTTCCAAAATCTTTTGGTTACTCAAAACCTTAAAGCTAAGGTTTGCTAAATGAAATTCACTGCATACCTAGGTCATCCCCAAATGAAATACCCAAAAACTACTAAAACCAGGTTCATCTACATTTGGCTTTGCAGAGGAACACGAGATTCTTGGGTCTGGGAGGAAACATGTTTTGTGTTGCCAAAGCATTTACTGTGAGGAAAGCATACAGTTCTAGCAATTATAAGTATTTACAGGGGCTCCTGGTGGCTTAGTCGGTGAAGCATCTGACTCTTGATCTCAGCACAGGTCATGATCTCACGATTGTGAGTTCAAGCCCTACCCTGGGCTCCATGCTGGGCATAAAAAAAAAAAAAAAATTAAATAAATAAATAAATAAATAAATAAGAAGTATTTATAAATTTGCAAAGGCACAGAAGACTAGTGAAGGGGCAGTTCACAATTATTCACTTCTTAATTTTCATTATAAATTAAGGTTTTTAAAAGTTGAGAAATAATTTTATACATGGTCAAGGTAAGATTGAATTTTAAGGGTTAAAAAAAAAAAAAAAAGCTTTAATTCCAAGTGTGCTTATGCACAACTGAATCTGAACTTGATCTCATCTGCAGCAAGGACAAGTTTCCTTGGATTACTTCCCAATTTCAAATCCTAAATTTTTTTTTTTTAATCTTAGAATTAATCTTGAAATTGACCAGAGGGGCCCCTAAAACATCTCAAAAGATTTTTTTCTCTCCTTCTAGAGGGAGATGTTGAAGCAAGGCTCACTTGATATGTAAAACCAACATGTCGAGTAAGAAGTACAACCAGGGTGGTATTTGTGCAGTTACAGAACTATTGCCGAGAGAGTCTGATACGTCCTGGAATAACATTATCATCATAAAACCAGTTTTCATTTAAAAATGCTGCGTCACAGAACCAATCAAATCTCCCATCAACTCTATCACAATGAACTCTAATCAGATCTTTAACAATGGGCCTTGTTTGAAGGTGTTTGTCATTTATAGAGAGTTACTGTTTTACTCAGTTGCTTTTGCAATAATGTTCCTGCCAAAGTGGGTCATCAAGGAGGTTCACAGCAACGCCCTGGCAAACACAGGTTTCTGGTGACTTCAAGATCATAAAAACGAACTGGGTAAGAATTTCCAGAACTCATGGCAAAACCTGATTCGAACAGAACAAGAATTAGTAACGTGGGACTGAATGAACTGAGGTTACAGATTTTACCACTCTTGCTAGAGGCACGGGTTCTTTACCTGTTGTTTTTCCAGATTTGAGGAACCGGACGTGACCTACAACAGTCAGGTAAAGGACACCTTCGGAAACAAAGATGAAACATGTACTATCTCCCTACCTGATCCCCTAACATCCGAAAAATGAAGGTAACTGTGGAGACAAACTTCTCCGCACCTCCGTCATCCTCCCTTCTAATCCTGTCAGGTGCCTCTGAGGCTTTGTTACCCACCTGTCACGAGACCAGTCCTGAATTCGTTTCCTCAAACATCTGGCTACAACTCTCCAAAATAACATTCCACTTCCTCGGCCCCCTTCGTGAATGAGGATCTCTGAAGGGGCCATGCCAGGTGGTCCTCACTGCCCAGAGGGCAGCAAACATCGGGCTTCACCTCTGGGTACGCGTCACACGGCACAAGAGGTTCCGCCTGCGCCAGCGGGACCCAAGTTGGGGGGAGAAGCGATCACCATCGAGGTGGCCTGCTTCCTCCCAGCACGCCAGACGAGGCCTCCACACGGTCACTAAACACAAACCCCTCTCCCTGGCATCGGCCTGAAAAGACAATGTCATCATCCGTATCGCCCAGGCCAAGACCAAGGGGGTAATCCCACCTCCACATGACCGCTGTACTTGCCACGAGCCTCCTGCCTCGGCTTCTGTCGAACAAACTCAGCCCCTCTCCATCACCCCTGTCTCTCTGCGCCTACGGTCCATTTCCCTGTCTCTAACAAACCCTAACCCAGGGAGCCCTGCGTCCAGGCTCTATACAAAGAAGACACAAGGCACAGGTAACCAGAATAAAACCATCCGCGTGGTCCTCAGACCCTTAAACTTTGCTGGACTCCCTGGCTGTACCAGAAGGCTCTCGTGATTCAAAATTAGCTCCTTATGGGGCGCCTGGGTGGCGCAGTCGGTTAAGCGTCCGACTTCAGCCAGGTCACGATCTCGCGGTCCGTGAGTTCGAGCCCTGCGTCGGGCTCTGGGCTGATGGCTCGGAGCCTGGAGCCTGTTTCTGATTCTGTGTCTCCCTCTCCCTCTGCCCCTCCCCTGTTCACGCTCTGTCTCTCTCTGTCCCAAAGATAAATAAATGTTGAAAAAAAAAATTAAAAAAAAAAAATTAGCTCCTTCTGGCAGGTCCCAGCTTCCGTGATTTTGGTTAGGAATAAATGTAAATGAGGCTAAGATGAGGAACCTCTCCTTAACTCTTGAAAATCTGCCACTAAAGCAGAGTCATCTAATGAAAATCCTCAGACTCTGGCCCAAGTTGTTTCCGATGGCAGGACAGGCCTTGATCGTATCTTGGTCGCACAAGGGGGCGTCCGTGCTGCGGCCGCCACCCCAGTATTAACGTTCCTGCCGAAGCTGAAACTCAGCCTCCTGAGATCACCGAACGAGCCACTTCCCGTAGAAATTCGGTCACTCCCTCAGCACGGTCTTTCTCCGGCTCGATTGCTGTTGGTTCGGGTCTCGGGGGCCGTGGCTCTGAAGCGCACTCCAGACGCCGGGGCCACCCTGAGCAGGACCACCGCGGTCTTGCCGGCCGGCCGGACGCTCTCAGAAGCTGCGGAGGCCCGTTCGCAGCGCCGACCACCGGGCGCATCGGCCCCCCGCGACTGGAACGCCAGGAGAGGAGCGGAGACGAGGAGCCACTTAAAAGGCGTGGGCCTCAAGTCGCGACCGCGGGGCGTCAGCACGCGCCGCCGGGCCTGCAGAGCGCGAGCGGAGAGTGGCGCCCCGGCCTCACATTCCTGGCGTCCTGAGGCAGGCCGAGGGGCGGGTCAGAAGAGGGGGCGGTTGTTCGGAAGGAGACAAGGCCCCAAACGGACTCACTCGGGCCGAGTCCCAGTCGGCAAACCAAGACGGAACACCCAACCCAACTGCGGTCTCGGCCTCTCCCAAAAGGTGAACTTCAGCCCGTCGACCTGGGACCCCCACCCCCACCAGCCAGGGGACCACCTGGCATGGGGAGGGGACCACCTGATATGGGGACGGGACCGTCAGCGGTCGGCTTGGAACCCCGGTCCCCACCAGCCAGGGGACCTCCTGACACGGGGAGGGGACCTCCTGGCACAGGGAGGGGACCATCTGACACCAGGAGGGGACCGTCAGCCGTCAGCTTGGAACCCCCCATCCCCACCAGCCAGGGGACCTCCTGGCACAGGGAGGGGACCATCTGACACGGGGAGGGCACCGTCAGCCGTCGGCTTGGAACCCCCGGTCCCCACCAGCCAGGGGACCTCCTGACACGGGGAGGGGACCTCCTGACATGGGGAGGGGACCATCTGACACGGGGAGGGGACCGTCAGCCGTCGGCTTGGAACCACCCCATTCCCACCAGCCAGGGGACCTCCTGACACGGGAGGGGACCTCCTGGCACAGGGAGGGGACCATCTGACACGGGGAGGGCACCGTCAGCCGTCGGCTTGGAACCCCCGGTCCCCACCAGCCAGGGGACCTCCTGACACGGGGAGGGGACCTCCTGACATGGGGAGGGGACCATCTGACACGGGGAGGGGACCGTCAGCCGTCGGCTTGGAACCACCCCATTCCCACCAGCCAGGGGACCTCCTGACACGGGAGGGGACCTCCTGGCACAGGGAGGGGACCATCTGACACGGGGAGGGCACCGTCAGCCGTCGGCTTGGAACCCCCCATCCCCACCAGCCAGGGGACCTCCTGACACGGGGAGGGGACCTCCTGGCACAGGGAGGGGACCATCTGACATGGGGAGGGGACCGTCAGCCGTCGGCTTGGAACCCCCGGTCCCCACCAGCCAGGGGACCTCCTGACCCAGGGAGGGGACCTCCTGACATGGGGAGGGGACCATCTGACACGGGGAGGGGACCTCCTGGCACAGGGAGGGGACCATCTGACACAGGGAGGGCACCGTCAGCCGTCGACTTGGAACCCCGGTCCCCACCAGCCAGGGGACCTCCTGACATGGGGAGGGGACCACCTGACACGGGGAGGGGACCGTCAGCCGTTGGCTTGGAACTCCCGGTCCCCACCAGCCAGGGGACCTCCTGACACCAGGGAGAGTGGTCAGCACTAGTGAGACAATCCCCGCAAAAGGCCCTTCCGACCCCTCAGGAAGGTGTCCTGGTCTGAAACGACACACTTCTTGCTAATACACTTCCTTGTCCCACCTCCTTTCCGCCTTTAAAAGCCTTTCTTTTTCTATAGCTCTTTGGAGTTCCTTCTACCTGCTGGACGAAATGAAATGTTCCCACATTCATGAATTGTTGAATAAAGCCAATTTGATCTTTAAATTACTCAATTCAAGTGTGTTGTCTGACAACGTCAATGTACCAATGCCAAACAATGGTACACTTAACAATGGTTAAAATGTAGGCAGTGATTTTCCCTGACCTTGGCCATAGAAACATTTTTCCAGATAGGTCCCCTCGGGCAAGGGAAAACCAAAGTGAAATTAAACTATTTGGACTACATCAAAATAAAAATCTTCTGCACAGCGAAGGAAATAATCAGCAAAACTAAAAGGGAGCCTATGGAACAAGAGAAGATATTCGCAGACGACGTATCCGATAAAGGGTTAGTATCCAAAATCTATAAAGAACTTTACACAACTCAACATCAACCCCCCCCCCCGCCCCAAATAACCCTATTAAAATGGACAGAGAACCTGAATAGACATTATTCTGAGGAAGACAAACAAAAGGCTAATAGACACATGAAAAGATGCTCAACATCACCAAATATCAGGGAAATACAAATCAAAACCACAGTCAGGTATCACCTCACACCTGTCGGAATGGCTCAAATCAAAAAGACAAGAAACAACAGATGTTGGTGAGGACGCGGAGAAAGGGGACCTTCTCGCACTGCTGATGGGAATGCAAACTGGTGAGGCCACTCTGGAAGACAGGGTGGAGGTTCCTCAAAAAGTTAAAAATAGAACTTACCCTACGACCCAGCAATTGCACTACTAGGTATTTACCCAAAGAATACAAAAACACTAATCCAAAGGGGCACACACACCCCAATGTTTATAGCAGCACTATCGGCGATAGTCGATGGAAAGAACCTAAGTGTCCACCGACTGATGAATGGATAAAGAAGATGTGGTATATAAACATAATGGAGTAGTACTTAGCCATAAAATAGAATGAAATCTTGCATTTGCAACATCGTGGATGGAACTGGAGAGTATTATGCTAAGTGAAGTAAGAGAAAGACAAATATCACATGATTTCACTCATATGTGCAACTTGAGAAAACTAATGAAACTAATGAACAAAGAGGAAGAGAGAAACCAAGAAACAGACTCTTAACTCTAGACAACATACAGCTGATCACCAGAGGGGAGGTGGGGAGCGGGGATGGGGATTAAGGGGGCGCGCTTATGACGAGCATGTTGTATGAGGCGTTGGATCACTGTATTGTACACCCAAAACTAATAAAAATGAAAAAATGGTTAAAATGACAAATTTAAGTTAAACATATTACCACGATTAAGAGAAAGGAAGTTATGTGCTCCTTTCGGCAGCACATATACTAAAATTGGAACAGTAGAGAAAAAAAGGAAGTTATGACCCATTTACACTACTTTTCCTAGAATTCTGATTAAATACTACATGTATGGAAAGCTCAGGTTCAAAAATATCTCATGATGTACCATCACTTTTATTTCAATAACTAAATCTATCTTTAGTCAGAGAAATCTATTCTTTGTCATATAACAGCGTCTGGAATCAGAATGACATCTATTTATATAGTTGATTGAAAAAAATAAAGAAAATTAACATAATCTTAGCACCATTAATTTACAATTTCTTGCCAGTCTCTAAACATATACATACAGAAATATACATGTCTATACCCCACTTTTGTGAGCTATGGTTTGCTCATCACTAAAATGGAAACGATAGTTGAATATTTAAATATCTCATTTCAAACAGTTCAAAAAGCAGTTGGAAGGATTAAGCATATCCATACATGCACAGTTATGACCTTCAAAAATATTACCTGTTGTTATATCTGATATTCTTGGCTCATGAAAACTGGACAGATAACATTTCCAGGTGAGATATTAATATATATTTTAGTCTCATGGGACACAATTTAAAAAATGAATGGGGAATTTGGGGTCTTTTAGTGGGATTTTTATTGTAACTTTAAAAACCACACATTATCTGGGGTGCCTAGGTGGCTCAGTCGGTTAAGCAGGGCCTCTTGATTTCGGCTCAGGTCATGATCTCATGGTTGGTGAGTCGGCTCTAGGCTGACAGTGTGGAGCCTGCTTGGTATTCTCTCCCCCTCTCTCTCTGCCCCTCCCCTGCCCACTCTCTAACTCTCTCTCTCAAAATAAATAAACATTTTTAAAAAAGCATTATCTAAGAAAAGACTTATTATCTCAAAGCCCTTGGCAGTTACCAAATGATCATTTTGGCTTTTTGATATAGGGCAAGTTCTAATGATGTTTATTTAAGGAAGAAATGGAAGTTAAAAGAAGAAATCCCCCTTGCCCAAGGGGGTTTTTACTGATAAGCCTCTTGTTACCACATCATTACCAGAAACACCAAAGAAAAGTAGGTTGTCATCACTAATTTTTCTCTTAAAGAGAAAACTCTAAAAGACTCTAAGAGATACGGAGAAGTTGCTCTGACCTACAGATCTTTCAGACTTTTAGGACCAAGATGAAAGAATTTTATTGTAATCTCCCCATACTATTTCATGCATTAATAAGAAGAAACAGCATATATAACAATCTGGGGGATTCAAGTAAGATGCCAGCAAACTTTGAAACCGGAAGGGTAAACATTGAAATGCCACTTTTTCTCAGGTGGGACTGATTTATACAGTGTGTGCAGCCAGGGTGTCTGACTGTGGACCCTCCCCTGAAATCAGAGGCCTGAGTCCTATCCCTCTGCCCACTCTGGCTCTTTATGAACAAGAACATTCCAGGAGGGAGATGAAGAGGGGGGAGGGGGGGAGAAGGGGGAGTAGGGAGGGGAAAGGGGAGACGAGGGAGAAGGGGAAGGGGAGGAGGGGAAGGGAGGGGGGAGGAGGGGCAGGAGAGGAGGAGGGGGAGGGGAGCAGGAAGGGAGGAAGGGGCCAGGAGGGAAGGAGAGGGTGGGAACAGGAGGGGAGGGGAGGGGAGGGGGGAAGAGGAGGGGGAGGCGGAGGGGGACAGGAGGGGTGGAGCACACTGCAGTGTGGGCACCTCTCTGCAGGGTGGGCGCCCAGGCTCCCGAGGGAGAGCAGAGCACCCCCTTAACTCGAGCGGAACTACCCACTGAGGTCAGAGAGGAAGTCACCGAATGAACGCCTCCTCCGCCTGTACCGCTGACACAGGCTGAGGACCGAGCACGTAACGGTTCAAACCACAATGCTACAAAACGCTGCTTTTTAAAGTCAAACTGATTTTTCTATCCGAATGTCTTTTTGGTTTTTTTCCTTTCCACATTCACAACTTTGTGCATGAAGGTTGCCCAAAGGACGTCTGTCTGATTCTCCGCTCTTCCTCTTAAACCTCTACATTTATGCCAGAAAACCATTCTTTAAAAAAAGACCCCCCCCCCCCAAATATACTACACGCTCACAACAGAACGTGTGGAAACACAAGGCGGAGGAGAGAAGCAGTCCTGGACGCCGGGCGGCTCCCAACACCGTCAGGCGGGCCTCACTGCTGCCCGGCAATGTCCACACTCACGGCCAGCTGGTGCTGTTCTCCTGCTGGACAGAACGTCACAGAATGTGGACATCACACAAGGCCGCCCCATGACCAGGACGGACCAAGACAAAAATGACACAAACAAGCCCTGACATCACCGTGTCTGAAGGCAGACACGCGCACACAGGGTCCAAGCCACAAAATGGTCAGACTCCCCCGTCCTGGCTAGCACGTGACGGTGGCTCTGTTACCGACCTCAGTGTCCCCGCGGTCTACCCTCCCTTGCAGGGACATCTGAAGACAACCCCTCACAGCGTCATGTCCGCCTTTTCAAGGTGACTCGGGGCAAAGCCCCTTCCCATCTCCGCAAACCTACCGCCGAGGCGGAGCGCTGACCTCACTGAGGTGAGCCGCTCACAGCCCTCCCGGCGGCTGGTCCAGCGACGGTGCGCGGCTGGCGGTCAAAGTACGTGGCTGGTCCAGCGACAGCGGGCGGCTGGCGGTCACGGTGTGCAGGCGGCGGGCAGTGTGTGTGCGGCCGGAGGTCACACTGGGAGACGCCGACAAGGCCCCCTGGGGGTGCGCACTCGGCCGGGCTATCTTCCCTTCGTTTTCCTCCCTCCTCGGGAACGAATGAATGTGCTTGTTGTTTTATAAACATCATACTATCCTTTGGTCTGGAAGACAAGCCCCTCCGCGGTAAGGCCTACGTCTTAGGTTTTAGGGTCCTCAGAGTTCACACGCCATCGGGAAAATAGGTAGCTTACAATAACGCAGGCTCATCCTCTACTGTGTTATTTTCTTAGTAATTTTACCTTTAAAGTGGGGGCCTTTGAGCATGCGCTCCTCAGTCTGAGGACTAATTATTTTGGCAAACAGCACTGAAAATTCTAGATGAAGAAGTGTCCAGTTGTCCCCCGGTGCCAAGCGCCACACAGAGGATGAAACACACCTGAAACAACCATCGATCGAGGCCCTGAACGCCACCTGCGTCTTGTCTGGCACATGCGCTCCGGTCTCTGCCCTTAATGAGTGATATCCCAGGGGCAAGTGTGAGTTATCACATCATGGCAACCGCAGGGATCTGTCGGCACAAACAGCGAGCGCACGCACATGCTCGGGGGTGCTTACATCCGTACACAGAGGCTTTGACCAAAGCAAACAAAACCTCGGGAACGCGGCTCCCAGACAGAGCGGGGGAGGGGGAGAAAGGCCACACGCTCGTCACCATACTCACTGGACACACAACCGCAGCAGGGTCCCCTGTTGTCACTGACGCTTTGGGTCGGATAACTCGTGTTGTGCCCCGTAGGTGGTCCGGCAGCACCATCACCCCTGGCCTCCGCCCTACATACATGTCCCCAGACGCTGCCCAGGGGTGGCCGGGTAGATCGAGAGCCCCCGGAACGAAGCGGCACGTGTTCATGTCTCTGACCTGCAGCCACGTGCTGGTGGCAGCCAGAGGGCTCTCGAGAACTCGCAAGCTCCGAGCTGACTCCAGCCTGGAAAACCCCCGGGGAACCAGAACCTCCAGCAGCATCGCCTCCTCGTCCCCGGACCCTCATCTATTCAGCGGTCTGAGCAGAGAGTTCACCCTCCTCGGTGTCTGCCCCTCGGCTCTACGGTCAGTCCAGCATCCTACGAAAACTGGACACGGTGCTCACACCCACGTCCTCTTTGCTGCGCCCGACACGGCCTGGGTTCCGGTGAGCCTCACCGCACAACCTCTGCCTCCCCTTCCTCCGAGCGGTCTTCCAGACTGCTGTCAGTGGGGGCCTCGGCCCACAAAGCGGGCCCTCGCTCCTCTGTCGGGAGGCGGCCGCACACGCTGCTCTCTGCAGTTGGAAGCAACGGCCCAGAGTCTCCCTCTGCCGGTACAGAAGGGGGGCGTCCTTCCCCCAGGCAGCCCTGCGGCACCGGGGCACGGCCGTGGGGACGGGCCACGCTCTGGGTGGATAGGGCAGGTCCAGGTCACCACACGGGGCGTCCTCCAGGACGGAGCCCACTCAGGCGCCCTCGTGAGGGTGAACCTGTGCCAGCTCGGCTCCCTCTCCCACGCCAGGCATCAAGGACACGACTGCAAGGCAGCAGCAGCACCTGGCTCCCGGCAGAGCGGGAGGGGACGGAGGCGGGAGCGGGCCTCCCCACTGGGACAAGGAGGCAGCAGGGCTGGGGGTGGGGGGCAGAGAGAGGGAGGGAAGCACGGCAGAGAGAAGGGACGATGGAGACAGGGAGCACGAGCGCAGTGTTCCTAGTGCTCCCAGTGTTCACCCGGCACAGTGAACACGGAGAAAAAGGCAAAAGCCAAAGCGCGGGACCAACGATAAGGGAGACAGAGCAGAAATCGGGCGCCTGAGAGGAGAAAGCCCAGCGCAGGAATCAGAGGTATCCAGACGTCCGACACACAGCCCCTTGCCTGCAGCAGCTTTCGCACCCCACCCCCAGAACGTGAGCCCACAGCCAGCAGGCCACCAGCGGCAGCGAGGCACCCGCCGCCCTTACTCGGCCTCCCAAATGCAGACCAGGCAGAACAAGCACATCATCCCCCAGGGGGAAGAGAAAGCGCGCAGCGGCCTCAGACATCTTTACAGATTCAACGTCCCAAAGGCATTTTGCAGAAACAGACGCGCCTGGTGGCTCAGTCGGTCGCGTGTCCGACTCTGGACTTCTGCTCAGGTCATCATCTCAGCATTCGTGGGTTCGAGCCCTGCATCAGGCTCTGTGCTGACGGTGCGGAGCCTGCTTGGGATTCTCTCCCTCCTCGGCGCCCCTCCCCTGCTCACACGTTTTTCTCTCTCTCTCAAAATAAATAAACATTTAAAATGTCAAATCACTATGCTACACACCTGAAACTAAGATAATATTGCGTGTCGACTATAACTCCATTAAAAGTAAATAAATAACACGGGCGCCCCACTGGCCCAGTCGGTGGAGCATGTGACTCTCAATCTTGGGTCATTAATTTGAGTCCCACGTTAGGCATGGAGATTACATAAAAAATATATATGTATATAAATAAAAGCAAAAAAAATAATTTTGTAATTTCTACAAAGACCAGGAAGAAAGACTGTATGACCAAGAAAAACTCAATTCCGGCTACTATGTCATAAGTATAGTAACAACCAACAGACATTCTTTGAAAGACTTAAAAAAACTTTTTTAATGTCTATTTATTTTTGAGAGAGAGACACAGAGTGTGACCAGGGAAGAGGCAGAGACAGAGGGAGACACAGAATCCGAAGCGGGCTCCAGGCTCTGAGCTGTCAGCACAGAGCCCGACACAGGGCTCGAACCCAAGAGCTGTGAGACCTGAGCCGAAGTCGGATGCGTACTTCACTGAGCCACCCAGGTGCCCCAACAACCAGCAGGCATTCTTTTTTTTTTTTTTTTTTTAATTTTTTTTAACGTTTATTTGTTTTTTGAGACAGGGAGAGACAGAGCATGAACGGGGAAGGATCAGAGAGACAGGGAGACACAGAATCTGAAACAGGCTCCAGGCTCCGTGCTGCCAGCACAGAGCCCAACGCGGGGCTCGAACTCACGGACCGCGAGATCATGACCTGAGCCGAAGTCGGACGCTTAACCGACTGAGCCACCCAGGCACCCCCAGGCATTCTTAATCAAAGAAAGAACTCAAGGAACATAACAGAATGAATAAACTATTAAAAAACATTTTTTTAATGTTTATTTTTGAGAGAGAGAGAGAGAGCGCGCGCGCGTGAGTGGGGAGGGGCAGAGAGGAAGACAAAGAATCGGTAGCAGGGTCCAGGCTCTGAGCCCCAGCACATGTGGGGCTTGAACTCATGAACTGAGAGATCATGACCTGAGCCGATGTCGGACGCTTAACTGTAGATGTAGAGTTTACTTAAAAAGAAGAAAAGAGGGACACCTGGGTGGCTCAGTCAGTTAAGCGTCCAAATTCGGCTCATGTCATGATCTCGCGGTTCTTGAGTTCAAGCCTTGCCTCAGGCTCTGTGCTGACAGCTCGGATTCTGTGTCTCCCTCTCCCTTTGCCCCTCCCCCGCTCACACTCTATCTCTCTCTCAAAAATAAATCAACGTTAAAAAAAAAGAAGAAGAAAAAAAAGATGGTACACATCAGCATGGAGGGCAGACTCAACACTGTGGTTTCAAAACTCAGTTTTTCTCTGGATATTTATAATGGGCTTGTATTTATTGTCCAAAAGTTTCTATTCCATTTCAAATCCCTCTAAAGACAATTTCTGTAAAGTAACAATCAAAGATCTAAAAGAACAAAGCAAAACACCAAAAAAAAAAGGGGGGGCGCCTGGGTGGCTCAGTCGGTTGAGCGTCCGACTTCGGCTCAGGTCATGATCTCGCGGTCTGTGAGTTCGAGCCCCGCGTCGGGCTCTGTGCTGACAGCTCTGAGCCTGGAGCCTGCTTCGGATTCTGTGTCTCCCTCTCTCTCTGACCCTCCCCCACTCACTCTCTCTCTCTGTCTCTCTCTCAAGAATAAACATTAAAAAAAAATTAAAAAAAAAACATTAAAAACAATTTTATATAAAAAAATTAAAAAAATAAAAGAACAAAACAATATGATCAGAGTAAAACCTCAGTTATATCAGTTGAGCATTTAACTCAAAACTTAACAAATAGCCCTGTCATTTTAAGCAAATAACAAAGAATGCACAGTCTCTTCAATGATCAAAATCTGTCTTTGGGAGACATAGCCGAGCAAATATTGAAAGCAACAGATGCTAGTCTGTATCTGCAATGAGACACACACACCCCAAATACACCATTTCGTGTACTCACTTGGGTGATGGTTTTCAGGATGGCCAGGCGATCCGCTGGGGGCGGCAAACCCACAAAAAGTGTTTTGTCCAGGCGTCCTGGGCGCAGGATTGCAGGGTCAATGATATCTGGAGAAGAACGGAGAGTCAAGACTTCATAAAACAGAATCTTTTTAAATAATACAATTAACGTGAGAGGTGGGAAGAGCACTTTTTTTGAAAAGAAAAAACTGATAAACTGACTTATTAAAAACTCCTGCACATCAAAGTATATCCTTAAGAAAAGCCCACCCACCTTCCTGGCCAAACCCGCTTGGCTCCAGGCCTCTCTCTCCCCTCTGAATGGGCGCCTTCTCCTGACCCTGCCCTCAGTCAGGGCTGAGGGGGGCTCCTCACTGGTCCCGTGTGTCCACTTCCCCACTCTGGGACCCTGTGTGGTGCCTGCAGAACTAGCCCACATCTGTCACCACGGCAGGCAGGCCCTCAAGACCTGACCGCGCCCTTTCTGGTGCCCTCTCTCATATTCTCCTTGACTCCCACACCCCACTGACCAGACCTCTTGCTGTTCCTGAAACAACCCGAAGCCTCAAGCCTCCTCCTCTTTGCTCTCAGTGGTTCCTTCCTCTGAAACGCTTTCTTCCTCATTTACACTACTGGAATTTTCAAACAAGGTCTCCTCCAGGAAGCCTTCCCTGAGTCCCCCAGAAGAAAGTTCCACCCTCTTTTGTGCCCACCATATTCTTGGTACCAGTAGCAAAGACCAAGTCCCAAACTGCCTGACACTGAAGTTCATTAGGAACAAAGAGCCCATTTCTTAAGCCTAATCGCTTCTGATCGTCCCTCAATCATTCCAGAGAAGCTTCCCAAAGCTCACAATAAGAAGACCTTTGTTCGTGTACAGACACACCTAGAAATGATGGGACTCGTGTTTTCTAATGCACGTATTGAGACTTAACCATTAATTTATTCTTCCATAAAGAAGCAGAGTTCTTTACAGCTGAAATTCTGATTTTGTTTAGTTTTGTTCTTCAGTTACCTTGGGGAAGCTAAATACTTAATTCAGTGATTTTTCAATGTTCAACAAGCTACTGGACTTTCAAGATGCGAGGATAAACTACTCGGAAACGGGGAAAGAAAGATTACTGCACAACACTCGCGGCATCGTGATGGAGCGCTGCCCCACGCGCCTGGGTGCCATCTTACTCTACAGGGCAAAGGGCCCCACACATACAGGTGTCAGGAGACCTTTGCAGTTTAAAAACTTACAGAGGACCCCACTGTGACCTTTCTCTCCTGCTCTTCTCTGACCCCATGAAAGTGCAAGTACGTTCTATGTGCTCTGCTTTCTTCTACGCAACACAATTATCCACGTTCACCTAAGTTCCTGCGTGTGTCAGTACTTATCCTGTCTGTATTGCCGGGCAGTATTCCACCCTATGGATACGCCTCGATTTCAGGACAGAAAGAAGTATTCATTCTTCTGTTGATGAACATGTGGTTTCCAGTTCTGGCCCACCAGAAGCACACGTGGACATGTGTTTGTGTGAGTTTCTCGTTCTCTCTGGTGAGTCCCTCCGTGTGTGGCAACATCACACTGTAGGACGTGCTGGTCTTAAAGAATCCGACAGAGCATTTTCCAAACTAGCTGTGCCACGTTACATCCCCTACAATTGCTTGTACAATCTTTCTAATTTTAGTTCTTTTTTTTATTTCAGAGAGCGAGCACGAGTGGGGCAGGGACAGAGGAAGATATTCCCAAGCAGGCTCCTGCCCAGCACAGAGCCCGATGTGGGGCTCAGTCCCATGACCGTGAGATGATGACTTGAGCCACAATGAAGAGTCAGATGCTCAACACACCGAGCACCCCCCACCGCCCGCCCCGGTGCCCTGGTTAATGTAGGGTTTGTAGTAGTCTCTCACGGCGGCCTTCACCTGCATCTCCCTGACGACCAGATGCCGAGCACATTCCCATATTTATCTGCCGCCGGGATCCCTACTGCAGTGAACGTCTGTGCAGTCTTTAGCCAATTTTTCATGTTTTTCTTTTGCTAAGTTTTTTTTTTTAATTTTTTTTTCAACGTTTATTCATTTTTGGGACAGAGAGAGACAGAGCATGAACGGGCAAGGGGCAGAGAGAGAGGGAGACACAGAATCGGAAACAGGCTCCAGACTGAGCCATCAGCCCAGAGCCCAACGCGGGGCTCGAACTCACGAACCGCGAGATCGTGACCTGGCTGAAGTCGGACGCTTAACCGACTGCGCCACCCAGGCGCCCCTCTTTTGCTAAGTTTTGAGAATCCATCGCGTGCTGCAGATATAGATCCTTCATCAGAGACACATTCTGTAAATGTTGCCTCCACGTCTGCGCGGCTTGTCCTTGTGAAGAGCAGTTCAATTTATCCTTTTGCTCTAAAACATTGTGCTTCTGATGTCATACCTAAAAGATCTTTGCTTACTCCAAGGTAGAAAACACTTCTCCTCTGCCTCCTTCCAGGAGTTTTACAGATGTGACTTTTCATTGGTCTTTGATCCATTTTGGGTTAATTTTTCATGTGGCTTCTAACAGGTTAAAGGTTATTTTTCCCACATATCTCACTGTCCCAGCACTATTTGTTTAAAATGCTATTCTTTCTCTACTGCATGGCCTTCGTGTTCTATAAAAACCCAATTATCCAGACCCTCTGCCTCCGGGACCGGAAAACACCCTATTCTGAACTCAGCTCCTCGTTACCGATCAACCGTGAGCTCCCAGGCTCGTCAGAATTACCCCACCGAGGTGGAGGCCACCGTCAACGTCCCGGTCCGCGCGCACCGGCGGGCCGCCTACCCCTCCCTCTCTCTGGGCTCCTACTTCCACCGGGAGGATGTGGCTCTGGAGGGTGGGGACCGCTTCTCCCACGAGTCGGCTAAGGAGAAGCGGGAGGGTGCTGAGCGTCTCTCGAAGGTGCGAAACCAGCACGGCAGCCGCGCCCTCTTCCCAGACGTGCAGAAGAGGTGCCGGGATGAGGGGGTGAAAGCCGGGATGCCATGGAAGCCGCCCTGGTCTGGACCAGGCCCGTTTGGATCTACACGCCCTGGGTCTGGCCCGCGCAGACCCCCAGCGCCGTGACTTCCAGGAGGAGCACTTCCTAGACGGAGGTGAAACTCATCAGGAAGATGGGCGACCCCCTGACTCACCTCCACAGGCCGGCCGCCCCCCTCCCCGGGCTGGGCGAGGCCGGCACCTCTTGGAAAGGCTCACCCCCCCCAGCATGACTCGGGGTCTCTGGAGCCCAGCAGCCCGTGAGGGGCCCCTCCGGCAGCCCCCGGATGCCAGGGCTGGTGCCCGAGCCTCTCTCTGTGGCTACCAGGCAGCTTTGCAACACCCTGGAGCCTGCTCCCACGCCACGGACCAAAGGGAAACAGGAAAACTTTTTGCAGCAGGAAACAACAACAACAACCCCCCAAAAACTAATCATCCAGATACGTGGGGGAATATTTTTATAGGTATTTTATAGGTAGGTCCTATCATGTTTCAATGATCTGTAAGTCTGTGTCTATGCCAATACCAAATGGTGGAAACATCTTTTAACTTGAATATACAAGTACATATTAAAAGTCAGAGCTGCATGCTCAAAAATGAAGCCTGATGTAAACAATCCCAATCATAATTAGAAGGCACTTAGTTTAGGAATTTTATAATCATTTAATATCTCTAACTGACAAGCACCATATTTAGTTTATTACAAATTTATTTATTAGTTTATTCTAAGGAATTACTTATTTCATTTCGAGTAAAAAGCACCCTGAGCACTTTATTATTTTTTTTAAAGATTTTATTATTTTCGAAGTAATCTCTATACCCAACATGGGGCTTGAACTCATGACCTCGAGATCGAGTCGCAGGCCCTCAGACTGAGCCAGCCAGGACCCCCACCAAGCACTTCATACAGATCTTACTATGGGATGGCAAACTACCGCTCTATCAAAAACTTTTCCAAAATTCGATGCATTACACCATCTCTCAAAGAAAATCCAGTGCTGTGTGTCTAGAGCTCGTAGGTACCAAGCGGCTTCTTACACCTTAGAGGACGATAAAGGGAAAAGGACTCCTATCGTCCTCTAAAGGGAAAGAGCGCAAGGAATGGGCGTTGTAGAAAGTGAGAAGCAGGCGCACACCGGCACCTCCCTGTGACAGAGAGCCATCTTGGACGTGACACACTTCCCACACGCCCCGATCTTCTCCCATGTCCTCCCCGAACGGGGCAACCATGCTCTCTCCTGCCTTGGTTGAGGCCAGCTCATCCTTCCAGTTTTTCCGGCCGAGACCTGGAGGCGTGGCCGGGCTCCACTCACTCACGTCCACAGCCAATCCATTAACAGGTCCTGTCAACTGATGACACTTCCACACCCCGGCCATCAGCTGCTGAGAACACTAACTTCTCGCCCTGGGAGTACTGCTACAGCTTGCTAAGTGGCTCCCCACCTCGATGTGGCACAGATGGAGTCTTCGGAGTCAAGATAATTCTCACATCCGCAGTGAAGAAGTCAGCCCAAGTCCCACCGCTGTAAAGACAAAATCCGCTCACTCGCAAACAAGGAGGATGTGTGAAGAGCCCTCCCTTCCATCCGCTGGTGAGGAAGCCCTGCTCTCCCACCGAGTACCAAAAAAGGCTGACGTTTAAGAGCTAAAGGTAGTGACTTCCAACTTCAGGAAAAACTCCACCTTGCTGCAAACGGAGCCCCGATTTTCGAGAGGTGCCCCAACAATTCAACGGGGAGAGGATGCCACAAATGGTGCCGAGGCAAGCGGACGTCCACGTGCGAAAGGGTGACTCGGGACCCCTTCCTTCCTCAGAGCACACAAACATTAACTCAACATGAACCTAAGATCGAGTGTGAGCCCTGGAAGCGTAAAACCGTCACCACACACGGGGGTTAATCTTTGTGACCCTGAATCAGGCAATGGGTTTTTGAGACAGGACACAAATTGCATATGATTAAAAACCTATCAATTGGACTTTACCAAAATTTAAAACTTTTGTTCTTCAAATTACACCAGCGAGAAAGTGAGAAGACAGCCATAGGCTGAGTGAAAAGACATGCAAATCATACACCTGGCTGTGGATTTGTATCTGGAATTAGTCATTCTTTAAAAAAAATTTTTTTTTTTAATATTTGTTTATTGTTGAGGGAGAGAGAGACCGAGCACGAGTGGGGAAGGGGCAGAGAGAGAGACACACACACACAGAATCGGAAGCAGGCTCCAGGCTCTGAGCCGTCAGCACAGAGCCCAACTCGGAGCTGGAACTCACAAACCGTGAGATCATGACCTGAGCCGGAGCCGGCCCCTTAACCGACTGAGCCACCCTGGCGCCCCTAGAATTAATCATTCTTACTGCTCAATGACAAGGCATGACCCAACCAAAAAAAATGGGTGAAGGACTCAAACAGGTATTTCTCGAAAGAAGACACTACAGTACCTCACACCCACTGGAATGGCTGTAATCAACTAGAAAGGTTGTAACAAGTGTTGAGGGTGTGGAGAAATCCGAACTCCCACACTCGGCTTTGTTATAATTATCGGCAGGAACAGAAAACGCTGGGCCTCTCTGGAAAAGTCTGGCTGCTTCCTGAAGTGTTAAACACAGAGTCACCACGTGGCCCACAGACCCCACTCCTAGGTATCTACCTCCCGAGAAATTATGATATACGGCCACATGAAACCTTGTATGCGGAGGTTCACAACAGCCCTAAAGTGGACACGACCCAAATGTCCATCAGCTGGAGAACAGGTGAAACGTTGTACGTCCACACGACAGAACGTCATCTGGCATGCTGTACGAGGAACGGAGTACTGACACCGCCACACGGATGCGCCTTGAACCCAGGACGTCGAGCGGGAGAGGGCACGCCCCGCAGCCCACATGTGTGACTCCACTTATACACAGAAGCGGAGGCCTAGGGAGACAGTGCTGCAGGTGGGGACGGATGGGGAGGGGCAGCTAACACGCACAGACCCTCTTGAGGGTGACAGAAATGTTCTCAAATCAGGCTGTTGGGATGGCTGTACAAGTCTGTTAACATCCTCAAAACCACTGAATCGTGTACTTAAAATGGGTAAAATTTATGGCATATTATAGATCTCAATAAAGCCATTTTCTTAGAGACTTAGAAACTGGACTAACAAGACCATCAATACTATGTCTATGAAAATTACCGCAAGATCAGACGACCTTCACGGAACAGGAGTAGGTCTCTTCTTACAATTCACAAAACAAATACTGAGTTTTATTATTTGCGGGTTCCTGAGAATCAGCAGAAATGATGCCAGGGCCTAGGTTACTTTTACAAGGGAAGCATTGTGCCAAAGGGCGAGATACACAGGTCGGAACACGGCACCAACTCAAGGAGAATTTAACAACGATCCAGGGCCATTCAGACTGGACACAAAAGGGAAGATTTTACTTGGAACTTTAAGTGGCTGAATATCTTACTGTGTGTAATGGAATAAATCTCTTCTTTGTTGCCACCCATCGAGTCGCCTGACAAAAAACTACAAGGACTTATTACAATGGATAGAGACTCTGAACTAGGAACTTTCTCTCAAACATAAAACCGCAGACCTAATCCTTGTCCAGAAGTTTACACTTCTGTGTGTCATAATTTACAGATTTAATTTTTCAACAGAGCTGCACAGAGAGCAGAAACTCTTTCTGGATCCCGTGTTGCTACTGTAGGAAACAGACCCCCGCTGAGCAGTAGAGACCCTACCCGGTTGGTGTGGCTATCTGGGTATACCTGTCTGCAGGAGTGTTTTTAACCAGCGGCACAGAGGATTCAGTGGGAACAGACAGTTCCTCTCTGAGAACGTCCTTTACAGGAGCCGGTACCAGAAGGAGGAACGTGCGCATGTGCGCAGGAGATGACAATCAGGGCATCGGTGGTCTTAGTGGACTCTGTCCAGGGACCTTCGTCTCCTGGGGCTGAGCACAGGGAAGCGGATTATTTCCGGGACAGGGGGTGGACTCTGGTGTGCCACACATCACACAAGGGACATCACAGGTCTTGAGAGCAGCGAAATGGGCGGGGGGGGGGGATGGGGACAGAACAATTCTTTCCCTTGTTTTGTAGAAAGCAGCACCTCACAAGTTAGGGGAAAAAGTGATGACAGAAATGGAAAATACGAGAGGGGCATCTGGGGGGCTCAGCTGGCTTAACCATCCAACTCTTCATTTCGGCTCAGGTCATGATCTCACCATCTGTGTGATCGAGCCCCTCTTCAGGTTCTGTGCTGACAGCATGAAGCCTGCTTGGGATTCTCTCCGCCCCTTGCCCGCTCATGATTTCCCTCTCTAAATGAATAACCTTAAAAAAAGAAAAAAAGTCTTCCAAGCAGAGGGAAGTGACGCCCTACCTGTACTGTTAGGACATTCACACGAAAGCAGGTTTGTGTCCAGAAACCATGAGGGCTGGGGGTGCCTGGGTGGCTCAATCAGTTAAGCGTCTGGCTTTGGCTTAAGTCTTGATCTCACGGTTTGTCAGTTCGAGCCCTGCGTTGGGCTCTGTGCTGACAGCTCGGAGCCTGGAGCCTGCTTTGGATTCTGTGTCTCCCACTCTCTCTCAAAAATAAACATTAAAAAAAAAATAAGAAAGAAAGAGAGAGAGAGAAAGAGAGAAAGAAAGAAGGAAGGAAGGAAGGAGAGAAGGAAGGAAGGAAGGAAGGAAGGGAGAAACCACGAGGGCTGGCACGAAGTGGCCCAATTTACAGGTATTGAAAGAAAAGAGTTCTGTCAACCCAGAACTCCATATAGGCTTCAAGAAAGAAAGAACCGGAAATCAAGGCATTCTTGGATAAATGAAAACCAAGAAAATTCGCCACAAGCTAAACACACCTAAAAGAACAACTAAAGGGAGTTTCTGAAACAAAAAGGAATGTCAGAAAAAAATTAAGAACATCAGAAAAGAAAAATCGATGGGAAGAGCAAAAATTTGGAAATACAACAAAGCCTCCTTTTCCACCTAAGTTTTAAAATTTTATTTGACAGGGGGCGCCTGGGGGGCTCAGTCAGTTAAGCGTCTGACTTTGGTTTCAGCTCAGGTCATGACCTCACGGGTCATCAACTCCAGCCCTACATCGGGCTCTGCATTAACAGCTCGGAGCCTGCTTGGGATTCTCTCTCTCCCGCTCTCTCTCTCTGCCCCTCCCTCCACTCACACTGTCTCTGTCTCTCTCAAAATAAATAAATAAATAAACTTCAAAAAAATTTCATCCACAGCTGAGGCAAAAATAAGAACGCTGTCTGAGAAGGTTCTGAGACAGTGGAGAAGGGACACGGAGGACAGTCCCGAATGGGGCTGGTGCAGGAACTCCAAGGCAGGCAGTGCATGTACTCCTTGCTGGAACTGGCAAAAGAAATGCTGACATCAGTAAGCGGTGAGAAGCTACGTGTATGCAGTTCTACAACCGCCTCATCCACAAAAACCACTCTACAAAGAGATACACTCAAAAATAACAGGTAAATCAAAATGGAATTCTAAGAAATGTTCAAGTGACCCACACGAAGGCAGAGAGAGAGAGAGAGAGAGAGAGAGAGAGAGAGAGAGGCAGAGAGACACAGAGAGAGAGAAAGGGGAAAAGCACGTGCACGTAAGCAGAGGAGGGGCAAAGAGAGAGAGAGAATCCCAAGCGGGCTCCTCGATCCCATGACTCCAGGATCATGACCCGAGCCAAAATCAAGAGTCGGACCCTCAACTGACTGAGCCACCCAGACGCCCCTCAGTCTGTACTTTCTGAGTAAGTTCTTGTTTCCAAATTTCTGAATTCAGGGAAACACCCAGCAGGCAAAGCATCCCCAGAGGGAACCGAAACTACCCCTTGAAGCAACAGGGACTGTCCTGCACCAGCAAGACCCCACCCACGACTGACCCCAAGACGATGACCAACCTTTCAGTGCCCACCAACTTTGTCCCACACTTTCCTTTCTGAACCTGGACCTTTGTTCGGCACTTTGGAGACAGTCTTTTGGGATGCTAGCCTCCCATCTCCCTGATGGGGTTTTGGAGTGGTGGTGGGGGTTCCGAGCTGATGGCCAAGTAAGAATTCTTGAAGACGTCTTTGGTACCAAAAGGGTGATTTTAGTAAAGCATGGGGACAGGACCCATGGGGAGGAAGAGCTGCACTGGGGTAGTGCAGGTGACAGCTTCTATACTGTGGAGTTGGGGGCAGCCCAGGGGAAGTTTCCAGTAGGACTTCCGTATGCTAAGGAAGACTCAAGGATACTGGAAGCCTAGCTCTTGTCAAGCTAAGATTGTTTTTCCCTCCAGCAGAGTATTATCACTAAGACAGTAGGGAGTTCCTGGAGATTAGGCTATTGATAAAATTGCCTTTTCCTTGTAATTTTACCGAGATATTTATAAACTGATGGAGACTCTATCAGTCAACCGTGTGTCTTCTATCCTGTCCCCAGTCCTTGGGCAGCCAGGAGGGCCTGAGGAACGTCACACACATCCTACCCGGGCGGGCGGCTTGGGGGTGTCGGCCTGCCCCGTGCTCCCTCCTCATCCCTGGTGTTGGCCTCGCGGAAATAAATTCCTTTCCTCTGTCAGCAGGACTCCTTCCTCTGCCTTTGATTTTGTGTGTTGCCAGCGGCAGCAGCTGGTGTGTCTGGGCCCCACCAGCCAGGTGCTCTCGCCCCTTACGCCCTGGGTACATGTGCTCACATAGCACCTCTGCAACAGCCTTCCTGGACCATCATCCCTAAGTCAGCCCGCACCACCCCCCCCCCCCGCCCTCGCCCCCGCCAAGTCATTCTCTACCCTCTTAGCCAGTCTGTCTCTTATGTACCCAAGTTCCCCAGCCCCAAATCACAGTACACACAAAGCATTTTTCCAAACTCTTAGCCTTTGAATTCCCAAAGCCAAGCAGGACCAGGCACACGGTAAAAACTCCATAAATATTTGATGAGCAGAAGAGAAGCTGTGCTGAGAAATTAAAGAGCCTTACGCTGACCTGGCGGGTCTTCAACACCAAACGGAAAGGTGGAGCTACACCTTGTGCGATCACAGAGCGCGTCAGGAAAGGAACCTGTGTGCAAAGAGTCAGAGCGACCACAGGTGTTCACGCCCTGCGTCCCTGCCCCGGAACCTCAGCCTCCCCACTGCTGTCCCCCGGGCGCTGCCTCTAGCAGGAATGGCAGCCTCCACCCTCGTCTCCTGGAACCCTGCGGTCACGTGAGAACGAGGATGCGGGGTCCTGCCAGCGGGAGCCCACGCCACCAGGAGAGGCCTGGAGAGGGGACGCTCCGTGAGGAGGGGACAGAGATGCCGGAGCGTCACCGCGGAGATGGTCCTCTGGCCCTGCCACTCCAGCTGATGGCACTGGGATCGGAGAGGAACCTCTGGACAAGCCCTTCCGGAGTCCCCGACCCACAAAATTGTGGGTCAGAGCAAAAATGGTGATTTGAAGCCACTGAGTATGGTGGTAGTTTGTCATGTGGCCAAAGCCATCAGGTGGGAAGAGATTTCTGGAAGCGGGGAGAAAACAAGTCACAAACAAACAGAATGTTGCAGGACAGCGCACTAGGGAAGAGAACCGCCACAGGCACGCCCACGGGCGACACGGGTGACCCACAGGGCCGCTCTTGGATTTCTGCAGGCAGCAAGGCAGCGGGATCTCTTCCGCGGATAAGGGGACGGGGAGGAGGAAACAGGTTCAGGGACACCGGAAGGGACAAGACACAGGTGCCCACTGTGTTCCTGTCTCCCTCACCATGGCTAAAGTCAGCACAGGCTACTGTACTCAGCCCGGGCTTTCGCAGCTAAGAATCTGGAGAGCTGCCGAGAATTCAGAGAATTCAGAGGTGAACAGAGACCGGGAAAGGACACGCACCCGCACTGTTTGAGGCAAGGATTCACGTAAAACCCAGGGACACGGGGGGACCTGTTACGTTCTAGTCCACAGAGACTAAGCTAAAGATATGTGTTTACGATCACCAAACACGAAAACGGCGCGTGCCAGGTGAAGACAGAAAGGCTTATCGCAGACTCCGGTGTCTTCTCGAAATCTCTCAGAAAAACTCTGCGTCTCCCAGAAAACGCAGGGTGTGATTCTGCACAGAGATCTGTGAGGTTTTCCAGATTCCCCCGGGGACAGCTGTGAGTGTAGGACCTCGGGACCGCCGCCCTGGCTGTCACCAAACGTGCTCTTCTTGGCAGAGGCGGTAGTTACTGAACAGCTCCTTGCCACACGCCGTGGGAGACACACTGCCCTTTACGACCATCCTGCCAACTGGCGTCATCATCCTGGAAGTAACGTGTGCCCAGGGCGGAGGTGGTGTAACCAAGAAGCCTTCTGCTCTTTGTCCCCGGTTCCTGTCAGAAAGCTTCAAATAGCCTTGCCATTCCCCAGGGATGGGAGTCTTTGCTACGCTAATGACCAACTCAAGGTCGGCCCAAGATAGTAACTTCAGGATGGGCCAGTTGTCAGAAAGACCAAGCCCGTGGTTAGAGGGTAGAAGTGGAAGCCACATCTCTGGGGAGACGGGTTCAATCACGCGGCCATCGACCAACAGTGACTAAGGCATAAAACCCCAAGGGAAGCTCTGGGCGGCAGACCTTGGGAGCGTCCTGCTGACGAGCACACCGGTCTCCCAGGCTGGCGTGTGCCCTGGCTCCAAGGGGAAAGGGCCCCCAACGTCTGCACTGCCCCCCACACCGGGCCTTGTGTGCATCCTTTACAACAAACAGCAACTCAAGTACAGTGAGCCTTGAACGGCGTGGGCGTTAGGGGCACCGACTGCCCCCTTTCCCCAGCCCCACGCGCTCAAAAGTCTTGTGTAACTTCTGATTCCCCAAAACACTACTAGTGGCTACTGTTGACTGGAAGCCTTACCGGTAACATAAAAATTAACACACGTTATGCACGCTCTCTGTGTTATATGCTGTATTCTTACCATAAAGTACAGCAGAGAACAAAAACATTACGGAGGCTGTAAGGAAAATACGTTTATAGGACTGCACCGTGTTCACGAGAAAAAGCCGCGTGTAAGTGGACCCACGTAATTCAAACCTGTGTTGTTTAAGGGTCAACTGTACGGTGCTTTCCTGCATTCCTTTAACTGTTGTGGCGAATTACTGAACCTGAGGGTTCACCTGTAGCTGGCCGGTCAGCAGCGCGAGGGTCCTGGTGGCAGCCTCGCAGGCTCTGACACCAGCTCCGTGTGATCAGTGTCACACGGGTGACACAGGTGCTCGGCCGGTGTCACACGGGTGG
Source organism: Felis catus (assembly GCF_018350175.1). NCBI lineage: Eukaryota > Metazoa > Chordata > Mammalia > Carnivora > Felidae > Felis > Felis catus. The sequence goes on from NC_058384.1 coordinate 868,392, forward strand.
GGGTGGAAACAGAACCGGTAAGAGAACAAGAGTTGTAGCCAGGACTCAAACCCAGGTCCGCCGGATTCCAGAGACGGTACTTTACTGCCGTCAAAGTACAAACCTTCATATATTTCCGTTTTCCATTTAAAAATGAAATCGTGTATATTTCACGGAGGTTTCACCCTTCAAAGTAACTTACAAGACCCGAAAGACAAATTCTGTGAGCTTGACGGTGGCAGACAGTTAACACCAGTTGTCCACGCGGGGTGGCTACGACCCAGCGGCTCACGAGGACGGCAGAGTAGTTAGCACAGGAAGAGACTCTGGGACCCTCAGTAAGAGCCGGGTGCTGACGTTACGAGCCTTTTCTAAGCCCCTTGGCTCCGCTGAAGCTCGTAACAACTTTAGGTAACAGTTACTGCAGGGATGGTGACGTGGCCCCGGTATAAAACCTTGCGACTCTATCTTCAACCTTCACATGCAGTGAAGAGCCTGGTCCTTGTTTCCTATAAACTCGGGAGAAACCGCAGGACACCAATTCTGATAACATCTGTGCGGTCAAAAGCGGACACTGGGTTTTCTGCCAACGAGACAGCCTTCCGAGGACCAACACAGAAAAATCCCCCAAATCTAAGCGATAAAAGTCTTTTTTACTATCACTCGCATAAAAGCTTCCTAAGGTTTTATTTCAACTTACGAGCCAACAAGGGAGTTCCTAAACTTAACCCTCCTCTAGTGGCATGAATGTAAATCCCGGCGTCGTGGAGCGCTGACGGTCATGGGGAGCACCCCCTACCTGGCCGGTTGGTGGCCGCCATGATAAAAACCTGCTGCCGCGCTTCCAGCCCGTCCATCTCGGTGAGCAGCTGGTTCACCACGCGCACGCTCGCCCCCGTCTGAAAGGGAATGAACACACCTCCGTCAGTTTCCAATAAAAAGAAAACCGCATCGTCATTCTTTTCCATGCAAAGTAACGTGCTAGCTAACTTCAAGAAAGCTTCTGTCAAGAGGTAACGGCGATTATTTTCTGAGTGGTCGCTACATCCCGGCACTGTGCAACGCGGGGGCAGGACATCCCCGGAATCGTGTTATCCACTGTTCCACGAGGAAGCTGAGGCTCGGAGAGGCCACGTGTCCAGGCCTCACAGCCAGACAAGGGCAGGCCTGGCTGATCTAAATCTCGTGCCTCCAAGTTATTCAAAGATCCAATGGCTACGGGGCACCTGGGGGGCTCAGTCAGTTGAGCGTCTGTTGGTTTCGGCTCAAGTCATGGAACCCTACATTGGGCTCTGCGCTGAGAGCGTGGAGGTTGCCTGGGATTCTCTCTCCCTCCCTCTCCACCCCCCTCCTCGAGCACACATGCATTCTCTCCCAAAATAAATAAACTTAAAAAAAAAAAAGAAAAGAAAAGATCTAATGGCTGTGGGGAATAAGTTTAGGAATTCCCTGAGCTTGCACCATGGGTTAATAAGGCATAAAGAATTAGAAAGTCACAGGGTGAACACACCCAAGTTTGGGTAAAGGAGATTAGGTAAACAGGGCAAAGGCCCCCAGTATAGGACAAAGGTATAGGAATAGGAAATCTCAAGATGAAAACATCCAAGATGAAGTAAACAAGATTAGGTATTCAGGGCGGAAATGCCCCCAACTTAGCACAATAGCAGAAAGCTGCTTTCACAGGAAGAACCAAAATAGGTAACCAGGTAAACAGGACTTAAGACCACAGCAGGGTGAAGTTGCCCAGAGAGGAGCTAATTAGCAAAACAAAGGTGCCTTGCTGACCCTGAGGTAGCATGCTCCTCTTTCTCCTTTCAGTCCCCTGGGCCAGTTTAGGTAAACAGAGGTGGGGCCTCCTGTCTGCTGTAAACAACCTTCCACACAGCCAGGATTTTGTTTTCTATTGACACAAACCCTAACACAGCATCTCTCCAAAACCCCCTTTCCCCCATGCCCATGAGTTAATGTTCAAGACTCCACTGTCTCTTTGTGCACGGCCAGTCCATCACGCTTGTAAGCCTTCTGATCCAAACAAAAACGGAGCCAGGACCCTTACTCGGGGCTCTCGTCTCCTCCAGGACATTAGCCTCTCTCGCATTTTCAATCCTGTGTCCCAGTCTCTTGCTGGACAAGAGAGAACTCTACATCCAGAGTCGCAACAGATTTCCTACTGGGCAAATGTAGACTCAGCCTCACGAGAGCCCCTGGGATGTGAGATGTTCCAGATCTTTGGACTGGGACACGAGGCTTCTTCCCAGAGGCACACAAGCAGATCTACGGCAATACCCAAGGGAAAGGTCCAGGGTGGTGGTGGACACAGGGGAACTCACTCTGACACAGAAAGGTTTTAAATGCCCAATGGAAGAAATGAGAAAAGTAGTGCTGTGTGTGTGTGGCGTGGGGGGGGGGGGGTAGGGGGGTGGGGGGTGGGATTACTGCGTTTCTTCAACACGGAGGTGGTAACAATTTCTCCAGAAAAGAAACGGTGCATGTCACCACTCCTTGAGGACACAAAGCTAGTATGTCAGGAGATGCACATAGTGACAATCCTGACTCAGAACAGTAAAGCAGCCCCAGACACCAACCAAACACGGTCCTACCTAAACCAGACAAAATCCTCAGAATCAGCACAGGAATGTGAAAGGCAGGTTTTACTATAACAAAATTATAACATTGTACGTAATAAAAAAAATTAAAGGTAAGTGAGAAGACTGGGAAAAACGTGCCAACACACACAATCAGACAATGGATTAATTTCTAGCACACGTAAAAGCTCCTATAAATAAAAAAGAAGTTTTAATAGCAAAAGGATCAAAGTATCTGATCAGGCAATTTCTAGAAGATGAAATACAAATTCACTGAAGACAATCAACCTCACTGATAATCAGGGACGTGAATACTAAGATTTAGTGTCACGTTTGACAATAAAACTGATGAAAGATTAAAAGATAGGTATTAGCCATTGCTGACAATACTGTTGGCAGGCATACGTATCCGGTATTTGTTTGTGAAGGATGATTTAATGTCAGCTCCAAAACACAGTATGTATAGGTCCACATACATGTGCACAAAAGCATGTGATTAGAGTGTTATTGCAGTTCTGTTTGTAAGAAAAACAATTAGAAACAATGTGAATGTCTAAAACAGAAAATTATTAAAGAAATCCTTCTGTTTCCAGACTGTAGAATATTTATGCAATTGTTTAAAAATTAAGTCATTAAGCACATGGGAAAATCATCAAGATGCATGACCACATGCATGACCATACACGTTTTTAAGTTTATGGAGAAAGTTGTAGAATAACGAATGCTACATACAAAACTGAGCGATAACCTCCAAGGAGAGTAATAGAGGGAAATAGGAAGAAGAACTCTTGATCTACTAACATGTGTAGAACTTAATTTGAGTTCTGTCACAAGCGTGTGTCCATGCATAACTCACGCGCTAAAAAAAGAAACATGTATTCCCATTTTTCTCCCTATTTCTCTCCTTCAGAATCCCCTTCGGGTGAAAACGTCCGAAGAGAAGAACACAGGTACTGGAAAATGGAAACACGTGTTAGTAAACATCCAAGAACGAGCGAGAACCCAGACGTCAGAGCACGGTTCGTGCGGCCACAGACCTCTCTGTGGCAACGGCCGACCAGCCGCAACCCACTCACTGCACCTCTCCAAAGTCAAAATCACCAGCTGTTAACAGGCGGCTGCAAACCAACATAGGGGCTGTTGACAAATGAAGGGTTTATTCAGAACCAAAGACAAGGAGATAAATAGGAGTCAACTCCAGAGCACAACATGCCTTGACCAGCCGGACAGAAAGGGCAGTGCTTTGCTCTGGATCCCCCACCAGATTCCAGGATCTGCCAGCCGGCGGGGTGACCTGAGAAGGACCTCTGCGTGGCCACTGACCTCACCCTCAGAGATAAGACCAGAAGGATTTTCTGGGATGCTACTGATGACTACCGGATGAGGAAACAGAATCACTGCGACATGAATCACACTCACATTAGTCAAGTTTTGTTCCTGAGACTTTGGAATGTTTCTGGAGATTCTAAGTGAAATGAATTTAATAAACGTTTTACAGCCTAAAGGCACACACAAGATAACTATCCGAAGATGAATCACAAGAGAAACATAATCACTTCCTTAGTCATCGTGTCACAAATGTACCCACTAGACAGTCTTCATACTGGTTTCCAGAAGGCCACGTGCTCTTTACACCAGTGGACTCTGGGACAAGGTCCTTCTGATAACGACTGCTTCCAGGCCCCGGCTGTGCTGACATTCCCGTGACCAGCGACGCTGCAGACTCGTGCAGGCGGAATGCAGTGCAGGCCCATTTCCCGTCCTCCCCAGGCGCGAAGGGTACAACGTCAGAAAGCGCACCGCCTGACCCCATTCTGGGTGCGTGGAACCACGAGGCACATTTTCTTGGGCCTCAAGAGCCCATTCACCTGATGAGGATCAAGATTACGAGGCGGGCTATTCACAGCCACCATGACTCCAACCCCCAGCTGCTCACCCCTGTGAGTCACAAGTGTGCCACCAAAATGACACAGACAAACGGATACGAGGGCTGATGACAACACAACTGTTACGCCTAGGCCCTCACTCCAAATTACCAGGTTTTTTCACTTAAAGAACCTCAGTGTTCTCAGGAAATGACTTCATAAGAACTTACAAAAGGCTTACGGTGCATACGCCTACCTCTCGGTCTGACCTTCGAGGGCACAGGGCGTCCACTTCGTCGAAGAATATGACACAGGGCGCGGAGTTCTTGGCTCGCTGGAACACCTGTCGTACTGCACGCTCACTCTCACCAACGTACTGAACACACACAGAAATAAAATGCAGAGACTGTTCAACTTTGGGGCTTTGGGCCAAATTACAGTAAAACTAGTTTTAAAAGACATTTAAATATCAGAGTCCACAAAGTACTAGGCTGATCCGCATGGAACTGCTGATATATAACCATTTTTGATGCAGAAACACAGCAAGTGTATATGGTTCAACTTAATACAATCAGCTATTATTGAAGCCTATAGATTACCTCGTTTCTAAAACAAAGACAAAGTAAATGTAAGGTCTTCTCTAGGTCAGACACAATCCCATAATTCTACACTGTGATTTTGGAACTAATCTGAGGGGCACCTGGGTGGCTCAGGAGGTTTGAGTGACCAACTGTTGATCTTGGCTCAGGTCATGATCTCAAGGTCTGTGAGATCGAGATCCACGTCAGGCTCTGTGCTGACAGCACGGAGTCTGCTTGGGATTCTCTCTCTCTCTCTTCCCCTCCCTGCTTGCTCCCTCTCTTTCAAAATAAATCAATAAACATTAAAAAAAAAAAAAAAAAAAGAACTGATCTCCTACGCTGTATGCATATAAAACACCCAGCAGTAATTTTCATTAATCCAACACTACTTTACTGCCATTTCCTGCTCAACCATCATTTCCATGTGGGTCAAGTTGCTAATGAAAGATCTACTTTGTCACTTGGCATCAGAGAAGGCGAAGTGAGCCACTGAGGCCTTCAACAGGTTTCACTGAACATACCATACCGTAAAATCTAAGTCAAAACATAAAACAGTAAGATCAGTCAAGAAACACAGTAATTCGTAACGTCCTATAACATTAGGACAAGTTAATGCAAAGAGCTACATGTAAGAATATGGTCTCACTGTTCATGAGGCCTAAGAGACTGTTCTCGTAAAATTTCAAAGTAGTGAACCAAGCATGTTTTTCTCCTAATAAAATTGCAAAATAGGACAGAGTCTGCAAACTGTTTCCAGTGCCGACCCCACCGCCGGTGTTTGTTACGCTCTCGTGACCACATGGCCGTGATAAGTAATGCAGGCAGAAAGCACACGCCATGGACAACAGTGACGGGAGGCTTTTGTCTTCTCATCTGTCCTGTCTTTTCTTGGTACTTTTGCTCAAGGTGCTTCCCTTACTTGATCTGTCTTCCAACCTGCCTCCACTTCTCCTGGTATTCGAGAAGGTCCCCGACTTTCTTCCTATTGCTCTCCCCACTCTGCCCTCACAGAGTCTCCTGCTACTGAGACTCCCGGCTGGTCTAGATAGTCCTTGGGAAGCAGAAGTCGTGGCCTTGATCATAACATCTTGTGTGGTATATAAATACAGTAGACTGGCTCAATTTCCTAAAGAATCCATGTCAGCAAAAATTATATTTGAAATGCTGGACCAAAATAGTAGATATTTTAAAAGAAAAAGTAACAGTGAGCTGGGAGAGGTCAAGTATCAGACAGGGGTCGACGGAAACGATCAACACAGCTGGCAAATGCACTGTGGCTAGAGCAAACCAAATGGCCAAAGGGAAACTTAATTTAGGGGAAGATAAACCTATAATTTCAAAAGGACAGATTAGGGGCACCTGGGTGGCGCAGTCGGTTAAGCGTCCGACTTCAGCCAGGTCACGATCTCGCGGTCCGGGAGTTCGAGCCCCGTGTTGGGCTCTGGGCTGATGGCTCAGAGCCTGGAGCCTGTTTCGGATTCTGTGTCTCCCTCTCTCTCTGCCCCTCCCCCGTTCATGCTCTGTCTCTCTCTGTCCCAAAAATAAATAAACGTTGAAAAAAAAAAATTAAAAAAAAAAAGGACAGATTAAAAATCAATCTTAACAAAGGTGACAGTGATTAAAAATAAGCAAACAGAAGAAAATCCCACTATCTTGGCCTTTATGAAATATTTCAAATAAGGATCCTATAGCTATCATTTCTAACTTCTTATTTGCCTTTCAGTTTTCAACCGTGATAACCTGGCTTTTGCAAACACCCTTATTGGAAACACCCTCCCTGAAGTCACCAATGACCTTCTAATTGCCAAACCCAAAGCCCTACTTTCGGTTTCTCGTACGCTGTGGTTACTGACAAGATTGAAGAAACAGCCTCCTGGATGTTCTTGGGCGTCCTCCACCCTTACAAGACCAGTCTCCTCCTTCCCCATCCCCAGCAGTGTTTTACTGGGGTCAGGGACCCCACTGTTTGTCCCCAGGGTTTCCAGTGCCACCCCGAATCTCCTAAACTCCGGGCTCACATCCCTCTGTCTGCTGGAAGTCTCTGGACTCCTTGATTCTGAATCGCCCTACAGCAAACTCATTATCTAATCCCAAGAAGTTTATCTTCCTCATTAGATCACCTCATCTCTCCCAGTCATTCCAGACTCTGCCACAGCCCTCCTCTCCACCTTTCCCTAGGAAACAAGTCAGAACACAATGAGAACAAGGCTCAGTCCTCGGACTGGCAGGAATGGTGTGGATGTGGCACAGCGGGAACCCCCACTCACCGCTGGTGGAGGCGTAACAGCAACAACGGTCTTGGGAAAAAGCTGGCAAAACTTTCTCTTTCAGGAGTGAAGATACAGCAATTCTCCTTCGGAGAACATACCCTCGGGGGAAATAGCTCACTGATGAAAGTAAGGATGTATGTATGTAATGTTCAATCTGAACATCAAGAAAGAAAGAAACTGATTTTTTTAGAAGTGTGGTTCTGTTCATTCAGCGGAATGCCACACGGAAAACTGATGAACTAGAGGTAAACACATCAACAGAGATAAGCATTACTGCGATCTAATGATTTACAAGAAACATACATTTGATCACTCAGGTGACTAAATGTACTTCTCTGACATACCTGGTTTTCCCCCAAAGTTTCTGAAAACTGTCAGAGCCACAAAAGCGAGTGGAGGTCTTGTTAATATGGACTCCACTAGAGGGCGGGGCTGGCTGCCAGGAGGGCCAACCCCATGGTTACAGGGTGGAACTTTCAGTGTCTCCCCCCACACCCCCCCCCCACACCTCCAGGCAGGGGAGGGGGCCGGAGACTGAATAGACAAAGGTCAATGACTCAGCCAATCATGGCTCCACAGAAACTCAAGGGCAGTTTTTGGTCCTTCAGACCTGGGAAACCATGGAGCCAGGCCCCAAGGCCCATGAGACTCCAGGTTGGGACTGTGCCCTATGTACCTCTTCATTTTGTTCTTGATTCTTCTTCTTTATCATGTCCTTCAACAACCTGGTAAACACAAGTGTTTCTGGGAGTTCTGCCAGCGGCTCTGGCAAATTAATCAAAACTGAGGAGGAGTTGGTTGGAGCCTCTAATCTGTAGTCGGTGTGTCAGAAGCACAGGTGACAGCCTGGGGCCTGTGACTGGTGTGTGCCATGGAGGGTGGGGGACACTCCTGTAGGACCGAGGCCTCAGCCTGTGGAATCGGATGTCGTGTCCTGGTAGCATCAGAACTGAGCTGAACTGAGTCGGTTCTCAGACACCCTGCTGGTGTCCAGACTGCTCGAGGTCTCGTGACCACATACTTCCACAAGTTAGTCTGTGCTCCTCTGGGTAAGTGTGCTCCCGTCCCCTGCTTCACCGGTCCCTTAAAAATTACTGTCTTAACATCGAGTATCCAGTGAGTGTTCAAATTTCCAACTGCCTCATTAAACATTTTTGAAACACGGACAGTAATACTACATGTCGTTTAGGGATAAATATACATATGTAGTAAAAGCAGAAAGTACACAGAACAAAGACCAAATTCAGGATTACGGTAAATTCTGTGGGAGAGAGAACAGGGGACATGGTTAGGGAAGATCTGCAGGGGCTTTGCTGGGTGATAGATACGTTACTCTTCCTAATTTCTCACGTGCCTGGAACGGATCCTCAGAATGTGAAGCAAGGTTGTGCCCTTGCTTACAGCCTCTGTCGGCTCTGGTATTCCGGAGACAACACCCAGCTCTGGCTGGGGACGACGGCCCCTCACTGCCAGGCAGAACTGTCCTTCCCGGCTTCCACCCGCAACGATCCTCTCCCTTCAAGGTTCCTTTCTAACACCTCCTCTGCCAGGAAGGCAAAAGAAGCACAAGGAAACTAAAGACATAAGTAGAAAGCGCACAGGAAATGCTTAAGTACAAATCCTTACTTTAGGAGGAAAGTAACACATACAATAGGAACACATACAAACTGGTAAGGCGGATACATTGAAAAAGCCTTTTGAAACAAACAATACTTTTTTTTTTTTTTTAAGTATGTTCCGCACTCAACGTGGGGCTCGAACTCACAACCTTGAGATGAGTCACATTTTCTACTGACTGATTCAGCCAGGAGCCCCCAAACAATACCACTTTTACTTCTTTGTCTGAACGCATTGCAGAACGGAACGGTGTTTTTACTTCTCATAAGGACGAAGGGATAATACAATATTCAAAATCTCTAAAATCTGAGATATCGTATAAACTGAACGCAGAGAGGAGTTACTGTATAGTATTGTAGCATCTCCCCCCAGAGTACTCTTACTTTTTGAGACAAGTCGTGTGAGCTACCGGACACCAGGATGAGGCAAGCACGCTGGGAGTCACGTAGCCCAGGCTCAAACCTCAGCTCTCCTCCCCCAGGGCCACTGGACTTTGGCCAAGGTGTGTGACACCTCCAGACTTGAGTTTCCTCGTTAGCAAATCAGGAATCAGAGGAAACAATAACCCGCATCTCACAGGACTGTCACCGTGAACAAGGCAGGGGTTGGGGGCTGACCACCCACCCTGCTGTTGAAGATCCACGTGTAACTTTTTACTCCCCTAAAACTCAACTTGTGATAGCCTGCTGTTGACCTTGGGAAGCCTTACGACATGAAGTCAACTGACTTTTGTCGGCTGTGTGTTCTATGTATCAAACTGTGAATTCTTACCATCAGGTCGGCTAAAGAGAAGGAAATATCAGTAGGAAAATCATAAGGAAAATACCCTTACAGGACTGTACTTATTGAGAAGTCTCCGTACATAGGTGGGCCTGCGCAGCTCAAGCCCGCGTTGTTCAAGGGTCGGCTGTATATGTAGAGTGCTTGACGAATACACGGCACAGAGTATACGCTTTATTTATTTATTTTATTTTTCAGAGTACACACTTTAAAATGTCACCTGGGTGGCTGAGTCAGTTAATCAACTGACTCGATTTTGGCTCAGGTCATGATCTTGTGGTTCATGAGTTCAAGGCCCACACTGTGATAGTGCGAATCCTGTCAAGATTCTCTCTCTGCCCCTCCCTGCGCTCTCTCTCAAAATAAATAAATGATCTTTAAAAAATTTTTTAAAGTAAAATAAAATGCCAACTTTTAAAAAAAGTTTATTTGGGGGGTTGGGGGGCGGGCAGGCAGGGCAGAGAGAGAAGCAGGCTCCACACTGTCAGCACAGAGCCTGACTCGGGGCTCAAACCCACAAACCGTGAGATCATAACCTGAGCCGAAGTCAGATGCTTGACTGAATGAGCCATCCAGGAGCCCCTAAAATGTGAACTTTTTGATTATTTCCATTTTGTAGGAGGGAAAATGGAGGCTCAGAGCTGAAGAGACTTAGTTAAGAGAGCACTTAACACACTTCGTACAACAGAGCAAAGCAATGTCTTCACTCCTGCGCTGGAGACTTCACCAAAACGTCCCGTGTTTCCAGGACGCAGGGACGCTCTGCTCGTAACTGGAGCAGCCGTTACTTCTCATCTACGACCAAGGCTAATGCCACAACTTACCATATTTAGCAATTCGGGGCCCTTGACAGATATAAAGTTCAGTCCGGACTCATTTGCAACCGCCTAGTGAGAAAAAAACCAAGATACAATTCAGAAAAATTTACAGTAAACAGTAATTTGTGACAACACAGGACTTTTTGCAGTTTATACTGTTTCTCTCATCAGAGGAAGGAGATGAAAAGGAAAAGGAGAAATGGGTTAAAAGAAAAATCAAAGAAACATCTACAACTTTCTAAGAATCACTCAGACGAGAAACCAGACAGGGTGATGTGGACCATCTGGGTGAAGGTGTTGCTCACACAAACACGCTTACACACACACGTCTGTAGCCCGGCTTGCAGTTCCAGTGAAATCCCAGTCTGAGCAGCAAAGCGTGCCTTGCCCAATGAAAGCAATCGTTCACTCATAAACCAAAATTCAAAAACCTCAGTATTAGTCTTGGCCATGGGTCAGCGCTTACAGGTTACTTTTAGTAACGATTAAACTGCACGGCTCAAAGCCAACACGGTCGTACGTGTAAAAGAACCCGAGAGAGGTCACCTGAGTGCCGAGAAGAAATGTGAATAAGTCACCAAGGATCAGGGAACAGAGTCCCTTCTCTCCCCGGAGCCTGGCCTCGGAGCTCCAGAGCCACACCCGACAGGAAGCTCGGCATCTCCTTCCAGACTTGATTTCTCAAATCCGTCATTTCCAAAGCAGGGCGCCTGGATCTGTCCCAGCTCCCTCCACACCCCACGTCCCCAACTCCGACAGCTTTTAGCCCCAGACCCTGGTGGCCCCCTTGACCCTTGTCACATCATCCAATCCGTCTCCAAGTCCCGTCAGCCTGAGGCCAAAATGTCCGCGCCACGCTTTCTGCTCCTCTGCCACCCACCCCTCACGCAGACCACCTGGATGTGCAAAGAAACCAAACCGAGACTGGACGAGACGACCCTCACCGGTCCCCTTCCACTCTCGCTCTCCTCTACCACTCACCAGAGTCCCCTTGTAAGAACACCAATCACATCGTCTCCCTAGGACTCGCCTTTATCGCCGAGTACAACTTGAAATATTTACCACAGCTCACCAGCCTGTAGTCTGGGACACGACAGTTCCCCTCAGTCCGGCCACTGGCTTTCTCGGGGTCCCTCCCCGCTTCAGGGCCAAACAGGCGGTCAAGGCCGCTACGCGGCTGGCGCCAAGCACCGCGGCCACCGCTGGCAGAGGGACGGGTGTGGGCTGCCCGCACCGCTCAGCTTCCTCCTCTGGCCACCCGACACCGCGCGTGACGGAGAGTCAGGGCACATCGACTCAAGTCTGACTCCTCCGCATCAGCTTCCAGGCTTCCACGTGTCACGTAAGTGAGATTTAACCACCGTGACCGCCGGCATTTCCTGAAATTGCCGGAGATCTTCCCCGTCTCCTACGTGGGACACGGTGACCCTACCGTACGTTTTCTTCCCCTTCCCGGACGTCGCCATGAGCCTCACCTGCGGCGTCAGCAGCTGCCTGCATCTGCGCCAGCGTCCCAGGTGACAGACGACGTTTATTAGTCACCAACCCACGGCATGCTGGCTCCAGGAATCACACACCTGCACTTTCTGCTGCTCACGGACGTCCTGTGTCCTCGCGCTTAGGAAACTCACTGCGATGGGGAGTGAACCAGAGCAGGAAGACCAGCCCAAACCCTGATCTTCTAACCAGGTTCTGTCCAGCACGCGGATCCACAACTTTCCCAAGGTAACATCTCGCTTCTGCCATTCGAGGGCATTTTCTACTATTTCTACTATTCTGTTCTTCCAGGCATGAACCTCTTGGAGCATCTGAAGAAAGTGGTGAGCCCTCTCCCTGGAAAAAACACAGCCCGCATCCAGTGGGCTTGAGGCCCACCGGTGGAGTCCCGGGTAAGACTCCCTGCTCCGGACGAACAAGGTGCCAGAAAGCTGACTGCACAGACAGGGGCCAAACTGCTGACAGTGAGGGGAGGCAGGAGCAGGGACAGGAGGATCATCTGCTCTGGGATCTAACAATATCCATGGATTTCAAATAACCTGTCTCCTTTCTGCCAGGAATAGGGCTACTCAAAGGCAAATGTAACTCATTAAAAAACAAACGATACAAGGCACCCGGGCCAGGGAACTGCGTCCACCTGGTGAACTGACATGTTCGTGTGCAGGACCTTCTTTCGGGCTACATTCTTCCCAAACTGCTGTCAAGAAAATGGAGAACTACCTCTGCCAGTGTTCCCACCCCCCTCACAGCAATGCCTCGCAAGAGTACTGGAAGCGTTAAGCAAGGAAACTCAGTAATATCAGTACAAATAAGTTAGGAAAACTTCATGTATTACACACGTGCACACGAATACATACGTGAGCAAATGGCACTGTGGGTATCTGATTATTTACGGAGCACTCACAAATTATTTGGCTGCTGTAGTACTTCCTAAAAAGTCCTTACTTTTAATTTCCTAACTTAAGAGTAATTCAAATAATTTAAAAAGTTGACAAAGGCTAAGTAAGTTATAGGTGGAACATCATACAGACATTGAAAATGACAGCTAACGGGTGCCTGGGTGGCTCAGTCGGTTGAGCGTCCGACTTCAGCCCGGGTCACAATCTCGCGGTCCGTGAGTTCGAGCCCCACGTCGGGCTCTGGGCTGATGGCTCAGAGCCTGGAGCCTACTTCCGATTCTGTGTCTCCCTCTCTCTCTGCCCCTCCCCCGTTCATGCTCTGTTTCTCTGTCTCAAAAATAAGTAAACGTAAAAAAAATTAAAAAAAAAAAAAAAAAAAGAAAATGACAGCTAACACGGGGCGCCTGGGGGGCTCGGTCGGTTGAGCGCTGACTCTTGATTTCGGCTCAGGTCGTGATCTTACAATTCGTGGGATCAAGCCCCATGACGGGCTCAGCATTGGTGGCACGGAGCCTGCTTAGGATTCTCTCTCTCCCCCTCTCTTTCTGCCCCTCCCCCATTCACGCTCTCTCTCAAAACAAACTTTTAGAAAATTGTTGAAGCAAAAGGGAGACACATTATTTACAATCCTCTCTCCTCCACCTACTACGAGCCACTGCTTCATTTTGTTGTCAGCTCTTCTCGATGTTCTTCCGTGACGCGGATGTCAAGATAACGTGTACCATAACTTTTACATGAATTCTGACAAATACGAGCTTTTTAAAAGTGCTTTTCTCACACAGTAATATTAAACATCTTCCCATACCAATATATGCACACGTCTGTATTTTCAATGTCTGTGTAGAATTCTATCGTAAAGGTATTCTATACTTTACGGAAATGACCCCCACTGAAACAACACTACATTGAATAGTCCTGTACTTAAATTTTTGTACCTCAACCAGTCATTTTATTAGAATGCACTTCTAAGTAATTTTTCAATAAAAGGAATGTTTTTAAAGCTTTCGACCTGTTCCACTTGATCAAAATGACCCATTACCAGATCACATCTGCTTCCTTACCAAAGTGCCTTCTAGACCGTCTGTGCGGATTCTATCCTGTCGCCTGAGTGTCTATCCTGCACACACTGAAGGAGTGACAGCCATTAACACTGCTTTTAACCTTTGACGGTCTGGGAGGCAAAAATGGTTTCTTATGCTTAAGTGGCATTTTAAAAATTACCAGTGGGCTTTAAAAACTATACTTGTTGGCTTTCACTTTCTTTCTTTTAAAGTTTACGTATTTTGAGAGACAACCCAGGAAGGGGAGAGACAGAATCCCAAGCAGGCTCTGCATTGACAGTGCAGAGCCTGATGTGGGGCTCGATCTCACAAAGCTGTGAGATCATGACCTGAGCTAAACCCAAGAGTCAGACACTCAACCAACTGAGCCACCCAGGTGACCCAAAAAAACAATTTTTTAAAATAACAATTGTAGGGAACAGTGAAGAAAACACTTAGGTTATAAATAACTACAGCAAAGCAGGAAACAAGGTCAGCTACTACAACTATGCGATAGTACTCGTTAAAAAGCCACAGTTACAGGGAATACGATACTTGCTATATTAAAATTGATGGAGCCATGGCTCATGTAAAAAACTTTTTCTTTCATGGGGGTGTCTGGGTGGTTCAGTCGGTTAAGTGTCTGACTTCGGCTCAGGTCACGATCTCGCGGTTTGTGGGTTTGAGCCCCGAGTCAGGTCTGTGCCGATAGCTCAGAGCCTGGATCCTGCTTGGGATTCTGTGTCTCCCTCCCTCTCTGCCCCTCCCCTGTTTGCACTCTCTCTCTCTCTCTCTCTCTCATAAATAAACATTAAATAAAAATTAAAAAATGTTTTCACTTCACAAATGTCCAATGATGTACCTTCTGTAATTAAAATAAAAGCGGGACACATTCCTGAAAACTGTCAGTCTTACTAAAATGACCTTGTGAGAGAAATTATGTAAAACTAGCCCGCTCTAACGCGCAGGCTAAATTCCCAGGACCCGACGAGACAGCAGGGGAGAAAACCCGCAGCTGCACTCAGCGCACCTTGGCCAGCAGCGTTTTCCCGCAGCCGGGCGGGCCCGCCAGGAGGACTCCAGCTGGGGTCACCAATCCGAGGGCTCTGAACTGATCGGGGTTACGTACCGGTGCCTGTAAAAAACAACGCCAAGGTTGATCCATTACGGATGTCCACTCACACTGCGCGTCCACGTCCTCTCCAGATGCAAGCTGCCACCGTGACCACGGGGTCCAGAGGTAAGCACAGTGCCGGCAGGGCGCTTACCTCCGCGCCAAGCACGGGGTACGTGGTGATAAATCAAGTCCCTGCTCATGAGGAAATCACACCTAAACGTAAGTTCTGAAAGCACTTCAAACATAAAGACACAATACCTTCAGCATCTTAAAATCAAGGTTTTTAAAAAAAACTACCCAAACTTCCAGGCTACGAAGCTTTCAGAAGGTGTCCTAGAGACGGAGGAGAGGCTGTGCTGTCCGTGGTCAGGAGCCAGGCACGCCCAGCCCCTGCACCTGCTCCTCTCCCAGCAGCTACACACCTCTATGCAGATCGTTCCTCATTAAAGATCAGTAAAGCGGAAAAGTAAGAGCGAACGAAAATTGACCCAGACTTTTATGAAACTTCTCTGACCCACAGGAGCGGGAGCGAGGTGAGAGATTATTTCTCAAATGGTCGGCTCTTGGTTAAAACCCAACTTTTTTTTTTTTAATTCACTGCCACAGAATCCAAGCACAACCACAGAATGAGCCTAAAACAGACTTCGAAAGAACAAAACAGGTTGCTGGAGGCTGAACGACAGTACAGAACACATGAGAGAAAACGTACAGTCCAGCCCACCTGCACCTGTCACACGGGCCAGCGCCGTTCCACGGCGGACACACCTACCAGGATGGCCATGGTGAGCTCCTCTCTGACATCTTCCAGGGCACCGATGTCTGCCCAAGTCACATTGGGGACAGTGACAAAGCCCTCCCTTTTGGCCGAGGGCTGGACGGAGGACAGAGCAACAATGAAGTCATTCAGTTCAATGCGCAGCCCTTGCAGCCGCTCCTCTGAGAGGGGGTCCTGGTTTCGCAGCAACGCCAGCAGCCTTTGCAATTCATCCTTAAAGGGAGCGATCGAAGGGAAAAGTGAAAAACTGCATATTTGTTGGAAAACTTATTTTTGTGCTTTTAAAAATTATTACTGCAATATTTCTTTAAGCTATAATGAACTACTGTGGATTTTCACAATTTTCTCCACTGACAGAAGCCATTTCTTTTACTCTGTGTAGATGAAGATTTGGCCGAGGAAAGGTCCACGGACTAGAACCAAATACGGGACAAGGACGTCTGTGTGCTAACAAGGGCCAGCTGTGGCAAACACGGGCAGCTGGTAACCGTCATTTCTGCAACTATTTCTTCCAGTTTTCATTTACAAATAATCACGAAGCAGCTGAATCTTGATGAAATTCAAACAAAGTTACTCTGGTGGCAGTAGAATTCAAAACAAGGTTCCTCGAAGGGCACTACGTGGAGCCTTGAGCTTCGGAGGCAATCAGACTCCTTGTTCTGAGGAGACTATAAAGGTGGGAGGAAAGTAACCTGGAGTCAGTCTGTCAAGTCCTAACTTCTGTGTGTCTCGTATCAGGAATACGCTTACTATTCTTTTCAACAGATGGACCGTGGCTCCAAGTGAGGAGGAAAAAGACATCTGACAACCACGGACTGGGACCTGCTCTGGGAAGCAGCTGTGTGGCCCGGGCAGGCCATGGTCGCTTACGCTTCGTTCCTTCGATGGCAGGGCCGTATGAAGCCCGCACACAAAGTATGAACTCCTAGAGCTCACAGCTGCAGCGTTGATCTTGGACACACGAGTCCCCCTCACGCACGTACTGTCCTCCAGAGCCGCACGGCGCCGGCTCATGGACACAGGGCGCCAGAGGACCGTCCTGGCGCACCCGACCAGAAGGTGACCAGGGAATACAACCGAGTGCCCGGCGCTCCCACAGCAGCCGACCAGCTCTCTCTGGCCAGGTCTGGAGGGTGTGCACCGCAGGCCTGTGGGCCGCACAGTCTCACGCCAGGGACCCCTGTGGGGGCACCGCTATGACGTGTGGCGGCAGGGAGGCCACACGTAAATACAGGAGTGCGGCTATGACTTCAGTTTACAAGATAGGCAGGCGGCGGGGAGGCCACAGCCTGCCAACCCCTGGTCTAGAGCCTCATAATCGATACAGTAAAAGGAATTTATTCAGGATCAGCTAAAAAAGTAAAACAATTTGTACTTTTGAAGCTACAGACATTCTGGTTGTAACTGATAATTAGTCTGTGGATAAAATGCTAATAAAACATAAATCATAAACCTCAACCATACCGACGCTTGCTGGGCGGCCGACACGAAGGACAGGTTCGGCACCTGCGGGGAAAGCTCCTGTGCTTCGGAAGCAGGCTTCGTTCCGATCCCGTTTTCCCGGCCTCCTCTGGAGAGCAAAGCTTCCATCTCAGGGTCGGCCCGCGGCTCGGGCAGCTTCATCAGGACCCTACTGACCGCACACATGGCTGCCTCTCGGCAGAGCGCCATCAGGTCAGCGCCAACAAAGCCTGGAGTGAGGTGTGCCAAGTGGTGGAAATGAAAAGTTTCCGGAAGTCTTAGTTTTCTGCACAAAGTTCGAAGTATTCTGTAGGAAGAACAGGGAAGAACTTCAGCCTCCTTACCCACCAGAAAAAACAAGTCACCGAACACATCTGAGGTCAATTCTGCTTTTAGAAAAGATGAAATGGACACCTGCCGGAAATAAAAGCCACCAGACTCCGAGTAAACCATGAATTCCACCCATCACAAAAAGCTGTAGTGATACACCCCTTGCATCCAATGTTATATTAGGACGGTTACTTCTCCAACTTCACGGGATCGTGCGTATGCAGAAGTCCACTCGCCTGAACCACAACGTGGCACGGGCCAGTGACCCGTGGGCCTCCATCCAGGTCATTATTATGAAGGAGTCCCTTAACAATCTGTGTAAGACCCAGTGAAGAAAGTGTGAAAGTGGGAACAATGGTTACGGCGGAGGCTCTGAAGCCAGCTCTACCACACAGTGACTGTCCTTGCGCGCCTCAGTTTCCTCACGCGCGAGCTACAGGAGCTCTCTGCGCAGGGTGAACACACACACACACACACACACACACACACACACACACACACACACAAGGCCTTCAGAACAGTGGCCGACCTATGGCGAGGGCCGAAGGGTTTGTTATTATTACCATTCACACACTGTGATATTCCAAATTAACTCAGACAAGGAAATACGTTTTGCAATTATCAAATTTGTGGCAGAGAGGAGTATTTTCAAGTGTCGAGCCAATGGACAGTGAGTTACAGAAAAGTCATCTGAGATCATGTCAGTGAACTGGAGGGAAGCAGGTGAACATTACCGACCAATGAAAAATTACTCAGGTACTTTACACACCAGCAACCCACAAAAGGCTCCATGACAGAACCATTTCCTGAAGACTCAGACCTTATTCACTGCATTGTACAAGGATACTAAGCAACTTCCAATGTTATGAAAAATAGCTCACACAAAGTGTCACCCGTTTCCCAGTTACAACTTGTATTTCTGAAAAAGTGTGGACACTTCCATTCATCGTACTCTGGGAACTCCAGAGGAGGAGAAAATAACCAGTAAGAGAGCTCTAGTTTCAAGATGGTAGATGGTTCAGCAACCATGGTTCAGCCGGAAAAAAAAAACACCAAGAGGCACAAACTCCACAGTGAACGTAACTAGGAGGCTGCCTGGACACCCCCACCCCCGCCCCCGTTCTGGGAGGGAACTGCAGGAAACTTGCAATACAAGGATCTGCATTTATTTATTTATTTATTTATTTATTTATTTATTTATTTATTTATCAATGTTTATTTTTGAGAGAGAGAGACGGAGCGTGAGTGGGGGAGGAGCAGAGAGACAGGGAGACAGAATCTGAAGCAGGCTCCAGGCTCCGAACTGTCAGCACAGAGCCCGATGTGGGGCTCGAACCCACAAACCGCGAGATCATGACCTGCGCTGAAGTCAGACGCTTACCGACTGAGCCACCCAGGCGCCCCATGATCCACCTGTATTCTTACAAGGACTTTAACCAGCTGTCAGCACTGGGCTTAGGCTACAGGCTTGAGTGCTGCTCTATACAGAGAGGTAGGGGCGCCTGGGTGGCTCGGTCGGTTGAGCGTCCGACTTCCGCTCAGGTCATGATCTCATGGTCTGTGGGTTTGAGCCCCACGTCGGGCTCTGTGCTGACAGCTCAGAGCCTGGAGCCTGCTTCGGATTCTGTCTCCCCCTCTCTCTCTGCCCCTCCCCTGCTCATGCTCTGTCTCTGTCTCAAAAGTAAATAAATGTTAAAAAAAAAATTACACAGGGAGAGGTACTTATGCTGCTCAGATACTGAAAGAACAGGTGTTTGGGGGGTTCTGAGGTTTACACATCTTCCTAGCAAAGAAGAGAAAGGCCTCTCAACACGGGGCTCTGTGTCAGCTCTAGCTGATGCTCTAAGGTCGGTAAATCCTTAAAAAGATTCTGTTAAGGGTTCCCAGAATAAATGATCCAGATTAATGCTATATTTGGCTATAAATAGGATGAGTTTTAATAAATTCTTTAAAAAATACACCTTTTATTTTGGAAGTTTTAGATTTACAGAATTAATGCAAAGACAGTACAGGGAGTTCTATGTACCACAATACCCCTCTCCTATTAGGACAGTTTTGAGAATTAGTGACCCAGAACTTTGTAGATCACCCCTCAATGGGGGACTAGTCTGATATTTTTATGGTGATTAGACTAAGTCAATGTATTTGGGGGAAGAAGACGACAGAGGTGAAGCATGGTCCCCACTGGTCCCATCAAGGGTACACACTGTCGGCCCCCTCACCACCGGGATGCGAACGCTGACCACCAGGCCTTACGCCGTGTCTGGAAGGGTTTCCACCCTGGGGTTGTAATCCTTTGCCCTTTTCCGTACCGCACTCTGCAAATAAGTCAACGTGCCCAGCTCGCATTTTAGGGGTAGGCAGTGGGAGTCCACCTCCTTCAGGGCGGTGCGTCCACACACATTATTTGGAATTCTTCTGCACCAGAGACTTGCCTCTTCTCACCTGTTTAGTCAATCATTCATCCATGCAAGCACAGGCCAAGGGATATCTGACTGCCTGTACTCTCCAACCACGTTTATCAAGAACAGAAGTAGAGAATAGTAAATGTCCAAGAGAGGGCACAAAGTCAGAATCAACCTTTTTCAGAGAGGTGCGCTAACGAGAAGGAAGTGTATCTGTCTGGCGAACTCCAAAGACCAGGAACGGGAGGCCTCAACGTGCTGGACCATGGAAACTGGGGCCACAGCAGAGCCCAAAACCCAAGTGCTAGGAGTCGTGTGTGAGACATGCTAAGACGCCACATCCTCCCCACGCCGCCTGCCAGCAGGAGAGGGAAGATCTGGGCACGCGCTCCACCAGGAAAACAGGGTGTACAGTTCCTCAGCATCCTTCCGACCTGCCTGTGTTGAAGACCGGCAGCTAGACCCACAGCCCATGGTACGGTCTCAACACCTTCTCCTGAAAGATCTGAATCGACTCAACAAAACGCATCTTCAGAAATTGACCCTTGGAGGTTTCTAAGTAAAAAGTTAGCTGGTCATCTGCTTTACAGGGGGGCCAAGCTTCAACAAAACAGCTTACATTGCAGATGTCCTATCAGCCGTGCTGTTAGAACAGAACCTCAGACGAGGACTCCCATTGGAGGACAACAGCAACAGGAGACAACAGAATTCACACCAGACACCGCTGTTCGACTTCACATCCGCTATTTCCTACTGCCTCTCACCGTCACAAAAGGTAAGGGACAGACCCACACCCGCGCACAGGCACTTGGAGGAAACACAGAATGTGAAAAAAGTTGCAAGAAGGTTAGTAAATGACAAAAACGTAGCAATCGTGGATTCCAGAAAAGTTACAAAGGTAAAGAAAGGATGTGTGATCCTAACATGTGACTTGGGCCGGCAGCGAACAATCCCTGTGCAGATGAGACAGGAACACGCTACATGTGGTTATACTGAAAATCCATAATGGTTTTATACCGCAAACTTATGGATGTGGTTCGGACATCGGATGTATCAAAGAATTATTAGTGAGCATGTAGGTTAAATAAAAAGTCTTCACCCGTTAGATTCTGAAGTATTATTGTGGAAACAATATGGCGCCCGAATTTTGCTTTAGACACTCCAGGAAAAAGCATGGGGGACAGACAGAACAGGACTGAAACGGTGAGGATTGTTTGTGGCTGGGTCATAAGACCCGGGCTTCACCATCGTGAGGGTTTGAAAGGCATGTCTGTACGTTCTCGGCTCTCCTCTTCTGGAGTCTGGGCTGACCTCAGCGGCTGGTCAACAGCACAGAGCAGCGGGACAGATGCTATGAGACCGCCCAGCTCTGAGAAGCCCAAACTGTCCCGTGAAGGGAGCCACACGGAGAGGGGAGGAGGGGAACAGGCATGGGGAGACGCAGCCGAGCCAGGTGAGACAGGCAGGTGTGCAGACGCGCACAGCCTGGCTGCTCCAGGCTCCAGCTGCCACCTCTACAACCACACGGGAGCCGGGCTGGGCACAGAACCTACCAGCTGAGGCCTTTCTAAATTCTCTACCCACAGGGCTTGTGAGAGACAATAAAATGACTGTTGCTGAAAGCCACTAAATTTTGCAGTGGCTTGTTCTGCAGTAACAGAAACTAGAAGAATTGTATCAGACTTCTTTTGTGTACGCTGGAACATTCCGTAACAAGATACTTTCAAAGTCCAGGAAAACACCAAGAGCAACCTTAACATCTCTACGAGTCAGAAGCTGTGCTGGGTGTATTGATGCAATCCTTACGAGAAGCCTTTTAAAGCGGGGGTACTGTTCCCATCGTAAAGATAAAACAAGGCACGTTACTATCATTACTTTGTTACAGGCAACCAAACAAAAGCTAGGATGAGTTAGGAATCTGGGAAAAGGCAGAGGGACGTGGGGCACCCGCCGCTACTTCCTCCGTCCCTCCCAGGTCCCCTCAGAGAAAACCAGCAGCACAGAGGCTCAAACCAGAAACCTGAGGGGCGCCCAGGTGGCTCAGTTGGTTAAGCTTTGGACTTCGGCTCAGGTCATGATCTCACGGTTCGTGAGCACAGGCCCTGCCCTGGGTGAGCCCTGCTTCTCTCTCTCTCTCTCTCTCTCTCTCTGCCCCTTGTGAGATTCCCTCTCTCCTGGCCCCTCGCTCATCTGCACCCTCTCTCTCTCAAAAAACAAAAACAGATAGAAATGGGACTATTCCTTCCTGCTCAATCACGGCTCCCACCTTCCACATGTACCTTCTGCCAAGAAATGCAACCCACTGGGTCTACTGGCTAAACGACTGATCGCTCCAGATGTGCTCCACCTGTGTGCTCCCACCAGGCACCGCTCCGCTTATCTCCACCTACTGCCCATCTCCTTAAGCCCATCACCATCTCGTCCAGACATCATAACAGCCCCATCGCGGGGTCACCAGAACCTATTCTTGCTCTTTTTCCCTTCATTCTTCATGCTGCAGCTACAATGATCTCTTTCCAAATAAAAAGTCTGTTTCCATCACTGTCTTGCTTACATTAATTGCTTTAATTCCTTCCCACCACTCACAAAGAGGTCCAAAATCCTTACCAACTGTATGTGAACTGCCTTCTGCATCCCTTGGCAGCCTTTCCACGCTTTATCTCTTCTACAGCCATAGTGTTCTTCTTCTAGGTTCCCGGACTCACTGAGCTCAGTCACCTCAGGGCCTCTCTGCACATGCTACTCCTCCCAGGGACACTCTCAGCGTCACGTTATCAGTTAATTGCTATTATTCTTAAAGTCTCAGCTTCCTCAGAGAATCCTTTAAGAAACCCCCAGACCAGGTCCGCTTTGCCTGATATATCCTCCCTAAGACCCCGTTTCTTTTTGTACTCAGCGTTCTTCTGATCACTCAGAAGTGACTGAAATGCCAACCGCTGTGCCAAATGTTAATTTTGCAGGATTAAATTGCAAAATGAAAAAGTACTAGAAATTTGTTCCAAAGTAAATAAAAATTAATATTCCTAAACCATACTGTTAAAAACGGTTAGCATGGTGGTAAATTTTATGTGTTTATTTTTACCAGAATAAAAATTTTTTAAAAATATACTCACTTAAAAAATTCTCACTCATGATTATATTCAAGAGCTATCATCTTTCAGGCTTTGACCCCACTCTACCCACCTGGCCTTAAACACAGCGAACACCTAACATCCCCTTCGTTCTGAGACACAATCCCTGCGCTGGCCGCCGTGACTGAGCCAGGCCACCCCGCCTACGTGAAACACCGATGTGAACGCCAACAGACCTCACGCGGAGTCTCGCATGGAATTTGGACAAACTGACAACAGGCGGCCATAAACACCCTTTGGTGCCAGAAATATCCGGATTACATTAAGAATAAAGGAAAAAGGTACCTTCAGAGGAGAAAACGCTTGACAAACTTCTCAACCAAGTGACTGGACTTAACAGGACCAATAATGACACAAAGGAACACTTGGAGCCTCCTGAGAGGACGCTGAGGACACCTCACCACCCAGGCAGTATTTTGCCCAAAATGCCTACGCTGAGTCCCATCAGGAAGAGACAGTCAGGCAAGTTTAAACTATGAGGCACCTGGGAAATGTCAATGTCATGAAAGCACTTCCTCCCTGAAGAGGCAGGTTAAGGTTAAAGGGTCATATTGACTAAACAGCAGGTTTGATCCCAGAATGGATGACACATGAAACACAAAACTACACAAAATCAAGAAGAAAGCAATTAAAATGGACATTTTAGGGGCAACTGGGAAAATCAGAACAGACCGTATGTTAGTATTATCGCGTCAGTGTTAAATTTCCTGAAATGGTGTGAAATGGAGTGACAGTCACCCCGGGAAGCACTTATGGCTGAAGCGTCATCCTGTTGTCCTCCGTCTTCAAATGGCTTGGAAAAAAAAAAGGTACACACACACACGCACACAAATATACGTAGGTTTTCTGCAGAGACTGGAAGGGGGTGTGGATGCGCGAGTGAGTGGTGCCCCCAGCTGAAGGGTGTGCACATACTCACCGTACTATTCTTTTAACTTTTCTATAGGCTTATATTTTCAAACCGTGGCCCTCAGCAGAAGCCCTTTAAGGACTCTGTCGATGAGGGAATGCTGGGTGGATGAACGAAGGGTCCTGTCTAGCAGCGAAGACGGGCCCCACGTGTCCCTCTCTCTACGGAAGGTGGGAACAGGAGGAAAAAGTCTCCATAAAGGACACAGGCCTCTGGAAAGCAAGGACTCGTCACTCTTCGTATTCCTCACAACGCCTTCCAGAACGTACCAGCACACGCCATACACTCAATACGTGTTTGTGGCATAAACAGGAACAACTCAGACATTAACTATCACGTTGTGGCACGTTAAACACACTAAACAAGCCTGAGTGGCTGGCGTGACTGTGTGGCAGTACGAGGAGCACATGAGCTGGACCGAACACGGTAACCGAGGAAGGAACTGCAAACAATCAGAAGCTGAAGCACATCACATACGGGGAAGAAGGAAGGTCGATGCGCTCCTGTCTCACTCTCTAACCTTCTCTCCCACCACGTGCCTTACAACCACATTTACTTCCGCGAAGCCTCCTGCCTGTCACCCCTTCCCTCCGTCACCATCCTGTGACTGTTTCTTCTCACTACATGCCACCCACTCCTCGAACCACATACACCAATTTTAGTGTCACAAACTTAAGCCCAAAGCCACGACAGACACGGCGTTACAGAAAAACCCTTTATCAGACCTCTGTGCGCTGCCTCAACGGTGCCTCCCACACCTTCCTTGCTTATTGAGACACTGGCAGCGATTTCTTTGCTCTCCGGACGTTCAACCCCCATTACTAGGAAAGGCTGGTCCTGCAAAATACACAGACAGCTTTCACTTACAACTCTCCAGCTGCCTTGTCAGGAAACCTGTGGTCTTAGGCAGGTCAGTGGTCAGTGCAACTGACAAGTGGGCCAGTGAGCACACTCTGTTCCCCAGCTGCCCACACTGTCCCTACGTTGATCTGCAGACTCCATGACCCCAGCCACCGTCAGTAGGACCAGACCAAGGGGTATACACACATACATCCACCATCACTACTGGGAAAACAGCCTGAAACAATGGCCCTGTTATTGACGAGCACGTTAGTTTCTTAAGTACTAATTTAAAGAGGGCCTTTTCCTGTCCAGGTCAAGGTTACTGGGACAAGAACAAAGAAAAAAAAAGGCTATGTGGTTTTTGTCACCTCTTGTTTTCAAAACATTCAGTTCAGATGACCCGTGACATACGAAGAGTGTACCTTTCCCTGGATGCTTCATCTGGGATACCCAGGCATATTTCTCGGTCGAACCTTCCTGCACGTCTCAAAGCAGGGTCTAATGAGTCCGGGCGGTTAGTGGCTCCAATGACTAGGACCTGAGCGGTGGCAGCCATGGTATTCAGATCTAGTAAGAAGCAGACACAGGATGAATGGTGGATGAGGCCCCAGGGACGGAGGGCGATCACGTTCACAGAAGTGGTTTAAGTGGCTAGAGAGTAGTTCACATTTTGCCAGCAGTATGGACATAAAGCTATCATTTACTAATTGTCTAATATGCGAAAGCTGTAAAGAAAACAGACACTTTGTCCTCAAGAAGTTCACAACCTACGGAGAAAGCCACGGGACAAATTCCGTGACACAGTAACAGGTATAAACAAAGCAACACAGGAATCCGATGGAAGAGAGCACGGATTCTGATGGAGGACCGAGGGAGATTCAGAGAGGAGGTAACGTTTGGGAAAGCCTTGAAGGATGAGGAAGGACGCTAATAAGCGGACACGCGTTGACGAAATTCACGTGACGACACGGTGTGAGCGACAGCACGGAGGCACGAACACGTGTGGGAGCAGCCCAGCAGCCGAGTCTGGCAGGAATGAGGAGTGGCGGTCTCACAGCAGACGTGTGGCATGGAGACGGGGCGTGCTACCGTCTGCGCTGCTCTGGCCCAATCTAGACAGTTCTAGGAATGACGGACCACGCGGCCCCACGTGTACCCTTCCTTCGGATTACTGCCTTCAACTGAACCCAGGTGGGCTGGCGGGGAGTCTGAGGTCACACTCCTCATGGGTAACAAGGGAGTAAGATGCTAAGTAAGTACTCTGACATCCAAGACACGAGAAACTTGTAGAATATCCCTTAGCCAACGGGAAGCCAGGAAAGGGTTTTTCTGATAAGGTTTGTGTTTCAGGAAGACAATTCTGATGGTAATTTGAACAGAGTAAAGAGGAATACAGGGAAGAGCTTATTGCGGTCTGATCACAGCCATCAGGCGAGAGGAGAGAAGGTGGGGAAGAAACAGGAAACACCCAATTCCAGGGCAGCTGCAGACACAGTGGAGGGCACGGAGAAGGGAGAGACACGACGGCCTCCTGTGGACGATAAGGAGGGAGAGGGTACTGTTGGCTGAGTGCAGAAATGGGAGGGAAAGGCAGAGGGGCGACGGGGGGAGAGGGTCCGGCCTGGGACACACAAACTGTGACGGATCTCACAGGCAGCCGGGAACAGGTGTTGGAGGCTTCTTAGATATCGAGGTTACAGATGAAATTTGTGTCTCATGAAGAGTTGCACAGGAGACGGTTGGGAGATGGGCAGAAGGCAAGGAGAAGACCGAGTGGGAAACCTTACAGAGCACCTCTGTATAGAGGATGGGGGGAAGCAGGCAGGCATGGAAGGGGACCGGTGAGGACGGGCCGGAGAGCCAGGGGGCCGCCAGAAAGACAACGGTCATGCTCCAGCCACCTGTGCCAACGACGACCAGGACGAGGGGGTTGGCCACATCGAACACTGTTGAGAACTACCGAGCTGACCTGGCACTCACTGCCTGCCAGGCA
This sequence comes from Felis catus, assembly GCF_018350175.1. Classification (NCBI taxonomy): domain Eukaryota; kingdom Metazoa; phylum Chordata; class Mammalia; order Carnivora; family Felidae; genus Felis; species Felis catus. Next base: position 895,288 of record NC_058384.1, read on the forward strand.
CCAGGGCACAGTGGCCCTTGGCCAGGCCCCACCACACCTGCAACAGGTAGGTCTGTAGACGAGGAAACTAAAGAACAAAGGTTTGGAGAGGTCAGCGCTGGGATGCCCCACGATCATTCCACGATGCGCCTCGGATGCCCCACGATCATTCCACGATGCGCCCCAGTGCGATGGCAGAGGCGGACGTGGAGTTATGGGTGAGGTGCAGGGCGGAACAGGATACAAACGTGTTTACTTGACAGCGACTATGCCTTTGGTAAACCTCAGGGTGAGAAGAGAGACACAAGGTGGGAGGTTTCAGTGACACAGGAAGGCTCTTACATACTTGATGAAAACTGCATAAAAGCTCAAGGAAGAGGTTCACGCTATGAGGTCACTGCACAAGCAAAAGAAAGTACAGGAAGGGAGGTGGCACCTAATACTTCAGGCAGCATCATGAGCTGCACACGCGCGTTCACGTGATGACGCTCTGCGCGCGCCGAACGCCCCTGGGGCTGCGACCGGGATGGGAGCAAAGCTGATCCCACTGCTGAGACATGTGGGTCTTAACGCCCGCAGCCAAGAGGACGAGCAGCAGGAGAACTCTGTCCTAAAGAGAACCCTGCAGCAGTCGAGCAGCAAACACAAAGGCACTGAAACAGCAGCATTTCCCACATGTACTGTTAACATACAAACAACCAGGGGCGCCTGGGGGGCTCAGTCGGTTGAGTGTCCAACTCGTGATTTCAGCTCAGGTCATGATCTCACGGCTCGTGAACCTGCTGGGGATTCTCTCTCTCTCTCCCCCCTCTCTGTCTGCCCCTCCCCCACTCATGCGCCTGCATGCTCTCTCTCTCTCTCTCTCTCTCTCTCTCTCTCAAAATAAACAAATAAACAAAAAAGATGCAAACAACAGGTTATATATAACAAGGTGCATGGTGCAATCTCAGCATTGTAAGAAGCAAAACAGTATCAGTATATTTCTGTCTGTGTATAAATGTATTAAAATAACCGTCAGATGCACTCCAAAAAATTAATGATCTAATTCTTTATGAAAAGGATTTTTTACTCTCAGCTTGACTCTACCTGAATGGCTCATGTCCTCACATGTTACTTACACTGGTAAAAGAAACACAATTTGTCATCTTAAAATGAACGTAATTTTTTAAACTGACCGTCCATGCAGGTTAGGAGCTGGGCCACAATCCTTCGTTCCATATCTTTTGAAGCAACATCTCTTTTGGGGGTAATGGCATCAATTTCATCAATAAAGAGGACACAGGGTGCATTTGACTGGAAATAAAAATACCACAAAAGGCCATCATAAACTGGAATTTAAATAAAAACTTAGAAGGAAAAAACTATTTTCTCAATTATTGCTAAAATACAAGTTCTCTTCTAATTTCTTACCAGCTTCTATACTGGCCACGTTCAACAACCCTTACGTATTCTGGGTGCAAATAACGACAAAGTTGATCTTTTCACTTTTTCTTAGTTTTAACTACAGTGACAACTAGTGACTCTCAAGTGTGCACAATGTCACAGCATCTACAGGGCATCTGCCACGAGCTGGGCAGGCCACTGAGGGTTTGTAAGGATCCTCCCATTTAATACGCCCCAAACTGCCATGAGATTTGAGCATTATTATTTTCTTTAAAGCGTATCTATTTTGAGAAAGAGAGAGGAGTGCAAGTGCCAGCAGGAGAGGGGCTAAGAGAGACAGAACCTCAAGGAGTCACTGCAGAGCCCGAGGAGGAGCTCGGTCCCAAGACCATGAGCCTATGACTTCGTGACCTGAGCCAAAATCAAGAGTTGGACGCTTAGCTGACTGTGCTAGCCAGGCACCCCTTGAGCGATGTTATTAACCCAGCTTCCCGGCAGGGAAACTAAGGGTTACAGTGGTTAAACCTCTTCTGTCCACGACCAGGCGGTCAGTGCATGGAGGCACGAGGACTGGAGACCATGACTCCGACTGGCAAGCACAGGCCTGTAACTATCACGTATCCTCAGGATAAAGTTCTAATAGGATGTAAATGTCTTCCCCAGATGTTCCTAAACACCGACATTTTAATAGTGAATTAAATAGTAATTTAATAGTAATTAACAGTAATTTAATAGTAATTAAATAGCGAATTCAATAGTAATTCAGAAATAAATTACAATTAGGATAAAATCCAGTCTCGTAATTTCTCTGGTTAACAAGATTTTCTTTGTACAAGTTCAATTAGGCAAAAGGAGAAGAGTTTATCCTGGCATTTCTATGGTTGTTTTTAGAATGTGATAATCCTAAATGTTAAAAATTTTCATACTACTTACAAGTTGTTTGGTAACTTAATTTGTGCAAAGTGAAAGTGACAGAAAATCTCACAAGGATAATGTATTTTCTTTTTTTTTAATGTTTGTTTATTTTTGTGGGGTGTCTGGGTGGCTCAGTTGGTTAGGTGTCTGACTCTTGATTTCAGCTCAGGTCTTGAACTCAAGATTCATGAGTTTGAGCCCCACATCAGGTTCTGTGCTGACAGTGCAGAGCCTGCTTGGGATTCTCTTTCTATCTCTCTCTGCCCATTCTCCGCTCACATTCTCTGTTTCTCTCAAAAGTAAATAACATAAAAGAAATTTTTAAAAAATATTTCTTTTTGAGAGAGAGAGAGAGAGAGAGAGAGAGAGAGAGATCGCATGCACACACGCTAGTGGGGGAGGGGCAGAGGATCCAAGCAGGCTCTGAGCTGATAGCAGAGATCCTGACGTAGGGCTGGAACCCATGAACTGGGAGATCATGACCTGAGCCGAAGTCAGAAGCTTAACCGACTGAAGCTTAACCTAGTGAGCCACCCAGGTGCCCCAGGGTATCTATTTTCAGCAAACACCACTGGGTGTGACAGCCCAGAACTTCTCACCAATTACAGTTACACTTGATTTCAGACTGAACAGACGATGTTATCCAACAGTCTGTATCAGTGGATCTACTTTAAATATTTAGTCATCACGGATAACAAATCACCAAGTTTACAAGAGGACGGCAGGCGACCAGGCTAACAGACACTGGCCCTGGATGGACAGGCTCTCCGTCGTAACGCCGCACGAGCAGACAGCCCGACGTGGGTCACTAGCTGACTCACCACTGCCTGCTCAAACAATTCTCTCAGCTTCTGCTCAGACTCCCCAGACACTCCGGATACAATCTCCGTGGCAGCTACTTTCAGAATTGGGAGGTCCAGTTCCTGGGGACAAACACAGGAAAGAATGACCACATTTTGAAAATTTATCTTCCCCCTCCCTTTTCCTTATTCAGTCCCTCTCTCAAAAGTGAATTTTTTTTAAAGTTTATTTATTTTTGAGAGAGAGAGAAAGAGCATGGGGGAGGAGGTGGACAGAGAAAGGGAGAAAGAGAGAGAGAGAATCCCAGTCTCTGCACCATCAGCACAGAGCCCGACATGGGGTTCGAACTCGAACTGTGAGATCATGACCTGAGCTGAAGTCAGATGCTCAACTGACTGAGCCCTACCCAGGTGCCCCTCAAAATTTAATTAAAAAAAAAATTTTTTTTTTTCAACGTTTATTTATTTTTGGACAGAGAGAGACAAAGCATGAACGGGGGAGGGGCAGAGAGAGAGGGAGACACAGAATCGGAAACAGGCTCCAGGCTCTGAGCCATCAGCCCAGAGCCCGACGCGGGGCTCGAACTCACGGACCGTGAGATTGTGACCTGGCTGAAGTCGGACGCTCAACCGACTGCGCCACCCAGGCGCCCCAAAATTTAATTTTTAAAATGACCTCTTTTCTGAGGAACTTCATCTTTTGTGTTGGTCCGATGAAAACCATTATTTAAAAATCTACAGTTTAATTCAAACACAGCGACTAGATACTTCCACCTGTTTTTACTTCATAGGAGTCACCATGAAATTGTCGTTACGTCTTCTGAATAAAGGGTCTTGAATCTGCAGAGACATGTTTACCCCCGACTTAGAGCTGAGCCAGAATAATTTTTTTTCCTTAAAGAACTTTTTTTTAATGTTTATTTATTTTTGAGAGAGAGACAGAGTGTGAGCAGGGGAGGTGCGGAGAGAGAAAGACACAGAATCCGAAGCAGGCTCCAGGCTCTGAGCTGTCAGCACAGAGACCGACGCATGACCTGAGCTGAAGTTGGACGCTCAACTGACCGAGTCACCCAGACACCCCGAGCCAGAACAATTTAATAGGAAAGGGCAGGGGTTGTGACAGTCCTTCCCGCTCACGCTACAGGCACTTCTCACCCCTGCATCCAGAGGAGGAGCCAGTTAGTCGGCAGAGGACAGGTTCCTGTCATAAAGGAGGAGCAGCCACTGCGGCCCCACCAGCACGGAGGGCAACAAGCCTGCCTAAGCCGTACTCATCCTCAGGCTATTCTGAAAATCACTTCCTCAACCACGGGCAACCTGGGACCAGATAGCATCCCACACTTCCTGTCTCCCACTCATTTCTGCTGTGACCGTGCACAGAGTTTACTTGTATGATAGCTGCTTAATGTCGGCCTCTATTAGACTGAAAAGCTCCTTGAACGTAAACCTGGGTTTTCTCTATTTATTGCTGTTTTCCAGCATCTGGCATGCACCTGTCACAGGACACTTTGTTCAACAGAGGAACAAGTGAGGCAAACCTGTCGTCCCATAAGAGCGCCGATCCCGCAGATCCTAACCTATCAGTAGCTACTACGACACGCTATTCTTCAAACTGAAGTCACTGGGACATTTTGCATTTACCACCCAACAGTTTCCAAAAACAACTCATGGGATGAAAATAAGATTGCTAACTTTATTTTGCCAACTAAGTATTATTACCATTTCAGAAATGTTATTTTAACACTAAAAATTATAAGAACATGACTCTGGAGATTTTCAGTATATTTAGCTGTGAAAAACAATATAGTCCTTGGTTTCCTTATTTACTGCTTTTGAGAATCACTGGCTTAAAGGGAAAAAGGGAACTAAAATATACACTGTGTGTTAAAAAAAGGGTATTTACAACCATATTATTTTGCTTCCCACCCAACCTTTGCCATATAAATAATCGGATGCATTAAAAAAATAGCATCTCACAAAGAGCTGCATGAAAGAGGTGAAAAATGAAGAGAGGATCAGTCCTCCTGGGAATACGTCAAGTCCGGTTCAAGTTGACCAAAGAGGAAAATAAAGACAAACAGAACAAAAGCAACAGAAGCAAAGGCGTGTCAGCAAAGCTCACCCCTGCAATGGCGTGCGCGAGCAAGGTCTTCCCGCAGCCCGGCGGCCCGTGAAGGAGAACCCCACGCGGCGGGGTGGCGCCCAGGTGGCGGTACACCTCCGGGTGACGCATGTGGATGAGCATCTTGCAGACTTCCTAGCAGGGAATAAACAGGAAAGAGGTCTTTCACGGCCCGAGAGAGAAGGAATCCAAGTGGAAGGAAACCTGTTCTGCAAAGCAGCAGACTCATGAGTTTGAGCCCCGGCTCTGGGACCTACGGCGGGACTCCACAGGAACCTGCCTAAGCCTCCGTGTCCTCAGCTGTGGTAACAGCTACCTGGCACTGATGATGGAAAGTAACCACCACGGTAACTGGCAGAGTAGACACTGGACAATAACTAACAGGGTTACTTACAGTTTGGGTAATGCGTTGGAGTTTCTAGGAATCTCCATTTCTTCCACATTGCCCAGTTTGTTGGCGTATAATTTTGCACAGCATTCTCTTAGAATTTTTTGCGTACAACAGTATTACTTACAAAGCACGAACCTTACATACACCATAATTAGTAGTGGAAAAGCGGAAGGTACTGTTTCTTTTATCCCTCAGCACCCTGCGGGGTACAGGCCAAGTTTCACCACCACCCCCCGCTTCCAGGCTGCTTTCCGTGAATAACTGATTGGCAATATATCATCTGAGTAAAATTCTGAATGTGAACTAACTTTTAATGTCGTATCGCTGCCTCCAACATCTTCAAATTTCACCTTGGAGATCTGTAATTCCAGCCCCTTGGCTTTAGCTGGCAATCAAACGAGGAGACAAAAAGATTAGTGATTCAGTAGTAACTCAGCGCTGCATTTAATGATGTTTAAGTAAACTGAGACCGTGAGACACTGAAGTGTTTTCTCACGAACCGCACACAGCAGGCCCCCCAGAACGACAGCTGGGACTAGCGAAGCCTCTTTCACAGCGCGCTCAGCCCCCCAGACCCGTGGCTCACCTTTCCTCTGCAGGACAGCTTGTATTTCTCCGTCTACTTCCTGAAGGTCTTTCTTCCTTTGGTTTCCCTTGCGCTTCAGCCTGCCTTTCCTTTTTTCATTACTCTCCAGCAGAGAAGCGTCTTTGGAATCCTGGAAAGAAAACGAGTTTAAATGTGCCATGCTTGAAATTACAATGGCAATGTTTTCTTAAAGAGGGCTGTTATTTAGGCGCACCTGGCTGGCTCATTCGGAAGAACATTCAACTCGATCTAGGGGTCATGAGTTTGGGTGGAGAAATTACATAAGTAAATAAAAAACAAAAACCAGGGACACCTGGGTTTTTTTTTTTAAACAAAAACAAAAAGGTGGTCATTATTTAAAATACCCCATTTCTTTTAAGTGTATTCTTATTTATTTTGAGAGAGAGAGAGAGAGAGAGAGAACGTGTGTATAAGTAAGGGAGGGGCAGAGGGAAAGGGAGACAGAGAATCCCAAGCAGGCTCCGCGATGTCAGCACAGAGCTTGACACAGGGCTTGAACTCATGAACAGAGAGATCATGATGTGAGTTGAAATCAACGGTTGGATGCTTAACCGACTGAGCCACCCAGGTGGCCCTAAAATACGCCATTTCTGCCCTGGCACTTGCACCCACCTTGGCTTCTTTTCCAAGCTGTAAAGCTCAGTTTATGCCCTGACACACGGTTCTTCTCGTTAGAGTTAATCTCATGCCCATATTCCCAGAACGCTGAATTTGCGTCTGTATTACAGCCTGCCACAATCTGCCCTGTGTTTGAGCAACTCTCCTTGTTTCTCTCAGGGGAGATGAGATGCTCATGTTTACCTTTAATTTCTCACTGAGCTTTTCACCAGTTGGTCTTCATGTGATGCCTGATGAAGCACTAAATTAAATATGACTACAGAGCTGCTTTGAAGGCCATAAAAAAGTATAATTCAACTTAAGACTCAAGCTATTTCCTTAACCTTGCAATAATGTCCTCTAAAAACATGATTAACACAAAGAGGTTTGAAAAAGGTCTAGTGAAAATTCAAAAGGAGAACAGTTTTGCCACATCAAGTAAGTGGTTCTCAAAAACCACTTACAGTGGTGTTGTCCAAGGGAGACACAACGTCACATACAAAATTTTAAATATGTTCTAGTAGCCACATTTAAAAAAGGGGGAATCAACAAGTGAAATTTAGTACCACTTAACAAAATGTACTCAAAATATTATCGTTTCAACACACAGTATAAAAAATTGAGAGGTCTTACATTATCTTTTATAGTAACTCTCCAAAGTCTAACATGTATTTTATGCTAATAGCACATCTCAACTCGTACACTAAATTTTAGTGGGAAATATTTAATTTGCATTTAGACTTCATAAAACTTACAGCTGAAAGAGTACATTCACATGCCCAAGTTGTTCCAAACACACTTAGAAGTTTTTTTTTTTTAATTTTTTTAAAATGTTTATTTACCTGTGAGAGACAGAGATAGAGCATGAGGGGGGGAGGGGCAGAGAGAGAGAGGGAGACAAGAATCTGAAGCAGGCTCCAGGCTCCGAGCCGTCAGCACGGAGCCCGATGTGGGGCTTGAACTCACGAACTGTGAGATCATGACCTGAGCTGAAGTCGGACGCTTAACTGACTGAGCCACCTAGGCGCCCCATATTAGAAGTTTTCTAATAACTGAAGTATTATTTTACAAATTTAAATGAACAATTCAGTTCCTCATTTGCACTAGCCACATTTCAAGTGCTCAAGAGCCACGGGTGGCTAGCACTTACCACACTGGACAGGGAGCCCCGGGGGCATACTCAGGGCCTATCGTGGGACAGATCACTGTAAATCCCCTCTCCTAGGGGATCTCCTAGGGGATCTAACGCCAGGCATTAGAATCAGTTAAGGGGGCGCCTGGATGGCTCAGTGGGTTAAATGTCCCACCCTTGATCTTGGTTCAGGACATGATCTCACAGTTGGCGAGATGGGAGCCCCACGCTGGGCTCCGTGCTGACAATGGAAACCTGCGTGGGATTCTGTCTCTCCGTCTCTCTCTGCCCCTCTTGCACTCGTTCGCGTGCCTCTCTCGCTCTCTCTCAAAAAAAAAAAAAAAAAAAATCAGTTAAGGATGGTGGCCAGTGTGTTCACTTTGTGATAATTCATCCAGCTTCACTTTTATGTACAGTATACTGCAACTTACAAAGGTTAAAAAAAAAAGGGGGTCCCTTATTCAGTACATTTTCACGGTGTGCCCGTTTGTACGGGCTCCCTGAGGGCATTACCCGAGGCTCAACACGAACCACACAGCTGTTTCACGAGCTGACTTCCCTTCCTCTGACAACAACCAGCCTTCCAAACATAACACGCAGACGAGGTACCTATTCTTTAACTCGCGCTGGTAAACGCACCTCGGAAAGTTCATCAGGCACGAATTCGACCAACTGCCTGACGACGACGTGCTGGGTGCATTTCAGCCAGGGAGACACTATGAAGCAAAACAAAGGTCCTGCTCTCCGAAGCCGAAGACAGAAGACAAAGAAGAAACCCAACTAAACAATTCTACAGTGAGTTCTAAGTGGTCACAAGGGCTTGACCAAAAGGAGATGAGGCAGGAAAGAGCGTCCCACGACGTGCTATTTAACACGTCAGTATGTGACTCTGCGAAGATTACAGGGAAACAAGACGGTGTGAGTCACAGGAATCTGGGGGAGTTTCAGACAGAAGCATGAGTGCAAACGCCCCAGGTGAGAGCGAGTGGGTGTTCTGGCAACAGCGCCAGGCCACGGTGGCTGAGGCGAAGCGGGGAGGCGGGCAGCAGATGACGGAAGTGCCAGCAGGACAGCCACGCACACAGGGCTTTCCCGGCCATTACTTGTGAGGACTCTGATTCTAGACTGAATGGAGTCATTCTTAATACGCGAAAGAACCACCCGACTTAACTCGTAAAAAGACATCTGCGTGTGGAGACTAGTCTGGAGGAAGGCCATCTCCGTCAGAAGGCCTGCACTTGGAAGGAAGCGGTGGCGGTAACGGGGCCCGAACACATCACTACGAAAGTACCTCTCTCTCAGATCCTGGCTTCTTGTGCTTGCTCTTCTCGTCTGCCAGGTCCATCTTTCCACCGGGAGTTCTATCAATAAACCACCCTCCCTCTGAACCCCTGGCAGGGGTCTTCGAAGGAATGGAGTCTGTTCCGGAAGGTGTCCGTGGGGCCGAGTCGGTGGCTTCTCTGTGATCCATCTCGGGAGTCCGTGAAGCGGAGTCGGGATGTCCTTTCCGATATAAGGAGAGCAGGGAGCTGTTCATGTGATTTGCCGCCTGGCAGAAACACGACATCGCCTACGTCACCGCGCTGGCGCTCACGGACACGGGCTACCCGCACGAGCAGCCACCAGCAGCTTCCCTCCCAGCACTTCCAGGCAGAAAACACGGGTGCTGACAGATGCTTCACCAACATTTCCTGTTCAAACAGATGTGCCCCCGCTTCACTGCCACTTAATAAATGAAAGTTAAAGAAAACCGAGGAAGCGTGCTCGCTTTTTAAAAATATAACATAGGGGGCGCCTGGGTGGCTCGGTCGGTTGAGCGTCTGACTTCGGCTCAGGTCATGATCTCACGGTCCGTGAGTTCGAGCCCCACATCGGGCTCTGTGCTGACAGCTCAGAGCCTGGAGCCTGTTTCAGATTCTGTGTCTCCCTCTCTCTCTGCCCCTCCCCTGCTCATGCTCTCTCTCTGTCTCAAAAATAAATAAACGTTAAAAAAAAAATTAAAAATATAACAGAACTGGGGGCCCCTGGGTGGTTCAGTCCATTCAGCCTCTGACACGTGATATTGGCTCAAGTCATGATCTCGCGGTTGTGAGCTTGTGCCCTGCATCCGGCTCCTCGCTGAGCGTGGAACCTGCTCGGGATTCTCTCTCTCCACCTCTGCCCTGCTCACTCTCTCTCTCTCTCTCAAAATAAATAATGAACTATTAAAACATATAACAGAACTGGGCTTGACAATGAGCTGGCCAAGAGGAGCCACTATTATCTCATCAACTCAAAACCAGATCACATGTCATTATCATCCTGATTTTGTCAATAAGTCAAAAAAATGGAATTACCAATGGGAACAAAAGAGAGTAAGTTATAAATCATCTGGAATCACTTAAATATGTCTCTTAAATGCAACCTTACTTATTGGCAACCACAGCCCTTTAGCAGAAAATGTATCCTTTTCTCAATTTTTACTATTAATTCCCCTTTCTATTCCTGTGTACCCTATTTCAGGCCATTCTCTTCCCTTCTTCTTCCTATAAAACAGGCCATAAACACAAATACTGAAAGGATGGCCTTCCCAAGGATTCCTCAACACTGTCCACAGAAGTACTGATGAAGATGTTTAAAATTTTTTTTTTAATGTTTTATTTATTTTTGAGACAGAGAGAGACAGAGGGTGAGCAGGGGGGGGGGCAGAGAGAGAGGGAGACAGAATCCGAAGCAGGCTCCAGGCTCCGAGCTGTCAGCACAGAGCCCGACGCGGGGCTCAAACTCACAAACCGCAAGATCATGACCTGAGCCGAATTCGGGACGCTTAACTGACTGATCACCCAGGCGCCCCTTGATGATGATGTTTAAATCTCTTATTCTATTCCACACTTTTTTTTTTTAAGGAGGGTTCATAGTGACTAAAAAAAATAAAAGTGGGTCCATTAAATGTTTGGCTTACCTGTGGATCTGGGTAATCTTCCATATTTGAATCATGATCTGAAGAGCTTTCAGTATACCTCAGTAAGAAGAGGAAAAGAAACATTTTAAAGGCTTTGCTCCCACATCCTAAAAAAAATTACTACCCCAAACAAAAAATTTACTAAGGCAAAGTATTACGGTGCTTAAGAGCCCAAGGCTTTGCAATCTGAGAATTCTGGTTACTGGTTACTAGCTTCTACTTAACCTCTCTGAGCATCAGCTTTCTTATCTATAAAGAGAAGATAACATGTAACGTTCACATCTCTGAGTCATTAGAGGATTAAACAAGCTGACAAAGTCCTTAGAATACACGTAAATGCTTAAAAACTGTGGTTATTTTCATTTTTTTTTTTAACGTTTATTTATATTTGAGACAGAGAGAGACAGAGCATGAACGGGAGAGGGTCAGAGAGAGGGAGACACAGAATCTGAAACAGGCTCCAGGCTCTGAGCTGTCAGCACAGAGCCCGACGTGGGGCTCGAACTCACGGGCTGCGAGATCGTGACCTGAGCTGAAGTCAGATGCCCAACCGACTGAGCCACCCAGGTGCCCCAAAACTGTGGTTATTTTAATGCACGCAATAAATAAAAGTGAAGTGCAGAGTCCTATCAGACCCAAAGGTCTCATTAGGAACATCAGATGGCAACAAAAGGAAATATTCCAGCAAGTAACTGAGTAACAAATTCACAAATTCAACATGACCCATCTGTGTGACCAGGGTAGCTTTCCCAAGTCTGCCCATGAGAAATGAAGGTAGGAGAGATTTTCATATGATGCATGAGAAACAGGGATAAACCCTATTAACTACAAACTGTAGTGCAAGCTCAGCTCATTATAACCCAGAGGTGATGGACCCTGCTACTGTTCAATGGTGTTTCTTTAGAAAATAATTAATAAAAAAAGGACTCTTCCTAAGTAAAAAGGTTTACATGCATGACATGACCCATCTTTATAATTAAGACATGAATTCTTTTGCTATTCATTAAATTCTATTAATATACTTTTGGGCGTTTCTAATCAATGTAAAGAAGGTGGATTATTCAACTATTTGGAAAAGAAATAATTTTGCCTTACAATTTATACCTTACAAAGTAGATTAAAGAGTTAAATGGAATGCTATAAAGAAACAAGGATTCCACATATTGTTGTGAGACGTCTTTCTGAGTATTTCAGCACAAACCATACAGGAAAAGACTGACATATCTGACTAGGTAAAGATGCAGAACTTCTCTAACCAAAAGACACTTTTTTATTTTTTAAAGTTTGTTTATCTATTTTTGAGACATACACACGCACACATGCGCGCGCACACACACACACACACACACACACACACACAGAATCCCAAGTGTCAGAGCAGAGCCCAAAGCAGGACTCGAACTCACAGAACCGCAAGATCATGACCTGAGCCCAAACCAAGAGTCGGCTCTCATATGACAGACAAAACCCATAAGCAAGCAACTAACAAAGGAAACATGAAACAGTCAAATAGTTTTAATCTCACTAGTTATCAAAAAACTACAAATAAAAACATCAATTTTTGCCTAGGAAGCTGGCAAAGATTACATAACAGTGTAACTAGCATTGCAAAGATACAGAGAAATGCACTCCATTTTTTTTTAAGTTTATTTATTTATTTATTTAGAGAGAAAGACAGCAAAGGGAGGTGCAGACAGGGAGGAAGAGAAAATCCCAAGCAGGCTCCACACTGTCAGCAGGACTTGAACGCACAAACCGCGAGATCATGACCTGAGCCTAAATCAAGAGTCAGACGCTCAACCAACGGAGTCTCCCAGGCACCCTGAAGTCTTTATACAAAGTTGCTGGGAATATAAACTGAGGCAACTTTTTTGGGAAAAGAACTCCAAATGTAACAGAATTCTGAAAAAGACATCTTTGACCCCAGCAATACCACTACAAGAATTTAACATTAAAAAAAAATATATATATACAAAGATATATGTGCTGCAGGATTATTTACTGTGTGTACGATAGTGCAAAACTGGAAACAACCAACTGTCCACGAGTGTGGAACTAGTTAAGAAAATAATGGTAAATCCAAACGAAAAGGCAGCAATGCGGCTATAAGGTGAAAAGGAGCTATCACCACAGATCCTATAAACATTAAAAGAAAAACGAGGGGCGCCTGGGTGGCTCAGTCGGTTAAAAGTCCGACTTCAGCTCAGGTCATGATCTCATGGTTCACGGGTTCGAGCCCCGCGTCGGGCTCTGTGCTGTCAGCTCAGAGCCTGAAGTCTGCTTCAGATTCTGTGTCTCCCTCTCTCTGTCCCTTCCATACTCACGCTCTGTCTCTCAAAAATAAATAAACATTGAAAAAAAAATAAAAAAAAAAAAAAGGAAAAACGAGAGGATATCTTGAAAACTTTAAGCCAACAAATTCCACACTTCAGATGAAATGGGCAACTTTCTTTAAAAGTACAACTTACCAAAGCTGATAGAAGCAGAAAAATAGGAAGAGTTCTTTTTCTAACGAAACTGTTATCTAAATCCTTTCCAAAAAGAAGCCTCCAGGCTGAGATGAATTCTAACAAACTATTTAAGAAAGCAGTAACAGTAACATTATACTAATTTTTTTGTCAAATAGAGACAAAAAACATTTTCCAAACAATATGAAGCCAGCATAACCCTAACACCAAAACGTGACAAAGACACTGCAAAAAAGAAAAAAATTCAGACCATTATGAATACAAACATAACCATCTCCAAAAATGATTAGCAAAATGATTTAATAATATATAACAAAGGATAATATATCTGGACCAAGTTGGGTGTATCCCAGGATACAAGACTGGCTTAGCACTCAGAAATTAATATAATTCACCGACAGAACAAAGGGAGACAACCGTAACAGAATCTTTCATTAAGTGCATAAAAAGTATTTAACAGGGCGCCTGGGTGGCTCAGTCAGTTAAGCAACTGACTTCGGCTCAGGTCATGATCTCACGGTTCGTGGGTTCGAGCCCCGCATCAGGCTCTGTGCTGACAGCTCAGAGCCTGGAGCCTGCTTCAGATTCTGTATCTCCCTCTCTCTCGGCCCCTCCCCCACTTGTGCTCTGTCTCTCTCTCTCTCTCTCAAAAATAAATAAAATGTAAAAAAAAATTAAAAAAAAAAAGTATTTAACAAATGTAAAATCGATTCATGATAAAAACTCTCAATACAAACAACCTCAAGCCGTATGATAAGCATCATAACAAACATCTGTAACCAGGAGCTAAGGAAATACTTAGGAAGCCAAGGCCCCACAAAGGCACTAATGTGGCCTCTTGAAAGCTGAGTGGGAGTTCCTAATGGGAATGAACCCTCCAGCTACAGAAAACCACTCATACAAAGGCACAAAGAAAGAATCCAACCTCTCTGGGCAATAGTGAGCATTCAGTGTGCCCAAAGCAAAGGTCTGGAGAGGTCAGGTATTCTGCACAGCCTCGCTGGCAAGGAAAAGCCACGGAAAATTTCACAACTGGCAATGTATGTGATCAGGTTCATGGTTTTCAAGTCACCCCCTTTTCTGCAATCCTTACTCGTTTTCCTCTTCACCTTGTCTTGCTCTTTTGGCCAGATGCTCATCTTCTAATTCTGTTAGATCCTTAGGTTCTTTCTCACTGGTAATTACGCTAAATACTGAAACAAAAAGAAATAGTTGTGAGCTAAAACAATTCTTTAACTTCATTAATGATTCAGCTCTAACGCTAAAAGACTCACCTTTTTCTACCTGAATCCTAAAAGCATTTCTTTTTCTTCGACCATAGTCTATACTGAAAAACAGAACAAGAAGCTTAGTACAATGGTCTCCACCAACATTTTCCCGTTAAAACCAATCTAAATTGATCCCATTAATTTGCATGAATATATAACTGTCACTGAATTCACACCGACCATAAGCTTATTTTTGAGTAACTTCTGAGTTTACATTTTCCCTACTGTAATTTTTTTTGGTTAGAGACGGGGTTATAGCATCAGAAACCCCGGTAGTTTGTACTGGAGGAGACAGAGAGGATGAAATGAAGGAAGGTGGCTGGGCTTCTGGGATTCTACAGGAGAGGGGCCATCCAGCTGTAGACATGTGTTATCCTTCAAGAAAAGGGATGAACGCCTCAGAAGGAAGCTCAGAGGTTGGCAGGGTTTCCACCACCACCATCGGCCCGCGGGGCACAGGCCCGGGGAGCTGCACGGTCTCCTCGGTTCCAAAGGGCAGGGCAGGGCAGGGCAGCCATCCTAGTGGGCCCACAGGACAGAGCACTGAAGCAAATTAATCCAATACGACTGGTATTGTAATCAGGGTAAGAGGGGTACATGACTTTTATCTTATTCTATCCTATTCTATTCTATTTTGAGAGAGTAAGTGCAAGCTGGATCTATTTTGAGAGAGTATTTCTGGAGAGGGAAAGAGAGAGAAGAGGAGAAAGAATCCCAAGCAGGCCCCAAAGTACCAGCACAGAGACTGATGCGGGGCTCAATCCCATGAACCATGAGATCATGATCTGAGCCAAAATCAAGAGTTGGACACTTAACTGACTGAGGCACCCAGGCACCCCAGAATAAGAGGGGCGCCTGACTCTGGATCTCAGGGTTGTGAGTCTGAGCCCCACTTTGGGTATGGAGATTACTTAAAAATAAAATATTTTTTTCCTTTTTTTTTTAAATTTTTACTTTTTTAAGTTTATTTTTTTTTATAAAAAAAATTTTTTTTTCAACGTTTATTTATTTTTTTGCGACAGAGAGAGACAGAGCATGAACGGGGGAGGGGCAGAGAGAGAGGGAGACACAGAATCGGAAACAGGCTCCAGGCTCTGAGCCATCAGCCCAGAGCCTGACGCGGGGCTCGAACTCCCGGACCGCGAGATTGTGACCTGGCTGAAGTCGGACGCTTAACTGACTGCGCCACCCAGGCACCCCTAAGTTTATTTATTTTTGACGGAGACAAACTGTGAGCATGAGCTGGGGAGGGACAGAGAGAGAGGGAGACACAGAATCCGAAGCAGGCTCTAGGCTTCCAGCTGGCAGTGCAGAGCCCGACGCGGGGCTCGAACTCACAAAGTGTGAGATCATGACCTGGGCCGAAGTCGGACGTTTAACCGACTGAGCCATCCAGGCGCCCCTAAAAATAAAATCTTAAAAAAATAACAACACAAGAAAAGATTAGAATACAGACAGACACACAAAGGAAAGACCATGTTAGGCAGGGAGAAGATAGCCATCTGCAATGCAAGGAGAGACAGTGACCATTAACTTCTAGCATTCACAACTGTGAGGACTTAAACTTCTGTTGTTTAAGCTCCCCAGCCTCTGATACTTTTTTATGGCAATCCTAGCAAACTAATATACTGAGAAGAAAAAACAGGAGACTTTGAAATATACAAAGTGGTAATAATTAACGGAGTGACCTATCAGGAGGGGTGGGATTAGAGACACAAGAGAAAAACGGAATCTTTAGTAGGAAGCCTAGAGATGTTTCAAAGTAGCCAGGAAGCTCAGGCAGACCATGCCTACTGGTTTTAATCCTTTAATGAGATACGAGAAGAGGCCATACTGCTGACCAGTCTGGAAGGTACTGAAAGGGAAGCAGCAGCCATTGCCCTTAGTAACAAGGACAGCACGTTGCCCATAACAGGTACCTGATAAATCTTTGTATAACTGAATTCTGAACCTATGGACTGGGGAACTAATGCCAGCAGCGATAATATCAACTGAAAATTTGGGCGAGATGGAAACTCAAAATGGTAGGAAAGAAAGGCAAGAATCTGGAGACTACATCTCTTTACCTGTACATTCTTTGTAAATCAGATGCTAAAACTCCAGTGTCCACATATTTGCCACATCTGTTACTGGTGAGGTACTGAAACAGAAAATACAACAAATATTCAACACTCGATCTTTCAAACTCAGATTTTATTCAGAGATTGAGCTACTCAAACATGTTATGCTATAATGTAAATTCATTATTAAGTGTATCAAAAACATAAATAAAAGTTACTAAATAATTGTCAAGTCTGGAACCAGAGAATTTAATTAACATTATTAATCACTATGATGACACAATACAGCTAGCAACAATGAGAATAGCTGTAAGGTAGTGAGTGCCTACTGTATCCTAAATTCCCAAATACCCCAGAACAAAGCACTAAACTCACAAGGGCATCAAAGGCTATTTTGAATTTAAGGGAACATATAACATTTGCCACCCGTCCAACACGGCAGGGACTTCCAGCCTGAGAAAATTCATGGTTTCAATATTAAATCACCTTTTGATGGTGTCGTATTTTTACAAAACTGGGTTTTTAGCCGTTGCTGTAAGTAAATCCCACGCAAAAATGAATGTGGAACAGCAAACGAGAACGGCAGGGTCAATCTGATCCAACAGGCATACAAATCCCATTCGTGTGATCAGTTAAGAATGAAATACAACTAGGTTAATTTTCCTTCCATCTTTACATGTTATTTTTTCAAAAAGCTACTAAGTTATTTGGACTATACAGTCACTAAGTGGCTTGAATGTAACTACTTAATAAACAGACCTAGCAGGTATTACTTTTGGCCTGGAGGCACCACGAAAAACTCCCAAGAAACTTGGTGCGCTTGGTGTGCCGTGCACCTGCTGCATCACATAGTCTTTCAGCAGCACTCACAATCCTAGGAGGTGGATGTTAGTCTTCCCAATTTATAGATGGGAAAGTTTAAGAGCCTTTAAAAGGCTAATTACTTGGGAGCGCGTAAATTACGGGGCCAGATTTCAAACCAGAATGTCTGTCAGCTTCCACGTGTCCAGGCTTGCTGGTTATCCCGTCAAGGGATGCCTGCCTTCATACCGCAGCTTCTTCCCAAGAACCCCTAATGGTCTTGGCACAAATGCCTCCAGTGACAAGAGGCTAGACACACAAAGCAGGCCCGTTCCCGCGAACCTTCCCCTTCTCTGGACGCCTATCGCGTGTAGTCACTTGCTACAATTAATGTTGGATTACACATATTTGCGTACGTCTCATCTCCACAAGCAAACAGTTCCTTGACGGCAACAGAAATAACAGCTAAATTTGGGGGTGGTTATGCAGCAACACGTAACTAACACCCTTGTTAATAGGAGACAAACGCACTACGTGTGGGGAGAGGACTACAGTCTACCGCTAAGTGAATAGAGCAAGCAGAACCAACGCGGATGAGCCCGTCCGTGTGAATAAAATCTAGGCACATGTACAAACTCTCCATGCTGACCTCTACAGACATGAAGATGAAAGCAAGTCATTTTCTTTTACACCCTCTGTCCCTTCTATTTTAAACCGCAAGAACCTAGTGTTTTTATAATGAACCCAAGTAATAACAATAGGCGAAAACTGAGAATGTGAAGTGGTGAAGACTGAGAAGGGCCACTGGATCCAGCCATCAGGAGTCACTGCTGAGACACCTCCTGAATAAAGTGATGCAGCAGGTGGTGGAACATCCAAAGCCAGCTGAGAGCTCCCAGAGCGAAGGTCAGTGTGGTCGGGACAGTGGAAGCAGGCAGGACAGCAAGGGACACAAGGGCAAGGAGGAGACGGGGGCCAGAACGTGGCAGGCTCTGTAGGAGGGGTTTTCTTCAGCCACTGTGGGAGTCCACCGGAGCTCTGTGAGTGCGGCCCCGCAAGCTCTCTTTAAAGGGACCTCCCTGGCGGCCCTAACGAAGGACAGACCTTATATAAAACCAGAATCACAGAGCTCACCTAGGGGGCTACTGTCATAGTCTAATGAAGAGATGGCAGTTTTGGGGCACCTGGGTGGCTCAGTGGGCCAAGCCTCTGACTCCTGATCTCGGCTCAGGTCGTGATCTCACGGAACTGTGAGCTCGAGCCCCACGTCAGGCTCTGTGTGGACGGTGGAACCTGCACAGGATTCTCTCTCTCTCCCTCTCTCTGCCCCTCTTCTGCTCTCTCCCTCTCAGACTAAATAAAATAAACGCTAAAAAAAGAAGAGAGACAGAAAGAGAGATGGTGGTTTGGGCACAGATGGTTGGAGGTGGAGATGGAAAGGAGTGGCTGGGTTTGGAGTATACAAATAAATTGCTAATTAATTGGTTATAGAAGCTAAACAGGGACACCTGAGTGGCTCAGTCTGTTGACTGTCCAACTCTTGATTTCGGCTCAGGTCATGATCCCAGGGTCATGGGATGGAGTCCCAGGTCAGGCTGGGGCTGAGCACGGAGCCTGCTTAATATTCTCTCTCTCTCCTTCTTTGCATCCTGCCCCCTGCTCACGCACTCTTTTCTCTCCTTCTAAAATTAAAAAAAAAAAAAAAAAAAAAAAAAAAGAACGTGAAACAAAGGAGTAATAATGGTTGTTAAGATTTTTGGCCCCGACAATGTGTCATTTACTGATACAGAGAACATTAAGAAAGGACAGGTTTGGAGAGAACACAAAAAAAATTCAGTGTGGATATGTTGATTGAGGCACTGGTCAGACACTCAGGAGGAAATGTTTAGTGGGCAGCTGGGTGTTCAAGATAAAATCCACACTGGAGACATAACTCCAGGAATATATAGGTAGTATTTTCTAAAAAAAATTTTTTTAATGGTTATTTATTTTTTTTTAACGTTTTATTTATTTTTGAGAGAGAGACAGAGCATGAACGGGGGAGGGGCAGAGAGAGAGGGAGACACAGAATCGGAAGCAGGCTCCAGGCTCTGAGAATGGTTACTTATCTTTGACAGAGAGCTAGAGAGTGCACATGCGCGGGTGGGGCAGCAAGAGAGGGAGACACAGATCCCAAGCTGAGCTGTGAGCACAGAGCCCCACGCGGGGCTCGAACTCACGAACCGTGAGATCATGACCTGAGCTGAAGTCGAGGCTCAACCGACTGAGCCCCCCAGGCACCTCTATAGGTAGTATTTAAAGTGAATGTCTTGGGGCGCCTGGGGGGGCTCAGTCGGTTGAGCCTCGACTTCAGCTCAGGTCATGATCTCACGGTTCGTGAGTTCGAGCCCCGCGTGGGGCTCTGTGCTCACAGCTCAGAACCTGGAGCTGCTTCGGATTCTGTGTCTGCCTCTCTGCCCCTCCCATGCTCGTGCTCTGTCTCTCAATAATAAATAAAATAATAAAGTGAATATGTCTTCATTTAATTTATAACTATGTTTGTATTGAACTTCGTGTTTATAGTATTTTTAGTGAATAGGTAGTGTTTTTGGGTTTTAGATTGGATGAAATCCCCCAGGAAGTAGGTAAGAGGACAGAGAAACAGCACAGGGACTCAAGCCACTTCCAACATTTAGAATTTGGTGGAAGAACCTGATCCGCAAAGGAGGAGGCAGCGCTGGCAAATTAAAGAAAAACAAAGTATACATTCCCCCCCCACCCCCCCAAGTGCAAAGTGAAGGAACGGGCCCTCTCCTCCTAAGAGTGTCTGCAGACTGTGCGTCTGCAAGGCATTCAGCACACAGACTGTCTACCCAGGGCTACAAAAATGACAAACCCTAGGCAGGGCACCTGGGGGGCTCAGGCCGCTAAGCGACTGACTTTGGCTGGGGTCACGATCTCACGGTTCGTGGGATCCAGCCTCGCATTAGGCTCTACGCTGACAGTGCAGAGCCTGGTGGGATTCTCTCTCCCTCTCTCGCTCTCTCTCAAAATAGGTGAATTCAAACTTAAAACAAGAAAACCAGATGCAAAGGACTTATTACAACGTCAAACCCACTCCAAACACCCGCCCCTGTCCTGGCTCCTCAGGGTCCGCACCCGCCTGGTCCCCGGCTCCTCGGGGTCTACACCCGCCCGGTCCCCGGCTCCTCGGGGTCTACACCCGCCCGGTCCCCGGCTCCTCAGGGTCCGCCCCGTCCCCGTTCCCCGGCAGCCCCGCCGCGGAGGGAGGGCTGCCCGCACCCCGTCCAGGACCCGGGCCGCGGCGGACGGCTGGCCCAGGCTGGCCCGGGAGCCGCCGAGAAGGGGCCGCGCACGATACCCACCTGCACGACTCGCTGCTTCAGCCTGTTGTCCACGAACCTCGCGGGCCGGGGCTTCATCGCGCGTCCGGGAGGCCACAGCCAGGACGCTGGGCTCCACGGGCACCGGGATCCTCACCGGGCTGCCCTCGGCGATCGCCGGGCAGGCCGCTCCGCCTTCTCCCGCCCGCCCGCCGCCCGGGCCGTGCCCCGGCGCTGTACCTTCGCTGTCCCACCGCGAGTGAGGAGAACGCCACCGAGGACGAGGAGACCTGCCCACACCCGGGACTTTCGGGCGGCCTGTCCTGCAGGCTTGTCCGGCGGGCCCTGGATGCCAAGGACCCCTTTTGAACACGCTCAACTTTATTGTTCCCCGCTGTGCGGACACGGGCGCGTGGCGGCTGCTGGGGCTTCCGGCGAGCGTCTTGCGTCTTCCCGCTCGCGCGTCGGGGTCGGACCCCAGCTTGCGCGAGGCCGCCTTGGTCCTGGCTGCAACCTTAGCAAACCCGGAACCTGGGGCGCTTGGGACGGTGAAGGCGGGATGAACCCGCAGGGAGGCCCCCTGCGGGCCGGCGGGTGTGCGCGGGGGAGGGGGGGGGGGCGGCGGCCGGCGGCCGCCGCCTTCGGAAACCTGGCTGTCTTGCCCGATTTTCCGCCTCCGGTTTGTCCGGCACGTCCAGTGCAGGACTACAGCTTGACCTAGAAGCTGCCCAGAATTTTGGTAAATGTCCGTATTTGCCCGTAAAGTTTTATGCAGTTAAGGAGACGCAAACGGACACACACACGCGCTCGCAGTTTTCGGCTTTCGTTTCCTCGCTTGGTTAATCGCGTGTTGAGGCTGGGGGTCGGGGGGTGGGGGGAGATGGAATCAGAAGGCTGTGAAACGTGAACACATGACTCTTCTTACTCAAGGTACCGCAGGGTAATTTTTCCCTCGGAAGTGCAGATCACGTGGCTGCCCTTTTCAGTGGTCCTTATCCATATAGATGCTCACGCTGGTATTCAAAACTTTGGTTGACTTGGCTCCGCCTTCATTCCTCACTTCTTCACTGTGTGTGCACCCTGCTTGCAGCTAAGCAGCCTTGCCTGCGTTTACGCGTCAGTACTGAGCACCTGCTATGTCCCAGGCACTGGGTTCAGCTATGAAGAAACAAGAGATTCCTGCTGCTCCGAGGCTTCCGGTTGTCCTGGAAGGTAACGCTAATGGACACGTTGATCACACGCAGCTCTTTGCTCTCACCGACATCTCCGCTGGTCTATCATGCCCTTCCTGGCCAGTCTATGACTTGTAGATTCCTAACTAACCATCTCCCTTTCAGCCTTTCCAGATACTTCCCTTCGTTACATTCTCCACCCAGGGAACCCTCCTCTCACTGAACAAAAATTTAGAGTGCCTCCCAGTTCCGTTCCTGCCCTGCCCTTGAGTCTTGTGGGGAAAAGCAAAAGAATTACGATTACACCTTTTTACGATATCTTTTTTTATGATTAGGTTACTTATGTACTTGATTATATTAAGCTTTAGGGAAGATTTCATACAGTAAATAACACAAATACAGTCAACGCCCAGTAACTTTTTAAACGTAATTTAATTCTGTGCATGTGAAATGTATCACACAGAAAAAAGCAGGCTAAAGGGCCCAGCAGCATCACACTGCATACAAAGCAGCATGGTTTGTAGTCTGTAATTTGTCATAGAATACTATTCTACATTTAGGGCTGCCTTCATGGGTGCATGACCTGTGCATGCACAGGTGCCCCTATATGTGTTTTTTTTTTTAATGTTTTGCTTAGGGGTGCCTGGGTGGCCCAGTCGGTTAAATGTCCGACTTCGGCTCAGGTTATGATCTCACAGCTCATGGGTTCGAGCCCTGCATCCAGCTCTGTGCTGATAAGTTAGAGCCTGAAGCCTGCTTCAGGATCTGTGTCTCCTCTCTCCGCCCCTTCCCTGCTCGTGCTCTCTCTCTCTCTCTCTCAAAAATAAATAAACATTAAAAAAAAATATTTTGCTTAGGGGTGCCTGGGTGGCTCTGTCGGTTAAGTGTCTGACTCTTGATTTCAGTTTAGGTCATGATCTCACGGTTTAGGCTCTGCGTTGACAGTGTGGAGCCTGCTTAGAATTCTCTTTCCCTCCCTGCCCTCGCTCACTCTCTCGTGCTCACACACTCTCTCTCTCAAATACATAAACTTAAATATTTTGCTGGGGCACCTGGGTGGCTCTGTCGGTTAAGCGTCTGACTCTTCCTTTTGGCTCATGTCATGATCTCATGGTTCGTGGGTCAAGCCCTGTATTGGGCTGCACGCTCACAGTGTGGAGCCTGCTTGAGATTCTCTCTCTCCCCCTCTCTCTGCCCCTTCCCCGCTCGCTCTCTCTCTCTCTCTCTCTCAAAATAAATAAACTGTGTGGAAACCAATTTGCCAATAAAGTTCATGTTAAAAAAAAAAAATAAAAATAAACTTAAAAATGTATTTTGCTTAATGTAATAGTGTTCACAGTATTTCATCGTTAAAAGCATTAAACACTTAAAATATATGATATGAAATGAACCATCTTTGATAATTATTTTTTTGACCATCTTTTTGTCAACCCTAATTTAATTAAGAAATTTAATACCCTAAACACTAGAATTTTAGGCTTTTTAAAAATTTTTGTATGGCTGTCAAAGGAAGGTATTACTTTTAAGCAATATAGTATTTCTCATTGTTCCTAATCAAAGGATTTCTTTCTTCTTTTCTTGGAAATACAATTGACACACAGTGTTTCCACCTTGGAATTCTTAAAACTTTTTGAACAAGTAGCCCATTATTTTAATATTGCACTGGGAAAGGGGCACCTGGGTGGCTCAGCCGGCTAGGAATCCGACGGCTCAGGTCA
The DNA here is from genome assembly GCF_018350175.1 of Felis catus. NCBI lineage: Eukaryota > Metazoa > Chordata > Mammalia > Carnivora > Felidae > Felis > Felis catus. The sequence goes on from NC_058384.1 coordinate 918,965, forward strand.
TGATCTAACAGTTTGTGAGTTTGAACCCCGCATCGGGCTCTGTGCTGACAGCTCAGTGCCTGGGGCCTGCTTCGGATTCTGTGTCTCCCTTTCTCTGTGCCCTTCCCCCACTCATGCTCTGTCTCTCTCACATATAAATAAACATTTAAAAAATTAAAAAAAATATATTGCACTGGGAAAATTTGCAAATTATGTGACCCCTACAGACCTGAAGTACTTTTCCACAATGCCTGCTTCTTAAGGGCAAGCATTATGTTTTTCACCATTTTACTACATCAGGCACAGCAGGCAGTAATTGAAAATAAGTTAATACTAGGTATTGATAATGGTATGCTTGAACATTTTCCAGTGGATTTCCTGCTAGTAATTATTTCTCTGAAGACAACTTCCATCAATTCTAGTGTTCAGATTAAATAGTATCATACATCTAAACCAAAAAGATGACTGGCTAGTAACCTGAGTGCATACGATCTCAAGAACTTCCTGCAGTAATTGGAATGTCCTCCAACCCCACCTAGTGGTACTGGCACATTTCACCTTCTGTGCTTCACGCCTTGGCCCTCCCAAACTTTGTATCTCACTGGCAGCCTAATTGTGCTTTATAATTTGGGTGATCTATATCCTGACTGAGGATAGTCCCGATTTTTACCTCTTGATCCAGCGTGGTTATTAATAGTGTAGCAATTGGTGGAAATACATGAAAATCTCCCAAATGAGAACAGGCAGACTATTCAGAACTTGGCAATAGCAGGGGAGGCCACCACCATCACTTGCATTCTGGCAGAGACTCAAAGGGACGCGGAGGGGTGGGGAAGCTTTGTGGCTGAAACAGGGACGGCGTCCGGGGTGCCCTGGTTGGAGGCTGTTGGCCTGGGGAAGCTGCAGGAGGGTGTATAGAAGCAGGGCATCCTATGTGATTAGGGGCGTGGACTCGGCTTTTTCTGGTTGGTCCTAAAGTTGGGAGTGGGGACGAAAACCAGGGAAACTGTCAGTTATTAATGGAGTCCTGGCCATGTGGGGCCAGTTGTTAATAGGATTTATTGTTTGGCCTCCTGGATTATTTGTTAGATTAATGGTCTGGCGTTCTATCAGCCAGACTACTGGCTTCCTGGGTTGGATGCTGCAGGTTGTAAGGCAGAGTTCTGTTTGATTGATTCATTGATTGATTGATTTATATTTATTTAGAGAGTGCAAGTGAGAGCAGGGCAGACAGAGAAGAAGAAAGAGAGTCCCAAGAAGGCTCCACGGTGTCAGCACAGAGCTTGATGTGGGGCTCAAACTCACAAACCGTGAGATCATGACCAAGAGGTGGATGCTTAACTGACTGAGCCACCCAAGCGCCCCCAGAGTTTTGCTTTTATATATAGCCTGGCTATTGTTCATTTGTATATTGGGTTTCTCACCTGATATCTCAGAAAGTTCCAGCTTGTACGGTACATTACGTGGTCACCCCATGTATGATAGCCTGCTTGCTGGAAGCTAGAGACTGAGTCTGTATCCTTGCTTTCTCAGGTTAAGGAAAAAACTTTTGGGGGTCCCTGGGGGGCTCAGTCTGCTGAGCGTCACATCTTCAGCTCAGGTCATGATCTCATGGTTCATGAGTTGGAGTCCTGCATCAGGCTCTGAGCTGACAGCACGGAGCCTGCTTGGGATTCTCAATCTCTCCCTCTCCCTCTGTTCTCTCCTGCTCGTGTGCTTTGTTTCTTAAAATAAATAGACTTAAAAAAATAAAAACGAAAGGAAAAAAACTGTGATTTCTTTTATCTGATAAAGGCTAGTAATTCTTTTAACTTATAAAATTTTCCCTCCTTTGAGATGATTGCCTCACTCTAATTTTAAAAGTTTTTTAAAATTAATTTTTTTTTAACACTTATTTATTTTTGAGAGACAGAGCATGAGAGGGAGACACAGAATCCGAAGCAGCCTCCAGGCTCCAGGCTCTGAGCTGTCAGCACAGAGCCCGATGTGGGGCTTGAACCCATGAACTGAGAGATCATGCCTGGAGCTAAAGTTGGGCACTCAACCGACTGAGCCACGCACGCACCCTTCATGTCCCTAATTTTAAGTAAAATGAAAATAATACTTTGAGCTGACATTTTATGTATTGAATCCACAAACGTTTGTCATCTACTCTCTGCTGGGTCTGTGCTATAGTGAGGCTACAGTGACTGTGAAACAGATTATGGTCCTGAAGCTTAATGTTCCAGGGAGAGGGGCAGGCCCCAGACTGGCAAACAGTAAATGTATAGTTAGAACGATAAGGAATAGGGGTGCCTGGGTGGCTCAGCCAGTTAAGCGTCTAATTCTTGATTTCGGCTCAGGTCATGATCTCACGGTTCGTGGGCTCGAGCCCCACGTCAGGCTTTGTGCTGACAGCGTGGAGCCTGCTTGGGATTCTCTCTCTGTCTCTCTCTCTGCCCTTTCCCTCTGCCCTTTGCGTGCTCACGCTCACGCAAAAGCTTGCTCTCTCTCAAGAAATAAACATTAAAAAAAAAAAATGAGAACTAGCAAGGCTTTCACAGCCCCTGGAATGGTCCCTTTGGAAGAAGGTGTTGGATGGATGATTGTCGGGAAAGTGAATGAACGGGCTGAAGTAATTAACAGTGTACTCGGGTGTCCACAGTAAGAGGGCACCTGCTTCTGTCCAAGCGGCCAGGGGAAAACTGTGAGAACGTTACAGTTAAGGACCTCTGGGAGGGCAGAGACTGGTTGTGTTGGAAGTTTCTGGTCGAGAGAGTGAGCATAGGTCCTAACGCCTCTGCCTGTTCCAGGAACGGAGAGAAAAAGTAGACTGACTTATTGCTTAAAGCACCGTTACTTGAAGTTTCTGTCAGTCAGAATCAACATGAATTTGAGCCAATGTAGGTTATTCGGAGGAGTTTCCGAAGTTGAGTCCAAGATGAATATGGAGGGACAAATGGCCAGGAAGAGCCCATTTCCTGAAGGAGAACTCAGCACCTGCTGTCTCTTTTTTTTTTTAATTTTTCAAAAAATGTTTATTCATTTTTGAGAGAGAGACAGAGAGCATGAGCGGGGGAGGGGCACAGAGAGGGGGAGACACAGAATCCGAAGCAGGCTCCGGGCTCCGAGCTGTCAGCACCGAGCCCCACGCGGGGCTCAAACCCACAAACCGTGAGATCATGACCTGAGCCAAAGTCAGGCACTCAACCGACTGAGCCCCCCAGGCGCCCCCGCCTGCTCTTTTTTAAAAAACTCTATCGAGGGGTCATGCATGATGAATGCATCTGTTTTAAGTGCATAATGCCGTTACTTTCAAAACGGAGGTAAAATTTATATAACCTAAAATTCTCCGTTGTAACTGTCTTACACTGTGAGATTCAGTGGCTTTAGGGCGTTTGCAGTGTGTGCAACATCACCACTACCTAGCTCAAGAACGGTTTCCTCGGCCGAAAAAGAAGCCCCGGGCCGTGTCCCTCCCAATGCCTCCCTTTCCCCTCCCTGGAAACCACCGAGCTTCTCTCTGTCTCTATGGATTTGCCTGCCCTGGACGTTTCATTTCAATGGAGCCACACGATACGTGACCTTTTGTGTCTGCCTTCTTCCACCTAGCACAGTGTTTCCAAGGTTTATCGGGGTTGTAGCGAATGTTGGTCCTTTGCTCTTTATGGTTGAATAATATCCCACCGAGTGGACAGATCACATTTGATTTATCAGTTCATCAGTTGACTGACATTAGGATTAATTCCTCTCTTTAGCTCTTAAGAATAATATGCTGGAACGTTTCTGTACAGGTTTTTCTGTGAATACCTCGTTTTAGTGCTTTTGGGTACCTAATGGGGATTGGTGGGTCATTGTTGATTCAATGCGTACCTTTTTGAACAGTGACCCAACCGTTCTCCACGGTAGCTGCACTGTTTTACATTCCCACCAGCACTGCATGAGGTTCTGGTTTCTCTGAATCCTCCCCAAAACTTGTTTTCTGTCTTTTTTGTTTTTTAGTGAGAGCCATTTATGAAACGATATTTCATTGTGATTAAAAAAATTATTTTTTAATGTTTATTTATTTTTGAGAGAGACAGAGCACGAGCAGGGGAGGGGCAGAGAGAGAGGGAGACACAGAATCCGAAGCAGGCTCCAGGCTCCGAGCTGTCAGCACAGAGCCCGATGCGGGGCTTGAACTACGAACCGTGAGATCATGACCGGAGCCAAAGTCAGATGCCTAACAACTGAGCCACCCAGACGCCCCATACCCCATTGTAAATCCATTAATCCACCAGTGGACATTTGGATTGTTTCCTCTTCTCTGCTATCGTGAACAACACTGCAGTGAACATGGGTGTGCAAATATTTCTTTAAGATCTTGCTTTCAGTTCTTTTGAAAATATACCCAGAAGTGGGATTGCTGGATCACATGGTAATTCTACTTTTAAGTTTTTGAGGAACCTCCATACTGTTTTTCATAGAGGCTGCACCAATTTAAATTCCTATCAACAGCACACAAGGATTCCAATTTCTTCACATCGTCACCAACAGTTGTTATTTTCTGGGTTTTGGTGGGGTGTTTTTTTTTTTGTTTTTGTTTCTGTTTTTTTGATAGTGGCCAACCTTAGGGGTATGAGGTGATATCTCATTATGGTTTTGATTTCCTGAGTCTGATAATTAATGATGTTGAGCACACTTTTCATCTGTTTGTTAGCTGTTTGTATATATTTGGAAAAATATGTTTGAATCCCTGCCAATTTTGTAATGGGGTTATTTTTGCTATTGTTGTTGAGTTGTAGGAATTCTTTATTCTTGTTAACTCCTTATCAGATACATGATTTCAAATATTCTCCTACTCTGTAGATTGCCTTTTTGCTCTCTCAGCAGTTTCCATGGATGCACAGTTTTTGTGGTGTTTTTTTTTTAATTTATGATGCACAGAAGTTTTTTAAGTTTGATGTAGTTCTGTCCATTTTTGCTTTTGTTGTCTGTGCTTTTGGTGTTATATACAAGAAGTCATTGTCAAATCCAATGTCATGAAGTCTTCCTCTTAGACTATGTAATTTCAGTTAATGTATCTTCAAGTTTGCTGATTATTTTTCTGCCTGATCACACCTTCTAGTGAATTTTTCATTCCAACTCCTTACTTAAATTCTATTGGGTTCCTTCTGTTGAAATCGGTGTGTGTCCTTCAACTTTGATTTTTTTTTTTTCAGAATTGCCGTAGCTATTATAAGTTCTTTGTCTTACCATATAATTTTTATAATAAGCTTGACATTTCCTTTGAAGAAATCCTGCTGTGATCTTGATTGGTTTTGTGTCGAATCTGTAGATCCATTTTGGAAGAATTGACATTTTAACAACTTCGGCTCTTCTAAGCCATGAACATGGTATATCTGTTTTAGGTCTTCTTTGATATATTTCATTAGTGTTTAATAGTTATCACGTACAGATACTGGAGATATTTGATCAGATTTATCCCTAAATATTTCATGCCTTTTGGTGATACTGTAAGTATTACTATTTTAAAATTTTGATTTCTGTTAGTGGGTAATAGAAAAATGCAGTTGATTTTTGTGTATTGATTTTGTGTCCTCCAACCTGGTTATAAAGACAATCTATATGGACTGAATTGATTTCCTCTTTTCTAGTCCATATGTATTTTTTTCTTCTTTTGTGCTAAGCAGACAGCAGAGATGTACAACTGAACACAGCAAGATTAAGCGAGTGTCCTCACATGAAACCTCAGCTCCATTTCCTCATTTTTTCTTCCCAGAAATCTGGCCAGTTTGGCTTGTACTCTTCCAAGCAAGAGTTTGGATTCTTTTCTGGACTAACCGAAGGGCTCTAGGGAACAGACACACATTTGAGGAGGTGAGGGTCAACCACTGACCGAGTAGCTGACCACTGATCAACACACAGTGAAACCTACTAGTCAACCAGCCCTGCCCATCCACACTGAGCTCCCAACCACCTTTTTTGCATTTTTATTTTTTATCTTATTTTTAAATTTTTTTTAATGTTTATTTATTTTTGAGAGAGAGAGCACAAGTTGGGGAGGGACAGAGAGAGAGGAAGACACAGAATCTGAAACAGGCTCCGGGTTCCAAGCTGTCAACACAGAGCCCAACGTGGGGCTCGAACTCACAAACCGTGAGATCATGACCTGAGCCTAAGTCAGAGGCTTAACCTACTGAGCCGCCCAGGTGCCCCTTGTTTGCATTGTTAAATTTAACATATGAACAGACAGACCATCAAGGATTAAAGTTAATCTCCAACATGAAACAGACCAAAACAAATCAGTGGAAACAGAAAGTAGAGGTAACAGAGGTAATGCTCAGAGCAGAATATGTCCGATACACCAAAATTTATATCCTCATGGAGATGAGAAGATACTGTATCACTGAAACAAGAAGAGGATAGTATAAAAAAAAAACAAGACAAAAAGGATCTCTTATAAATTAAAGAGAAAACAGTAAATAAGCTTCATCAGAAGGTTTGTCAGGTAGAGTTGAGGAATTCCCACAGAAAGTAAAACAAAATACACAGGGATGGAAATAGAGGAACCATCCTGTGTCTAGGAAGTCCCAGTGTATTAATAAAAGTTGTTTTGTGAAGCAACAAGGTACAAAACAGAAGTTTTACAAAACCTTAGCAACCCTGCAAACGTATGAGAACTGGAAGGCATGTGCTTCACATCCACAAGTCCACTGAGTGCCTAACACAGTGAAGAAGACGTGTCGCCATGGCACTTCAGAACGTCAGGGAAAAGGGAAGGTCCTAAGTCTTCCCGGAAGAACGGACAGAATACATCCGTGGGATCAGGAACTTTAGAACGCACAAAAATTTCAACTTAGGCACTAATACAAGCTAGAAGACAAGGGAGCAATGCTGCAAAAATTATTCCAGAAAATTTCCAACCTGTAATTCTACACTAATTCAAACTATCGATCAAGATGGGACTAGAACAGGGGCGCCTGGGTGGCGCAGTCGGTTAAGCGTCCGACTTCAGCCAGGTCACGATCTCGCAGTCCGTGAGTTCGAGCCCCGTGTCGGGCTCTGGGCTGATGGCTTAGAGCCTGGAGCCTGTTTCCGATTCTGTGTCTCCCTCTCTCTCTGCCCCTCCCCCATTCGTGCTCTGTCTCTCTCTGTCCCAAAAATAAATAAACGAAAAAAAAAAAAAAGATGGGACTAGAACAAAGCTAACCCCAGACATGCTAGGTGTCAAAGATTTATATCCGTGTATCTTTTATCTGGAATCTTCACCCAGCAAGTGAGGAATCCATTCAGTTTGAGAAGAGTATGTATTCTGTTGGGTGGAGTCATCCATTGATTCATCCATAGATGTGAATTACATCCTGTTGATTGATGTGATGCTGCACTTGATCTCAGCCAAAAGGCTGAGAAGCGATGATTGATGGTGTCGAGTTCAGCTGTGTCCTTACTGATTTCCCATCTGCTGTGTGTGTCCATTTCTGTCACAGAGTTGTTGAGGTCGCCAAGTCTAATGGCGGATTCATTTATTTCTCCTTGTAGTTCTGCCAATTACTGCCTCACATATTTTGACGCTCTGTTAGGCGCATACACATTAAGGATCGTTGTGTCTTCTCGGAGGCTTGGCCTTTTATCATTATGCAGTGCTCCTCCTATCCCTGATAATCTCTCTCACTTTGAAGTGTGCTTGGTCTGAAACTAATATAACTTCTCCTACTTTCTATTTTTAATGTTTATTATTTTGAGAGAGAGTGTGCCAGCAGGGGAAGGGCAGAGAGTGAAGAAGAGACTGAGAATCCCGAGTAGACGCTGCACTGTCAGCATGGAGCCCTGTGCTGAGCTCGAACTCAAAAACGGTGAGATCATGACCTGAGCTGAAATTGAGAGTCAGATGCCTCGCTGACTGAGCCCCCCAGGTGCCCCTATCCCACCTTCTTTTGATTAGTGTTAGCATGGGATATCTTTCTGCATCCCTTTACTTTTTTTTTCCCTCCAGCTTTATTGAGATCTAATTGCGTATAACAGTGCCTAAGTTGAAGGTGTACGGCATAATTATTCGCTGCATGTAAGTAAGATTAATGAATACTTCCTTTGCCTCATGTAATTACCATTTTGTTGTTCTGGCGAGAGTATTAAAGTTTTACTCTCATAGCAACCATCCCTTTACATTTAATTTATACGTGTCTTTATATTTAAAGTTTCTTCTAGACAGCATGTAGTTGGGTCTTGTTTTTTGATTCACTATGATAATCTCTGTCACATAATTTGTACGTTTAGACCGTTAACATTTAGAGTGATTATTGGTACAGTTGTATTCACATCTACCATTATTTGTTACTGTTTTCTATTCATTGCCTTGGCGTTCTTGTCTTCTATTCCTTTTCTGCCGTTTGGGATTTTAATAGAGCATTTTATATGATTCCTTTTTCTCTTCTTTCTTAGCATATCAATATCACTTTTGTGTGTGTGTGTGTGTGTGTGTGGTTGCCCTAGAGTTTGCAATACATATTTATGATGACTCCATGTCTGCGTTTAAATAATATGATCCCGCTCTGGCATTTACAAATGGCCACTTTTGCCTTCCCCTGTTGGAAGATTTTTCTTCAGTCTTCACTAGGAAAACCTGAGAGAACTCCAGGATGTAAGATTCACACTAGTGTGGCTGCTCGAGTTTTCTATTCAGCCTCGTCCCACTGAGCCTCCGACTTTGTGTCACTGTTGAGGGTTTCCTGCCCCAGTGGAGATTTCTGCCCCGACAAGTCATGATTGCGACAGCCTGTCTCTCTCTCGTGTATTTGAAGCAGTGACTTCACTCCTCTGATAGATGTAAGAAATGTTGATTTTTGGGGCGCCTGGGTGGCGCAGTCGGTTGAGCGTCCGACTTCAACCAGGTCACGATCTCGCGGTCCGTGAGTTCGAGCCCCACGTCAGGCTCTGGGCTGATGGCTCGGAGCCTGGAGCCTGTTTCCGATTCTGTGTCTCCCTCTCTCTCTGCCCCTCCCCCGTTCATGCTCTGTCTCTCTCTGTCCCAAAAATAAAATAAACATTGAAAAAAAAATTAAAAAAAAAAAAAAGAAATGTTGATTTTTCAGTTTATTTGGCTTTTTATTTGTTAGGACCTAGGGGTAATTTGCTAGCTCCTTACAAGCCAGACTGGAAACTTTAACAGTTCAGTTTATCCTTTTAACTTTTTTTAAGGTTACTTACTTATTTTGTAAGAGACAGAGCATGAGTGCTCAAGCAGGAGAGGGACAGAGAGAGAGAGAGAGAGAGAGAGAGAGAGAATCGCAAGCAGGCTGATGGTGTGGAGCCTGACACAGGGCTCGAACTAACTGTGTTATCGTGACCTGAGCCGAAATCAAAGGTCAGACGCTTAATCGATTAAGCCACCCAGGGGCCCCTCAATTTGTACTTTTAAAAGCATAACCCATATTTTATTTAAAAAAGTTTTTTTAAGTTTATTTCGAGTGAGAGAGAGAGCAGGAGCAGGGGAGGGACAGAGAGAGAGGTTGAGAGAGAGAATCCCAAGCAGGCTTGGCACTATCCGTGCAGAACCCGATGTGAGGCTTGGACCCATGAACCCTGAAATCATGACCTGAGATCGACTGAGCCACCCAGGTGCCCCAAGCTATATTTTAAACCCAAAGTCTTGATCTCTCTGTTTCTCTCTCTATTTCTCTCTATGTCGCACACACATACACGCTGTTTTTGAATCCTGATCAACATTGTTCTCTCAAATTTTGCCATTGCAACCATGTTTTGAATTTTCAAGTAGAATGAGGCAGAGACGGTCTTGATTAGAACTTGCAACTCTCACTCTTGATTCTGGTCCCAGATTTTTTTTTTTTTTTACTCAGAATTAAACAGCACATAAAGAATATGGGATAGCCTGTTTTCTGCTCCAACTTGAGAGGAACGTGAGATTAGGTTTATGTTTTTAATAAAATCTGGAATAATTTTAATGAAATTTCTCCTTAGAGTCCATATAGGTCATTCATTTAGCAAACATTTATTAAACGCCAGCTATTTACAGGATGGAAGCTACGGGGTGTACAAAAACTAATAACATCTGTTACTTTCAGTGTAATCTAGGGCATGGCTGGCTGGGCACGTGGAGCAGTTGATGTGATGAACGCTCTGACAGTGGTGTGTGCAAGGTGTGGGGGAGTATAGTCCTAGCTGGTCTGTCATCTGTTCCCTGTCTGGCATTAATCTATGAACCATTGGTGATCTTGTGGATTTATGCTCCGTGCAGGAAATCCTGTTGGTTTGCGGTCGCATGGGTTCCCTTATTCATCCTCTCCTATGTGGTTTCCTTGCAGACAAACCTGACCCCTTCCATACCTATAGTGCACCACACAGAAGGATGTTTTTATTTTTTTTTTTATTTTTTATTAAAAAAATTTTTTTAATGTTTCTTTATTTTTGACAGAGACAGAGACAGAATGTGAGTGGGTTGGGGCAGAGAGAGAGGGAGGCACAGAATCTGAAGCGGGCTGCAGGCTCCGAGCTGTCAGCACAGAGCCCGACTCAGGATTCGAACCCACAGACCGTGAGATCATGACCTGAGCTGAAGTCGGACGCTCAACCGACTGAGCCACCCAGGCACCCGTGGAAGGATGTTTTTAGAATGTAAATCAGACCAAGGTACTTTTATACTTAAAAGTGTCCTGTGGTTTATCATCATATGAGAATAAAGGTGAAACTTGTGGGGGGGGGGGGGTCCACAAGGCCTGTGTGACCTTTCCATGCCACCTCTGATGGCAGGTCAAAATTCTACCCCCTTGTTCATTGTAGTACGGCCACATGGTCCTTTTTTCCTGTTCCTTAAAGACGTCAAGTTTCTATGAGCAGTGGGGCCTTTGCAATCCTGATTTCCATCTTCTGAAACACGCTTTTGTTCAGAGTTCAAATTAGATGTTAGCTGGTCAGCCTGGCTTTGTTCAGTCTGCAACGTTTCACCTCCCTGTCTTCTTCCAGTTACTTACAACTGCCTGTCAGTAATAGATTTTTGTTGTTGCCCTCGGTCTCCCCCATTGTAATGGAAGCTACCGGAACGTAAGGACCTTCCCCGTCATTCTTCGTGTATCCGTAGGGCCCAGGAGCTGGCACATATTAGCTGGCACCAGAAAATACTGGTGGGGGGATACCTGGCTGGGAGTTGCTTGGGCTTGTGACTCTTGATCCCAAGATCGTGAGTTTAAGCCCCAGGTTGCGTGTGCAGCCTACTTAAAAATAAAAATGAAATAAAAATAAAGTATTGGTTGAACAGATGTGTGAGTTTGATGGACTTTGCCTTTGAAATAAATGGCCTCTTCCCTGTGACTCCCGGCCTGCCTGGCTGGTTTTTGTGCCTGGGGTCAGAGCAGGTCTCGGCTTGCAGTGGGGGCGGGTGCGAGAATACTTGCTTAAGTGAACAAGACGACACACTGCGTCTTCAAAAATCCTAACGTCTGCAGCGGAGCGAGTGGGCGCTGCAACAGCTGAGGCAGGGAACGGTGAGGCCCGCCGACAACGCGGCATCAGGAGGGCGAGTCTCCAGCGGGGTTGTCGCTGTCGGACTTGCGCTTTGCGAGGAGAACCCCTTCCCGTGGCCAAGTCGGGTGCCCGGGGGACGCAAGCGTTCTGTGAATGCTCGCTGATTACTTCCGATCACCGTTTCCGGACCGGTCAGGATGAAGGTGGAACCCCGCCCTCGCCTCGCCTCCACGTCGGGGCTCGCGAACTACACTTCCCAGCCTGCGTCGGGACGGCGGCGGCGGACTACAAGTCCCGGCATGCCGCGGCGCCGGGACTACGCGCCCCAGCGGCCCCGGCGAGGGCCTATCAGGGGCGGGCGGGCGCGCCGGGCGCCGGGGCCGGTTTGACGGAAGGAGCGGCGGCGGAGGAGGATGGAGGCGGTGGTGTTCGTCTTCTCTCTCCTCGACTGTTGCGCGCTCATCTTCCTCTCGGTGTACTTCGTATCCTTGGCTGAGGCGGGCGGAGGCCGGCCGGGCCCGGCGCCCGAGGGACGGGGCTGAGGCGGGGCCGGGCAGGTGCGCGGGAGTGGGGGGCCCGGGCCCCGAGCGCGGAGCCGGGCGGGAGGCCGGCCCCGCTGCCGCTCGCCCCCCCGCCCCGCCGTCCCCCTCGCCGCTGCAGCTGAGCCCTTCTCCTCCCCACCCACCCTTGCCGGGGGCGCGCGGGCCGGCGGGCGTCCCCTCGGGTCGCCGCGGAGCCCTGCGGGGGCCGTGGCGGCAAGCGGGCGTCGTGCGGACCGGGCTTGCGGGGCCCCTGCGGCGGCCGCCTTGGCGTCGGTGCCCGGCCGCGCCCGCACTTTGTGGTCGTGTGCTGTCGTCACGCGGTTTTCGGGGCCCCTGCGTGGATGTGGGACCCGCACCCGCCCGCAGGGAGCGTCCAGCCCCGGGCCAGTCAGAGGTCCTTAAACAGCGGGGAAGAATCCGTGCCAGGCTGCCCCTTGTCCTTCCTCGGGGATCACGGGAGCTGCTTCCTTTGTCATGTCTTCCTTTTGCTTTTTGTTTTAATGTTTATTTCTTGAGAGAGCGAGCGGGGGGAGGGGCAGGGAGGGAGAGAGAGGACCCCAAGCGGGCTCCTTGCTGTCAGCGCAGAGCCCTACGGGGCCTCCACCCCACACAGCCCGTGAGATCGTGGCCTGAGCCACCATCGAGAGTCGGAAGCCCCCTCGGGTTGCTTTCTGAGCGAATCAAACTTTCTTTTCTCCAGAGCACCCTGGCTTGGGGATAGGCGTGGCGTGGGTTTTCGGTGTGACCTCGAACTTTGTTAGGGACAGGCAGCCTGATCTGCAGGGAATGGACACAGTTTGCAGTGAGGACCCCAGTGCTCAGCCAGAGGCTCGCTGTGCGCAGTGTTGCACCTGCCTCAGTCTGTTCTGGGTGAAGTGGGAAGTGTTTACTTCCCAGGAAGGGGCGCGCGTGTGTGTGTGTGTGTGTGTGTGTGTGTGTGTGTGTGTAGTGAGAACACACGTTCGGCACCCAGAACAGTGCCCGCCCCGTGGCCACTGGGCTCTGCCCCACCCCAGCCCAGTTCAGCTGCATATTTTTCTTTAACAGATGAATTCTAACGAGAACTTAAGATTGTTTTGTTTTTACTTTGAAGATTTTTATTTTTTATTAAAAAAAATTTTTTTAATGTTTATTCAGACAGCATAAGTGGGGCGGGGGGAGGGGGGTGGGCAGGGAGAGGGAGACACAGAATCCAAAACAGGCTCCAGTCTCAAGCTGTCAGCACAGAGCCTGACACGAGGCTCGAACACACAAACTGAGCTGAAGTCAGGTGCTTAACGGACTGAGCCACCCCAGCACCCCTCAAGGTTTTATTTTTAAGTAATCTCTACACCCAACAGGGGGCTCAAATTCATGACCCCGGGCTCGAGAGTCGCAGGCTCCACCGACTGAGCCAGCCAGGCACCCAAGAACCTTCAGTTTTATTAGGTTTGGTGAAATGACTCAAAAAACAGAATTACTGGCCTAAATTTTGGTGACCTATGTCCCTCTTGTGACATAAAGAACTGGGACTTAACAGAGAAATAAAACCTGAGTTTCTGGTTTTGATGTTTGGAAAGCTAGGCTCGATTTAAAATAGCCTTGGCTTATAGCAAATTGTGTACAAAAGAAAGTGTTAGGTAGACATTAAGGTGCGTGTAGGGTGTGTTTCGCTGGGATTCAGCACGTTACTGGCATTTTGGATAGTTGCCTGAGCTTCCTTCTGGAGGTAGAAATGGTCAGGGTAGAAGTTCTGTAGGGATGGGAGTTTCCTGGACTTCGAACCCCGAAGAAAGCCTGTGCCGAAGGGGAGGGGTGGGTGTTCAGAATCAGACAAGAGCAAAGGTGCAGAGACAGGCATGTTTATGGCATTCCTGGGTGATGGGGTCAAGGCATAGAGCATCTGGAGCACACGGTTGATTTTGGCCGGAGAAGGTCAAGGTTGGAAAGGCTGGATTAGGTCAGACTTTGAAAGGTTTGCCTGTGAAGGTGGGGACAACTTGAGCTTTCACTTCTATCCTCGAGGCAGTAGGGAGCCATGGAATGTTCTTGACATTAACAAATGGTGTGTTAGGAAGATGAGTCTGTAGAGTGGGTTGGAAAGAGGAAAGACTGGAAGGTAAGAAACCATTGGGGAATGGACCTGTGTGGGTTTGAAATAGGGTTCGAACCGTGGGCCGGTGGAAGGCAGGATTCTTGGGCACAGCAGGCCAGTGAAGGCTGCTTGTGGGGTGTGAACACGAAGGCAGCGATGACCCCCCGGGGTTTGAGCCTGGATAAGTGATGCTTGTGTCGGCGACAGAAACGAAACCCACGTGGACGTGGAACAATTTGTGGAGACGGTGACGAGTTTGACTTTTATTGTGTTGAGGTGATAGGGGAATATCCGTACAGAAATGTTTAGAATTTGGCTCTTTCACTTGTGTTATTGGACATTTCCAAACATTACAGTAGAGAGCGTAGCGTAATAAACCCCGTGTTTCTGTCGCCTGCTGACAGTGATCTTCAGCATTTTGCTGTTATCCTTTCTGCTTTGTCCCAGCTATTGGGGGGCAGGGGGTGGGGGGTGGAGAATTTATTTGACAGTAGTTTTCAGGCCTTGTATCATTCAGTTGAGGCCGTTTCCTTCTGTGTCTGTCCTCACATTTTTGTGAGTTTATATTTTATGCTAAAACTCGTTTTTTGCTTAATTCTACTAGAATGTGTGCTTACGGTGCAAAGTTTGGGAAAGAGAGAAAAATACTAGGAAAACAAATCCTCTATGAGGAGCCATAACCACTGCTCACCTGTGACCCCACTGTATCGATAGTTTGTGTCCTGTTTCCTTTTCGCACATCTTGAGTCTTCGAAGACATTTTGTGGGTCTGTCATAAATAAACACTATTTTTCTATTCAGGCTTTTCACATTTAAGTTGTTTTTATAGGTCTTATTTTCCAATTCTTATGGTCATTTTCACTTTTGAGGAACTCAGATTGGATGTTCTGGTATGGGTCACTTGAGAATTGAGCATACTAAGATTCTTTTGTGAAAATAATTTGTTGAACATAAATGACAAAATTGAGTTGTCTAATGAGTGAACTTTAAGGAAATAACTAAAATTTTTTCAAGGCAAATCTAATCCTGCACTACAGTTGGGTTTTTTTCCGAAACTTAAAAACACTTAGCTATAACAAAGAAAAAAGTCTTGTAGGGGCACCGGCGTGGCTCAGGTCACGATCTCACGGTTCACGAGGTCGAGCCCCACATCAGGCTCTGTGCTGACAGCTCAGAGCCTGGAGCCTGCTAAGGAGTCTGTGTCTCCCTCTCTGTCTCTGCCCCTCCCCTGCTGACGCTCTCACGTGCGCGCTCTCTCTCAAAAACAATAAATAAAACAAAAAGTTAAAAAAAAAAAAAAGTCTTGTAATTCCTTATCTTGATCCTCAGATAATTACATTGTCCGATTTAGAATGTGATTACATTAATGCTAGATCATGTTGCTCCAAATTAAACAAGGTAAGACATTTCCTTACTCGTTTTTTGTGTTTGAGGTTATTACAGATCACCAACATATGTATATTTGGTTTTGAAGTGCATGTTGTTTCCTACTCGTTGGAATGCTTGTAGAGCTACTGTGTTTCTGCAATATTTTAGATCGTGAAACTGTACTGGGAGACCCCACTTGAAATTTGTTGCTTTGCTCGGCTTCTACCTTGTCCCTGTGTCCATAGGTAC
Organism: Felis catus; assembly: GCF_018350175.1. NCBI lineage: Eukaryota > Metazoa > Chordata > Mammalia > Carnivora > Felidae > Felis > Felis catus. The sequence continues at coordinate 934,613 of NC_058384.1, forward strand.
TTTAGGACGAAAAGGCTTGTTACGAGGATAATCGTTTTTGTCTTCTGTGTCGAAACCCGTCCTCCCTGCTCGTGACTAAAAAGCCCAGTCTGTTTTGTTGCATAAAAGATGCCCTTCTTTTCGTGGTTTGCTGAGAAATGGAATAAATTAGTTGATTTGTCTCGAGACCGTTTTACCTTTAGTGCATGGTCAGAACTCTGTGTTGGCAAGGATGCTCTGAACCGCAGGGTTTGTCTGGATGTAGGGAAACCAGTTAGTCCTGATTCATTTTACGAGCTGAGCAGACAGAAGACTTTCTGGATAAAAGTTCACGTCACAGCTCAGTAAATCCTGCGAGGTGCTCTCGGCTTCACCCGGAAGTCATTCCCGTGTGTTTTTTCTCTTCTGCATCTGCTTCTATTTCTCTGGTCCATGGGGGAAAAACGTGACATTCGGACAATTAAAATTTCTGGCAAACTATGTTCCTCCTCTTCTTGTTTTCTTTATTTTGAATTTTCCAGAATGTGGTTTCATACAGTGATAGACCTAGTCTTCGAAATAAAAGATTTTGTGTGTATTTATCTGCCAAACTGCAAGACTTTTTAAAAAAATCGAGGCGTAATCAGCATTATATTACTTTCAGCCTTCTCATCTTTAGGAGAATGGTTATTTATTTTACCAGCCGGGTTGTATTTTTTTTTTTTAATGATTATTTATTTTGAGGGAAAGAGCCTGTGCATGTGCACATGGGGGAGGGGCAGGGAGAGAGAGAATCCCAGGCAGGTCCATGCTCAGCACAGAGCCCGACACGGGGTTCCAGTCTCACAAGCTGTGACATCATGACCTGAGCCCAAATCAAGAGTCCGGCGCCCAACGGACTGAGCCACCCGGGCGCCCCTCCCCTCTTTTTCTCTCTTCTCTTTCACCAGCTTTCACGCACTGATAATTCATCTGCTGGATTCTCTGCCCATTCTTTTTAAAAGTTTTGTCCCTTTGGGTTTTTTCCTGCCTTTTGGTCTTAAGATTCCTTCTGCTTCATCTTCTGATTTCCCACGGACACGCCATTTACGGCAAGGTTTGCGTTTCTGAGACCTTGTTCCCTCGCTCAGGTGTGAGTGTCCTGGCTCTCTGAGAATCTCGATTAGAGTAGTTTTGAAATTGCCTTCTGCTTCCTACATTGTATCTGCTTCCTCCGAGCTCCTCTCCCTTTGTTTTCCCCTCGCGGGAGCTTCCTCAATTCCTGGTACACGGCCGTCCGTCCGTGCTTAGGGCAAGGCACTCACAGACTCGCGGAGGCGCCGGGCCGTGGGCCAGGCTGTGGGCCGACGTGTAGACAGGCCGCCTCACCGCGGGGTCATCGGCGTCCCCCTGGACTCTTGCTGGGGCACCCGAGAGGGCAGCTGTTCGCACGTGTTCTGTCGCGTGCCGTTCAGTTACTCCACGGGAGGACTTTCCGGGCCCCTGCCCAGTGCAGGTATTCAGAGAGCAAGTTAGGGGGAGGACACCTCGCTGAGGAGGGACGACCACGAAAACACAGGGCTTGGCTGAAAGGGAGGAAAGCAAGCAGAGGAAAGCGAAGCGTCGCTTCCTAAGACTCTCGCCTCTCGTTTGTGGCTGTAAAACGAAGTGACTGCCGCCCAAGGTAAGAAATCGGTTTGGAAGCTACGCTGGGGGCCGGGGGCCGAGGGTGCGGCCGGTGGTAGCGGTAAAAGCGTTTCCAGCTCTGCGGGGGCCACGCCTGGTCTCCTTCCGGGCAGCGGCGTCCTGAGGTGCGAGGTGCAGGTGCGGGCATCCTCGGCCACGGTTTACAGATGCGAAAATCGTGGCTCCGAGAGGGAGGGCGACCTTTCCTGAGCCTGCGGAGCCAATCAGTAGGGGAGAGCGGGGACCCAGCTCCAGGTTTGTTTGGCTTCTGCAGCTTACCCTTGTAAGCGTTGTGCTCAATTGGTCACACTTCAGAAACTCTATTTTGTGTCTTTAAAAGTTTGTTGATTGCCAATTAGGTTTAAGGCCTAGCAGATCCCTTCTTTGTTTCCAGAAATAAAGTATCTAAAATGGAAATGCGAGAGACCTGGGCCCAGTGTGTTTGGACTTAGACTATTTTATTCTGCCAACTAAGTAGCTTTGCGACCTTGGGCAAATTACTTAACCTCTCTGAGTTTTGCCTTTCTCCTTTCTGCAAGAGGCAGTTTGTGTCTGCCTGTTACTGTTACTGTTAACTTCCACGGAAAGGAAAGTCTCTATTCGCAGGGGAGGAGGATTACTGGTGGAAGGAGGGCCTGCTGCCACAGCTGTTGGCGCATGAGCAGTAGAGTACCCCGTGGTTGGCAGCACGCGTAGGTAAGGGCCCGGGTGCCGTGGGGCCAGTAGGCTGGGATTCCCGGATCCGGGTCCGTTGTCATATTTGGTCAGCTCCTCGCTGTTACTGTGAGCTCTTAAAGTACGTGTGTGTGTGTGTGTGTGTGTGTGTGTGTGTGTGAGAGTGAGAGAGAGAGGGAGAGAGAGAGAGAGAGAGGGAGAGAGGGAGAAAGGATTTCCCTCATGGTTCGGGGGATTGGAGAATGTTTACGATTGATATGCTGATTTGCGAGACAGTGTATATTTGAATATAAACCACCCCGGTTAGAGTGAGGGGCTTTGGCACAGACCTCGGAATAGCAGGTAAATGATGCTCCGTTTTTTCCCCAGTTGTCATTCATACCCGCTTAATGAATGAATCTGAACCTTTGCTGAGGATAAAACTTAATTGCAATTTAAGTGCATTATGTTTAAGCTGTGTGTGACGTGTTTGCACGGCAGGAGCGTTGGCAGCGTATGCACATCTGGGTCATCCGAGTCTAAAAATAAATCTTGGAACACTAGCTTGTAAACGCTGCGTATCCACTGACTTAGCTTCAGATAACACGATGTAACGCCGTGTTCTTCCCTTGCAGTGGGTCATTCCCGAACTGATCGGCCACACCGTCGTCACCGTGTTAATGCTCATCTCATTGCACTGGTTCATCTTCCTTCTCAACCTGCCCGTTGCCACTTGGAATATATATCGGTGAGTATAGTTTAGTTTGTTTACTGATGCTTCGTGTCCTGGCATTTAAAGGAAAATTTAAAAAAATGTTTTAATGCTTTTTTTCTGCAATAAAATACGTGCCAGTCACGACATAACTGACAGCCGAATGCCACATAGAGTCAGCATAAATTCCTGTTTACTTTGGCAATAGCAGTTTGCATCGTCCAGTCTTAGAGTCAGAACACGAATTTACACGCATAAATTTTAACAATTTGTAATGTTCAGTTGCGATGTCTAAGGATGTGTGTGTTTTCCATAAGAATGGTCAATAGTCTAAGACTATAAGATTCTTGTTACTTATAGATTTTAATTAGAATATACTGGGAATGCTTCAGAGAGAATTTCACTTTAGTTTTTAATTTATCTTTGTACTCTAATTTTGTTTTAAGTTTATTTATTTTGACAGAGAGAGAGGGAGAGAGAGGGAGAGAGAGAGAGAGGGAGAGAATACCAAGCAGGCTCCACTCTGTCAGTGCAGAGCCCCACATGGGGCTCGATCTCACCAACTGTGAGATCAGGACCTGAGCTGAAATCAAGAGTCAGACGCGCTCAGCTGAGCTGCTCAGGCGCCCCGAGGATTTCACTTTAAAGCCTGCAGAGTAGATCACATCAGAACTCTAACTTAACGCATTCAGAAGTGTTTCAGGCCCCGCTCAGTGGACACACACTGGATGTGCTGTGACTGTAGTGGGGCAGTTATACGGGATGCATTTTCTTGTGAAGGTCTGTGGGGGGATGGGATTGCTTTTATTGTGCCTTGCTGCTCTGCTAAATTTTTAGGTTTTGGTTTTATTTTTATCTAGTTTTTTGAGGTGTAATCATTCATCATATTTTTACATGTGAGTTTTTATTTTTATTTTTTAAAGTTTATTAATTTTTTAAAAGTTTATTTATTTTTAGTAATCTCCATACCCAATGTGAGGCTCGAACTCAGGACCTCGAGATCATGAGTCACGTGCTTTTCTGATAGAGGCAGCCAGGAGTCCCATAAATGTGATTTTAAAGTGCAGTTAGAGGGGCGCTTGGGTGGCTCAGTGGGTTGGGCGTCTGACTTCAGCTCAGGTCATGATCTCGAGGTTTATGGGTTCGAGCCCCACACTGGGCTCTGTCCTGACAGCTTGGAGTCTGGAGCCTGCTTTGGATTCTGTGTCTCCTGTCTCTCTCTGCTCCTCTCCTGCTCACATTCTGTCTCTCTCTCTCTCTCAAAAATAAACGTTAAAAAACAGTAAATAAATAAATATGAAAAATAAAGTGTAGTCAGAATCAGAAGGATGGGGTACCGCCAGCTCAGAAGCGCATGTGACTCTTAAGGTCCTTAGTTTGAGTCCTGTGTTGGGTATAGAGATTACTTAAATAAATAAGACCTAAGAAAAAGAAGAAGCATAAAGAAAAGAATAGGGGAGGGTGGGAGGAGGTGATAGCACACAGAAGGCTGTGAGGAGGAGGAAGTGAGCAGATTTGGGGGATGAATTTAAAAAGATGGTGAGACTAGGACCTGAGCCACGGCAGGGATTTTAAATCTCTGGACCTCTTTTCCAGAGGGAAACCAATACTTTTTAAGTTTCTCAGTGTCCTTGCATGGTCATCCCGGAGACCAGCACCCTGACCTGAGCTCAGCTAGAGCACGGGCCCCTGCCCCAGTTGGCAAGGTGCCGTCCCACGCAGACTTTGAGCATGGCTCACTATCCCTGTGATCAGGAACAGGAATTTGGGAGGGAGAGCGGGAATCCTGAGACTGTATCTCAGTGACTCCCTGAGCCCGCACCGTCATTCGTCTGTGACGACAGAGAGTGCCAGAGGAAGGGAGGCTGGCTCCATGCGGCCTCTTCGTGCGTGGTACCAAGTATGGTGGAAGGTTCTAGCCGGTTTACTGGGGGGACAGAAAAGTTCCGTAGATTCTGTTTCCCGTCATCACAAAGATCACGTGGGTTTATTGCCCTGATAATTTATTCCCCCAGTGACAGATTGGCTGGCTGTTCCCAAATTTACCTGCTACTTAAAAAGGTTTAAAAAAAAAAGTCAACAGACGGACCCTTTCCCCTTTGCAGACATCTGCACTTCCTGCTTTTGGGGGCGCAGACCCGTGTGAGACGGGCTCTGCCCGCAGGCCAAGAGGCAAACGCTGAGTGACAAAATAGGCAGCTGGCTTCAGTACGAGGCTGGCTGGGGCACCCGATGGGTGGCGGGGAGGCCTCGCGCTGGGACCTTCCCAGGAGGGGTGTCTGCGCAGGGCCTACACGGGGAAGGGGAAGGTCTGACAGACGGGAGGGGGAAGGACTTCTCCAGGGTGTGCGGACAAGGGAGCGCTGGGGGGCTGGAGGCAGACGCACCAGGCGTAAGGGCCGGCAGGCTGCAGGCGCGGACGAGGGAGCCGGAAGAGCTGCTGATGCGGTCAGGACACGCCACCCAGAACCACGCGCACCGGCCCGCGGAGCCCGTGTATCAGCACGCGCGCTGGTGGCAGGACGTTCACCCACTGCGTGTTCTCTGTTCAGGATCTTTCTAGTATGTTCATACGTGTAAGCAGCCGGCACCAGTCTGTTCTAGAACATGCTCCTCACCCCAGAAGGAAGCCTAACCCTAACCCATTAGCAGTCTCTCCTCCCCTCCCCTCCACTACCCTTCCCCTCCCCCTCCCCTCTTCTCCTCTCCTCTCCCCTCCCCTCCACTTTCCTCCCCCTTGCCTCTCCTTTCCCTTCCCTCTCCTCCCCTCCCCTCCCCTCCCCTCCCCTCCCCTCCCCTCCCCACCCCTCCCCTCCCCTCCCCTCCCCTCCCCTCCCCTCCCCTGGCCCTGAGTAATCAGTTTCCCTTCTGTCTCTCATAAGATAACCTATTCTGTGCAGACCTGTCAGACAGGAGAGATCAATATGTGCTCTTTTGTGACTGGTTTTGTCACTCGGCACGTTTTCCAGGCTCATCCGTGTGGCGGGTACCGTGTTCATTCCCTTTAGTTGCCGAATCCTGTTCCACTGTGTGGACAGCCTGCATTTTGTTTATGCAGCGGATGAGCATTTCCGTTGCTTGTACTTTCCGGCTGTTACGAACAGTTGCCCTGTGAACATTCATGTGCGTGTTTTTGTGCGGACACACGTTTTCTTTTCCTAGGAGTGGATTTGCTGGCTCACGTGGTAACTTTGCATTGAACTTTTTGAGGAGCTGCCTGGGGTTCAAAAGCAGCCGCACCATTTTGTGTTCCCATCAGCTGTGTGTGCGGGTTCCTGTTTCTCCACATCCTCGCCAACACCTCTTGTGCGTCTTTCTTTTTTTTAATTTAAGTAGCATCTACCCCCGCGGTCGTGACCACCAGATCATGAATCGCACGCCCTTCCGACTGAGCCCGCCCGGCGCCCCTGTGACTTTTCGTTTGAGCCATCCCATTGGGCGTGGTGTTTCGCTGTGGTTCTGACCCCATTTCTCTGGTGACTAACGACCTGGGTACCTTCGAATGTGCTTCGTAGCCATTTGTGCATCTTGTTCGCTCTGTATGCTTTTGAGCAGCTAAGCTGATGAAGGAAGTGATCTTTGGGAAGATTTCCTGGGAACATCGGGTGGTAAGGACAGGCTGGTGGGGAAGAGCCAGGAGGCAGGGGTGGGACCGGAGGGCCGGGGCAGGGCTGTGACGCGGACGTGCAGAGGACACCCCCGTGTGAGCGGGACTCGGAGGGGAGGGTGGACGGAGAAGGAGTCTGACCGCCTGTCGGTGACGGATGAGGGCCGGGGCAGTCAGGACCTGCGGGAGAGGGCTCTGAGACGGAGCGGAGTCGCTCAGCTCTCAGTTACTCAGGGGCGGCAGGATTCGGGGAGTGGGGGGGGGGTGGTTAAGTTTGTGGAACTCGGGGGCATTTGCATCTCACGGACGTCCATGTGAGAACTGCGCGTGGTAGGCAGGGACCGGCACGTGCGAGGTTAGGGCACGTCCTTGCACATGTAGTCCCGAGGGGTGTTGAAGCGGGTGGACGCTCCCCGAGTAAGCCGGCTCCTCGGCTGTAAAGGGGGTCGTGTGGGGGAGCACCTGGTGCACGCGCAGTGATGGGAAGGAAGTGGGAAAGCCTGAGGGCTTCCCCGGCGTGTTAAACCAGGGCCTTCAGACTTTTTTAAAAAGTTGGGAGTCCCTCCCGAGTCTGGGAACATTGGGTTGAACTGGTCTGGCGTCGGAACGCAGAGCGGGCTCGCGGTGCCCTCCCTTGCTTTGGCTTGTGGCCCTTGCCCCCGTCCCCACAACTGCCGCGCCTCCACCGCTCCGCAGAGGGCGTTTCTGACTTGTCGGGATAGGATCGCTTAATAATACCGTGCACTCAGCCTGCATTTTTAACGGTTCCGTAAAGTTAGGCGTTACGTGCCGTGTCTGAACTATTTACTGTCTGAACTGAAGAGGGGTTTTGTTTTATCGGGGTAGCACTTACTCTAGATCATTTCCCTTCTGTCCCCTCTAAATTGGGTCTGTAAACTGGCACCATTCACAGACCATGCGGATGGAGGCGTGTCATCCTCGGATCAGGAGCCTCCCTCCTTTGTGACATGGGAATAACTGAGACTACTCCTCCCCGTAAAGGTGTTGTGGGACGAATTGTATTAATTATTTCAGAACTTTCTAGATAAACAAGTTTCTAAGAACTTGATAAAATTGGTTTGGTTTTGGAGTCCCCTTCGCTGTGTCTGCTGGAAAACGGCCGTAGGTATGACCGGTTTAGAAGTTTTCTACAGGTGGGTAAAAGGGTCTCAAAGCATAAAATACCCTTCTCTGGAGTGTTACCAGATTTGTTTAGAGGGCAGAAAATTAACAAGCGTTGTATCTTTCAGAGGAAAACCACATGGTGGCCAATGACATCATCATACTCAGTCCGTCCGTGTCTGGTCTGAATTTTAGGTTGCTGTGATTGGTCACTTTTATTTTTTTATGTTTTTGAGAGAGCGCGAGAGAGAGCGAGCGCGCACGAGCAGGGGAGAGGCAGGGAGAGAGAGGGAGACACAGAATTCAAAGCAGGCTCCGGGCTCTGAGCTGTCAGCACAGGGCCTGACATGGGGCTTGAACTCATGAACTGCGAGATCATGGCCTGAGCTGAAGCTTAACCGAGTGAGCCACCCAGGCGCCCCTGTGATTGGTCACTTTTTTTTTTTTTTTTTTAAATTTTTTTTTTTTCAACGTTTATTTATTTTTGGGACAGAGAGAGACAGAGCTTGAACGGGGGAGGGGCAGAGAGAGAGGGAGACACAGAATCGGAAACAGGCTCCAGGCTCCGAGCCATCAGCCCAGAGCCTGACGCGGGGCTCGAACTCCCGGACCGCGAGATCGTGACCTGGCTGAAGTCAGACGCTTAACCGACTGCGCCACCCAGGCGCCCCGATTGGTCACTTTTAAGGGCTGGTTGTTGTTGGCTACTTACTTTGAATGAATGTGCTGATGATTGGATTTCCTTTTATCGCGTGTGCATCAGGTTCATTATGGTGCCGAGTGGTAACATGGGAGTGTTCGACCCGACAGAGATCCACAATCGGGGTCAGCTGAAGTCGCACATGAAGGAAGCCATGATCAAGCTTGGTTTCCACTTGCTCTGTTTCTTCATGTATCTTTACAGGTGAGTTCACGGCCCCCTGGCGTTGCCCTGCACGGACGCCTGCTCACGGTGGGGGGCTGTGGGTTCTGCGGCAACGCTGCGGAGCCTTGGGGGACCCTGTGGAATTCTCCCGGCCTAGACTTCTGTGCCATCGGATCAGCGATCTGTGTGACCTGCCGTAGGTACTCGGGATGTTAGTTGCTCCGTGGCTGCGGAGGCTGTCCCCGGCTCCCAGGGACCGGCCGCCTCGGGTCTCCGGGGGATGTGGTGAGGACGTAGGTGTGCGCTGCCTCGCCACGTGCCAGGCAGCCCGTCCCCGTAAAACCGCGTCTGCCTTCCAGTCGTAGCGGATGGGAATGACGGGTACCAGCAAGGACTGGCCCCCAGACGCGGGAAGCCTCGTGCGGTCCTGTCTGAACCTTAAATTGTGTTTTAGGGAGAAACATGCCACCTTTTCCCTTATCTGTCGCCAGGCCAAGGAGTCGAGCAAAGAAGAGAAAAAAATTGTGTGTATGATTCGATTAAACCTTTAGGAGACTAGAAGTCAGCCTTAACCTTTTTTATGCAGGCTTAACGAGATCATTCCTATTTTTCTTCCCAGGTAAATTTTAATTTTTCACACAGGCATGAGGACTGTTAGAAAGAACTTGTGTTGGCCTAAATTTTTGTCACTCAGAGGGTTCCGATATCTAGAAACTGCATAGAGATGGCAGGTTTTTTCTTTAAGTTCATTTTGAGAGACTGAGTGCGAGCAGGGGAGGGGTAGAGAGAATCCCCAGCAGGGTCCATGCTGCCGGCACAGAGCCCGACGTGGGGCTCGAACCCGTGAACCAGGAGATCATGAGATGAGCCAAAATTAAGACTCAGATGCTGAATAGACTGAGCTACCCAGGCGCCCCTTTAATAATTTATTTTTAACGTTTACTTATTTTTGAGAGAGCCAGCGTGTGAGCAAGGGAGGGGCAGAGAGGGGGGACGGAGGAGGCCGACAGCACAGAGCCCGACGTGGGGCTCGAGCTCATCAACCATGAAATCGTGACCTGAGCCGAAGTCAGACGCTCAACCGACTGAGTCCCCCAGGTGCCCCTTGTCAGGTTTCTAATGCGGGGATTTCACGCGGGTTCTGTCTGGAATCGCCTGCCGCGTGGCGGACACTCACATCCGTCCGTGTTTCTTACCCAGAATGAAAGGGAGATATTCTTCAGATAGTGATGGGGTCGATGCTCTGGGTGTTCCGCTTGGGTGCTGGGCTCGTGTGGTCTGGGGGCGACCGCTTACCGTGTGACCCAGGGCTGCTTCTTAACCTCTCTATGCCTCAGTTTCTTTGTCTGAAAATGGGACGGTATCTAATGCCTGCCTCGTTGGATTATGATCCGGACTAAATGAGATAATGCATGTAAAGCATGTAGGTTTGTGCTGACTGGCGGTAAACTCTCAGAATCTTTCACGGGGATTAGCCGCTCCCGTGAATCTGTGCTGCACGTGGGCTGCACTTGGTTTGGTTAAATTTGGGCAACGAATCACTGCATTAGTAACGTGTAAGGGGGTTTCTGTGAAGTCTGGTCATCTAAGCAGGGAAAGAAAATGATGGTAGTTTCGTTGCTGCTGTTAACTGTGGTGGTTTTAGCAGAGCGTTTACTGAGCGACCGCTGAGTGTCAGACGCCGTCAGGCCGTGCGGGCGGCGCCCAGGAACAGCCCGGAATCCCGCGTGGAAGCGAGGGTCCTGCCCGGTGCACTGCCGGGCTGCAGTTTGCGTGTGCAGAGAATGAAAGTCTTGTTTGGTTTTCTGTGTTTGCTCCAAACTGTAGCCCGACGTTGGTTTCAGGTTGTACTCCCACCCCCACCCCAGTTATTTATTTTTTTCTAAGTGAAAAAAATTAAGGCTTTGAGAGGCCCTAATTACACATTTTTTTAAAGTTTATTTAGAGAGAGAGCAAGCACGGGCAGGGGAGGGGAAGAGAGGGAGAGAGAGAATCCTAAGCAGGCTCGCACTGTCGGCACAGAGCCCCACTTGGGGCTCGATCTCACGACCTGAGCTGAAATCAAGAGTCAGAAGCTCAGCTGACTGAGCTCCCCAGACGCCCCTGGACATTCTTTCTTTTACGTGTAAACGATGGTCTGTTCCTTGCTGAGCCTCAGACGGCAGCGTGGCCGGGCCGGGCCGTGCAGGAACGCCGCTGAGGAGACGTCGGTAACACCGATCTCTTCTCCCCGCAGTATGATCTTGGCTCTGATAAACGACTGAGGCTGCGGGCGCCGCGTCCGGAGCCGGCCCACACCACCGTGCGTCGTCGGGGAGCCAGAGACCACGTGGATCATCCTGAGAACCGTGACCATAGCAGTATATTTTTTCCTCTTTGAACAAAATAAAATATTTTTGCTGTATTTTTACCATATAAAGTATTTAAAAAACACGAATTGAGTTTTTGTAGATTTCTGGTTCTCCACGTCAGCCTGAACCCCAACGTGTGGTTTTCATCATCTGTGTGTCGAGGACTGGCATTTGTACGTAGTGACGGCACGGCCGCCCCAGCCTTGCCGGCTGCAGAAACACAGGGAAGCCTGTGGACAGCGGAAAAGGCAGAGTGCGGAGCGCCGCTGGCCACCCAGGCAGAGGAGGAAAGTGTTGCCCTTTGGCCTCTGTCGAGGCAGCTTCGCTACGTTCAGTATGGTTTCAAGGTTTGTGGGACTGTTGGCTGAGTTTTCTCACAAGAACGTTAACAGAAAGTGACATTTCAAAAACTACGTATTTCTTTGCAGAATCTGTGAAACCTTATAAGCCATTTGCCCAGGTACAGTGTAATTCCCGCTTCTAGAAAGGAAAATAAATCAAAAAAGCAAAATATTATCAAGCATTTTCATTTAAAGCCACGGCCTCCAAACTCCGCCTCAAACCCATTCGACCGCACTGGCTCCAGCCGGGTCTTGCTTTCGTGTTCTAGCCGATCCCGCTGCATTTGGTTCCCGGGGTTAATGGGTTTGGGGCAGTGATTTGGCACGAGATGCTCATCAGATTAGAGCAGGAACGGCGGGTCGTCGAGGGACCTTGGAGCCCGTCACCGCTCTGCCTGGGGCCCCGCTACCGCGCCGATGACCAACGCGTGATGTGGGAGACCTGGACGAGCCGCCCCTGCGGTTGGTGGGAGCCCCGGGGGAGCACTCACCTCTCCGGCTCCGCTGGGTGAAGTGAGCCAGGCCATTTCTGTCATTCCTGTCTGGCACCCTAACGCCACTCTCTGAAGCTCTGGCCGTGGCGGAGCCCGAGGGGTAAACCCTCTACGTGGCGTCCGCAGTTGACGGGTGAGGAGAGGTGCTCTGCCGGCCTCCCGGGCCCCGACAGGCTCTCCCTGCGAGTGTTTGTGTCTGTGCCGGCAAAGAGCCGAGAACCTGTGACCGGAAAGGTACTTTTCTTGCCTTTTCCTCTGGAGGCACCTGGCTGTTTGAGAAGAAACCTGGTTCTCTGCCTTCCTGTCTCATCTCCCGTGGCCCTTGGTGTCCCCGGGACACCCTGGGAAGCTGGCAGGTGCTGGGGGCTGTGGCCAGAGTGGTCTCCTTTCTCCCACAAGCCTTCGGAGCCAGGCAGGAGCCCGTGCGCCCTTCCTCCTGACACGCTCGCCGTGGTTACAACTGCACCGCCGCCCGGCTTGCGTGGCTTGCGTGCGGCAGGGCCGGCGGTGACCAGTGTGGGCGTGTATTTTTAGGGGGGTCTTCCCCAGGTGACGGCGAGGGGCAAGCACCGGCTCTCAAAGCTGGGCGACGTGCTCAGGTCCGTGTCCTGTGTTCCCTGGAGGGGACCCACGTCGCTGCTGCCAGAGGTGACCTCGGAGCCCCGAGGTTGGCCGAGGCCACGCCTTCCCCGTCCGTTGGCGAAGGCAAGACCCGGGGCCCCCGCTGATTGCCGAGGAAGCCAGACCGGATGTAGCTGGGGCCCCTGGGGAGAGAACACACGTGCACCCCTGTGCGTCCTCGCTGTCCAGGTGCTCTTCCAGCAGGAAGGCCCGATGGAGCGGTGCCACCCAGCCCCACCGGGTTCGAGGCTGGATTGGAGGCCGTGAAACCCGAAGGCGGGGTGGCGGAGCGTGCCGGGCCGGGTGTGACCGTCCCCAAACGTGAGTAACGCTGTCCTGGTTGTGCAGGAACTGGCAACGAGCTGGAGGAGGGGTCTGAAGCCCTGTGGGTACCGCCCGGGCACCCACCACCGGCCACGTGTACTTTGGACCAAGAGTTTGCTGCACGGCTAACAGGCGGACACGTTCTGGAGAGGTGATGCTCATTCAGCTAGGCCGTTCCGGCTTCCGGGGCAAAGCCTTGTGGTTTTTGGCTATAATTTCTGTGAAAATTCTGAAGGTGGCAAGCAATCAGCTTGTTTTTAATTAAATCTGTATTCTCTTTGGTTGGCCCTGACTGATCTGAATTCCCAGATGAGGGTCACCCAAAGCCGAAGGGCAGTGGGAACTGCGGCTGTCCCGTCCAGACTGCACGGGTCTCAGAGGTAACTCGGTTCTGAGTCAGCTGCTCTTTCAATTCCTTGACAAAGGCTGCTTCCCCGGCACCTTTCCCAGAAGGGTCACTTTGACAACCACTCCAGGTCCCACTCCCCGAGGGCCCTGGCGGGACCTGACCTTGGCTCCCCGGTGAGCCCCTCCACGTTCACTGAAATCGATAATCTGTCAGTGACAGTGTGACAGAGTTGAGGCGGAGGAGGAACGGATCTCCTTTGACAGCTGATCCCACGTTTATTTCGCAGACTGGATGCACGTGGGGGGAGCGCCGTGCTCGGCGGGCCCATTAAAAGGGACGTGTCCGGCTGTCCATCCATCCTCCCCCTCAGGATTCGTGTGGCCGCACGGGAACATACTGACTTTTAAAGACAGTGAAGGGACTGGTTAATGGTATTTGGTAATTTTGTATTGTATCAGCTACAGTAATTGGTCATGGGTATTCTTGTTTTATGCGTAATCTGCTCCCTCCCCCTACTGTTCTGAAGTCAGATGGCTTTGAATATGAGACATCATCACATCTGTGCTGTTTTGGCCACATCTCTGTAGGATAAGGGTCCTGAAAACACACGACCACGGTACCGATATCCTACATAAATGCGATCTCTTGGTCCGAAGTATCTGGTTGGTGCTCACATGTCCCCCATTGGCTCACAAGCGTTTCCGTTGGTTTGTTCACGCTTGCATGGATCCAAACCAGATTTACACATCTCCTCCAGTTAATGTCTCCTCCTCCGCTAGGTCCCCTCTGGTTTTCCGGCAATCTGTTGGAAGAAGCTGGGTCGTCTGACCCAGGTCAGGTCGGCTCAGGTCGTGTGTTGTGCAGAAGCTCCATCTTCCGGATTTTGCTGACTGCATCGTCTGTGCTGACTTTTCGGCCCGTCTTCAAGCACGGTTTGCCGAGCGACTCCGCACACGCCCCGTGTTACGGAGCCGAGCGCCCAACACCGTTAGCTGCGCCTGCAGGTCCGGGGCACGAAGTAACTTGTGTAAATCACCACACGTCCAGTGATCGGATTTAGAGTCAGGTCTGAAGATTCCAGAACCCATGATTTTAACCACTACGCTATAAATTTATGCACTCTGAAGATGCGCAAACTTACTGTGGGGGCTCTCCTCTGTGAAACTTCCCGCGTCTGTTTTATGGACCGCTTACGTGGAGAGAAGTCTCTTGATAGACTTTCGAGACTCATTTTCTTCTCTGAGCTGCGCCGTCGGCCAGAACCAGCGGGCCCTTCCAATCTTCGCCGACCTTTGGCGAGTTTGAACGGTTTTGAGTCCAAGGTAAGTGGCTACCTACGGACCAAGGGAGTTTGTTCTTGGCGGTGCTTAAGCACGTGTGCTCGGAGGCACCCAGCTCAGAGGCCCCGCGCCTGCAGACCGGTTCGTCTGAGCCCGTTTGTCTCGTCTGTAAACCAGGCACTGGAGTCCGTGCCCCGTGAAGCCGCCGGAGAACGAAAGAAAAGCACGGGAAGCAGCCGGAACGGCGGCCGGAGCGAGTGCCCACCGCGCGGGGACCTCCCTCCTCGGCCAGACAGATGCGTGGTGCCGCGGCCGGTCCCTGTCCATCCCCTCCCCGCTCGGGCTCCTGCTTCCTGGCCTCACTGCCAAGGTCACAAGCGCGGGCTCTGCACCAGCATGGAGCGCCAGCTGAACAAATGTGTTCCCAGATGGCACTCGCGGTCTGGAAGCTGAACCGCTTACATGGTCCCGGGTTTAGAAGGGCAGACTGCGGAATCACAGGGGGATTTGAACCCCAGGCCCGCCACCCCTTAGTCACGTTCGCCTCGTGAGGCCGGGCTACATAACCGGCACAAAGGGGCTCTCTCGCTCACAGGGACTACGCAACACGCACACCGAGCACGCCTGGCACCTGACGGACGTCCCGAGGCCCCGCGTGTGTGCCAGGAGGGAGAGCAGGGACAGAAGTGAAAGCAGGCATACTTGCTCAGGGAGGGGGAGGTCTCTGTGGATAAGGAGACTGAGGCTTGCCGGAACGTTCTTTGCACGCAAGCCCACGAATAGGGACAAAGCTCACCGAAACACACCTGCCTGCCCGAGAAAGGCTCGGGCACGTTCACTTAAAGCCTGTTTTCCTTTGCAAACTGTAGTTTTAAGAGCCAGAAGACAGGGTGCCTGGGGGGCTCGGTCGGGACTCTTGACTTAGGCTCAGGTCATGATCTCACGGTTTGTGGGTTCGAGCCCCGTGTCAGGCTCTGTGGTGATGGTGTGGAGTCTGCTTGGGATTCTCTCTCCCCCTCTCTCGCTGCCGCTCCTCCACTCATGCGTGCTCTCTTTCAATTTTTTTTTTTTCAACGTTTATTTATTTTTGGGACAGAGAGAGACAGAGCACGAATGGGGGAGGGGCAGAGAGAGAGGGAGACACAGAATCGGAAACAGGCTCCAGGCTCTGAGCCATCAGCCCAGAGCCTGACGCGGGGCTCGAACTCCCGGACCGCGAGATCGTGACCTGGCTGAAGTCGGACGCTCAACCGACTGCGCCACCCAGGCGCCCCGAGTGCTCTCTTTCAAAATAAATACACTTAAAAAAAAAAAAATACAACTTGCACACTTAGATTTGTGAAGGCCGGAAAATTCTCCATGCCGGATACCGGGCTCTGACGTAAGAGCTGACGTGTAAATGAACAGTTGACGTTTCCAAATCTGCGAAGGAGCACCTTACTTAAAACACATAGATCCCCCTAGCCCGGCTCTGGTGGCCGCCAGCCCCCCGTTACCTGCCTGCCTGGTGCTGGCCTGTCACAGGTGAACGTCCTTCTGTGCAGGATGCTGCCGCTGGCCGGAAGCACCTTACAGCTCTTTCCCTTTCTCTGTAAGCACACCTGTGCGGTGGGTTTGCACACACTGAATGCTTTCTCCATGGACATGTTTAAATTCTCCAAATAAGAACTATAGAATTATTCATGAGGAAATACATTTTTCAATTTTTAAAAAATGTTTATTTTTGAAAAAGAGACACAGCAGGAGCGGGGGAGGGTAAGAGAGAGAGGGAGACACAGAAGCCGAAGCAGCTCCAGGCTCCGAGCTGTCGGCACAGAGCCCGACGTGAGGCTCGAACCCACGAACCAGAGATCGCGGCCTGAACCGAAGTCAGACTCTCAACCGACTGAGCCACCCAGGTGCCCCAGGAAATAAATTTTAATCTCAAACTGGAAGCATATTTTCTCCACTAATCAACATATCCAAGTCCTAACGCAGAATTTCAGATGCAGTGACATTTTTGAACAAAATGGAGTAGGCATGTGATTCCTTTAAAATCCAAGTATCCCTTAAATTTTTTTCTAAACTAATCCCTCCGTGATTACACAATTGCGCTTTACAAAAGACGTCCCAGGGACGCCTGGGTGGCTCAGTCGGTCGAGTGTCCAACTTCAGCAACTTCGGTCCAGGTCACGGTCTCGTCCGTGGTTCGTGAGTTCAAGCCCCACGTCAGCGCAGAGCTTGCTTTGGATTCGGTCTCCCCACTCCCTGCCCCTCCCCCGCTTGCGCTCTCTCTCAAAAGTAAACATTAAAAACAACCTCCAGGGAAACAGAGGAAAGTCAAATTCAGCAAATCCATTGTTTTAGGTTAAAAGTCATACTATGTAAGCATTCAGATGAGTGGATATTAGAGGAGATTTAACACAGCAACAATTTCTTATTCATTCTGTTTATTGGATTGAGAGGGAATACAAACAATTGGGTAAGTGCTACGCACTGACATGGAAAAGGTGTATTAAAAAAAAAAAAAATCCCAGTAAAGCAAATCAAAGTTAATGTAGTTTCAATTGAACAAAATTTTAAAGACGCTTAATATACTACACATTTATAAAATAAAAGTTAACAAAGAATGTTTTGTAAATAATTAGTAGAACAAGTGAAAATAAATACCGGAGACCTGAAGTTTTTTATGCTTTAATGAAATAATAAAGCCAAGAAATTTAAACTACTAAATATAATCTGAGAGGCAGTTAAAAAAAAAAAAAAAAACAGAAACAAAAAACCAGAACTCCCCCAAATTTAAGAACACAATCCTTTGAAACACTGAATCAGTCCATAGCAATAGTTATTACATACCGAAAGCTCTAAGCGTTAACTAGTTCCACCACAATGCCATGTAAATCTTGACAATTTAGGTATCTTGAGATCAACACTTAAGTTCTTTCCCTGATCTCTACAGCTTGGTTTCTTAAAAGTACATACATGCTTTTGTGGATCTATTCCCCTCGCCACACACACACGTTTTTCAAGGAGCCAATGACGTTTTTTCCATCCGTGCCTAAAAATGTTACGACTCCCTTTTAGCACATTGACCCTGATAACGCAAATGTTGAAGCGTGGGGACACATCTGAGTCTTATAAAAATATACCAGTATTAACCAGACCTTGAGTTCAGAGAGGGCACCTCACATGTGCACGAGACTTCCTAAAACTGACACGAAGAGCCCAGAAAGCTGTTTCTAGGGCTTTTTATGAGTTCGGTACGCTCTCTTGCACACAGACACACAACACGCACACGTTTTTACACTAGTAGTTTCATTCAATCCAGCCTACCTGGACTAAGTAGACAGGGGACGGGCTTTTATAGGTTTCGTTTCTGCAACTAGAGGGCAGCTACTGTGACAACAGCTCGACAGCACTGAGGATTTCAATGAAGTTCACCCTGTTTTTAGAAAGTGTCTAAGTGTAAAGAAATGCAAATTCACCTCTTCTCTTAAAGTGAGCAGTTTCGATGGAATCGGGGATGGTTTTGAAAACCCAAGGACTCTTTTGGAGAGGAACGCCGAAAGAGAGTTGCTGAAGTCTAAACGGGAAGTTAAAAATTAAAGCGAGGTACACGTGTACGTTTTAGAGACGGGACCAAAAGGATATTAAGAAAAACGTCTTCTTTCCTCCCCATTCAAAAGCTGCCATTCTTCTGCTGTGAAAGACCCTGACAGATATTTCCCTTTCAAGAGATGTACGATATATTTACCACCGTGAGCAGAGTGCTAGGTCAGTTCTTGTGTGCAGGAAACAACATCCTAAAAAAGAAAATTTCAAGGTAGGGAGGGGTGGGGAAGAAGGGTTTTCTATTAATGTCACGGAACGCCACTCTAGAGGGAGAACACGCCTAAGAACGAAAAAATCGTATTTCTACGAGCGGGAGTTCAGACTAAAATACTGACGAGGAGTTAGGATTTTTTTTTTTTTTCCCCTTACAACTAGGCAGGTGACTCGAATCACTTAGTTTGTATTTAAAGTTAAGTAATCCCTTTTGCGCTCCCACCCACGAACACCGGCCAATCCGTGGGGACGCTCGCCGGCACAATCTCCGGTTTAAGCGACTTACCTGGTTTAAACACAACATGTCTGCCTGACCTAGAGGAGCAGCGGGAACGCGGAGGGTAGGGACGCTAGCTGTCACCCCTCCCCGCCCCCCCTCCCCCAACTTCTCCGTCGCCACCCCCACCCGCCTCACATCCAACACTGTACTGTCGGTAACCGACTGTTTGGAGGCAAAAGGCATTCCGTTTTAGACTTGCCCTAGCCCTTAATCAACCAACAACAAGAACAAAAACATTTTTAAGCACATGGAAATGAGCCTACTAACCTGATTTTTGGAGCCCAAATTCTCCACGCTAGTTTTGATCTATGTGCAAAAAGTATTGGTACTTTTCAGTTTCTACGTTAGTACGTCGTACCGGCTTGGCCGTCCCCTTGCTCTCGAGCCTACGCAGAGACTAGAGCCCTGGCGGAGCTGGTCACTTCATAGCTACGGGCCACCCCCGGCCTGCCCTACGGGCCCCCGCGCGGCAGGTGCAGGAGCGGGCACGGCGAGGCACCCGCGTGTGCGGGACACCGCGGGGTCCTCGGCACCATCGTTACTCCGCCTTAGTGGAGTCCTGTTCCCTGGCCAGCGTGTCTCCCTTTTATTCCGCTTTTTTAGAGGTCCTCAACTACCCGCGGAGCACTGGGCTCCTGCGTGGGGGCGGCCGGGTGAAGCGGGAGGAGCGGAGGCCGAAGCCCACGGACGGGCGCGGACCTCAGGGAGCGCGCTGGACCTAATCTGTCAGCAGCCGTGGCGTTTCTGGGCCCACGGTTCGTCAGAGGTGCTACTGTGGAGACGGGGTGCATTGCCTAACGGCTTCGGGGCGGAAAACGTGCCCGGACTTAACTGTACTGCGGGAAAGAGAAGTTGCCACTGAATTATATACAGTTACCAATGAAGACTTTTATTCAAGCTTAAAGTAAGAAGTAATTTTAGTTAAGAAAAACGAAGTACCAGATAAACTGTAACAGATCGTTATTGTAACTTAGAAGTATCAAAACAGGAATTCTTGATTCTCTAAGTGGGGGTCTCTGCAAAATGGAGCTTAAAGAAATCTTTTACATACCAATTTGATAAGATCATCTGCTGACACGGTCTGTCGCTTCCTCTTACTATGAGCTTTTGGGAGAATCCGTGCTATTTTAAGGCCAATTGTGTTTTTCTCTCGTCTCCCCTCCCTGACGTCCCCGCCCCCACGGGAGAGTCCCTGACACCCAAGCCCTTCTCGCTCTGCTCTGAGGGTCCCGGGCCCCAGAGGGGACTTGGCACAGGCCCTTTTCCTCGCCAGAACGTCATCTCGGGGCCACCTCCACTCCTCTCCCCACCGTAACAGCCGCGGTCCCCTCGGACCCTCTGCCGGAACGGGGAGGTGGTTCCAAAGGAGACGAAGTACGCCGCGTCCAGCTGTTACGGGGTTTAAAAGCACAATGTGAACGGGGGGCTTTTGGCTTCTTTCAGATGTGAACTTCTCAAGATTAAAAGTGCTTTCCCACGGAGGACACCTTTCCTTGAACCACCAGGGGAGGGGGAGGCAAAGACTACCCACAGCACCAGTTTGGAATGAGGTTCAGTCTGGCAAGATCTGAAAACCTGAGGAGGAGCGTCCTGTACGTGTACGTCCCTCGACAGGTCAAAACGTTACGGGCAGTTCAGACACAGGACTATGAGGTGTGAAACCCAGTTTCGGTCTGTGCCCTGTGGGGTCTTCTAACACGCTGGGTCATGCTATGACTTCCCCGGTGGTCACACCTGCTTTCCACTCGTGCCGGACCCCACCAGAGCAGACCTCCAAGCCGGGAACAGCTCGGAACGTGCTTTGCGGAAAGCCTACACTGACTCACTACCGACCTCTCCTGTTGGTATAGGCTTAAAATTCTCTTTTGGAATCTTGAATTTCTTCGACATCAGGTACTGATGTTCCTTCGGGGGGAAAAAAAAACAAAACAAAAGGGGGGAAACCTCCAAGGGGTTACTCTGGATTTCCTGTGTAATGTCCTTCCAAGCTCTGTTTCTGACCAAGTCTCACGTGGGATTCCGGAAGAGCGTCAGTTTTACTGCGTATCTTAAGTCATAGAGGAAACTTTTTTTTTAAGCTGGTTTAGATTCCAAATGTATACAAATGAAGTCACTTTAATCCTATAAATACTTCTTAATTTATTTTTAAAAAATTGTGCTGTTAACCCTTTTACGGGGCAACAAGCTATGTGAAAAGTACAAAACTTTTTGTCAAATGTAATATTGAGAGTGCTTTTGACATAGTTCACTGGTTTGTCATCTGGATCAGTATCTACTGCGCAACGGGCAAAGGCTAGAATCCATGAACCAAGCTGCAAAGATCTCAAGCTAAATAAGGCGGAAAGATTTGGAGAAACAAAAGAAGGAAATTCTTTCCTATCCAATGTGTACTCTTCAGACTAATGCACTCCTTCTATCAAGCCTTCTAAACTGTTAAATAAAGTTTTCCAAACAAGCATTTAAACTTCATTACACAGAAGAGCAACAAGAATGGTGTCCCACCAGACAAAAGGCAGGAGGGAAAACAATATATATACGGAGTTCGGTGGGTAAGCCTGAATGTAGCACAGTCCTTCACAACCGATGGGGGCGATTCAACATGGCGTCCAACAACGTTCTAACGACGTGCTTCATCTCAACTGGTTACTATGAAGCAAGGTGTAAATGTTTGGCCCCAATCGGGCTTCAGAAATGGTTCTTTTTTTCATGACGAGCATGTCTGTCCAGCTATCAATCATGTTTGTTTGCACCAAATCCCAAGCCATTAAAATACGACTAATTTTAAGTTAAACAGAAGCCGTCTGCTCCACACTCGCCATCAACTATCCATGCTACTGCATTCCTCTGAATGAAGACAAGACGAAATGTGTTTGGAGGGCGGGGAGGAGGTGGGGGGGGGGAGGGGGAGGGGAGAGGGGAGGGGAAGAAAAAAGTTACCAGTTAGTAAGTTTTAATATCAGCATCGTAACATTACAACCCGTACTCCCACTGAAAAATAATCACGCCAAGGCACACACTTGACATTTCCACCATAATCATTAAAACCAAGTGTCTGTATCATGTCCTAACTTAGGACAGTCTACATTCATTACTCT
This sequence comes from Felis catus, assembly GCF_018350175.1. Taxonomy (NCBI): domain Eukaryota; kingdom Metazoa; phylum Chordata; class Mammalia; order Carnivora; family Felidae; genus Felis; species Felis catus. Next base: position 956,135 of record NC_058384.1, read on the forward strand.
GTTCCCCAAGTGAACGATCACACTAGACTCTCACGGCCCTGCAACCATGGCCTTGCTTCGCCCGTCTCAAGGTCTGCAGTCATCAGCCTCCCCTCTCTGGCTGTGGGTCAGCCACACGCAACACACCCAACACACCCACTTAGAGCGCACAACTCAACAGTTACTACCGGTACGTCCACAAGACTGTACAACCATCACCTCCATCAACTGCGGAATGTTTTCGTCACCTGTTGGCACTCGTCCGCAAACACCGGCCCCCAGCCCGTCTGCTTTCAGTGTCTGGGGGTATGCCTGCTCAGGACGTTTCATACAAACGGAATCACACTCGGCGGTCTTTCGTGCCATCCAGGCTGTAGCAGCGTCACCGCCTGTGAACTCTACCGTTATCATAAAAGGATCTTACTTAGGGTGTCATGGTTTCTGGAGGTTGTCTTCTTCAGCCTCACCTATACTTTTCAAAATTTCTATTCCAAACAGGTGTTCATTTAAAAAAAAAAAAAAAAAATTTCTTCGAGTGGGGGACAAAGAACCAGAAGAGTGCTACATAGAAGGCATAACAGCCACATATCCGGTTACACAGAAGCATTTTTCCTGTTTAGGGCTATCTGGCTCTGGCTCTATCGACACTGCCAAAACCCAAGGCAGAGTTGTTGACCCGGACCAGAGCTCAGAACCCACCCCCCCCCCCCCCCCCCCCCCGCCCCGAGCAGCACAGCGGCTCTTCACTGCCAGAGAGAGAGAAGCTCAAGGGTGTGTCTAAAATAAATCCACTTAGAAGGTCAATCTGTTACCACAGACCGAAGATGCTTCTTCGCCTTCAAATCTTATTTGAAGAGACAACTTCCAAATGACTGATAAGGTTAGAAACGCGCGTACGACCAGTGACGGACGTATGCAACACAGAGCCCCGGCCCAGAAACTGAAACAGGACCACGGATGGAGCGGAGGCTGAGTCCTCGTGGCTTTCCCTGAGGAAGCGGGTCTGCCGTGCGGCGACGCACAGGCCAGTGGCCCTTCGGGCCCCGAACCACCGAGCGGTGGTTCGCAAACTTCACCCCCGTCGTCCTTCAGGCTCCCGCTCTCATCTGACAGCAGCTCGTTGCCTTTCTGGCGCGTTTATGTGGGACAAAATGAACGCAAATCTCCTCTCGGTTTTCTAGGTCAGGGACTTCCTTCCAAGCAAACAAAACACTTCACCTGCTCTGTGTGAAAGCGGAGTTAAGTCCTTTCCATAAACCTTCTCATCACGTCTTCCCTCCAGCCACAATGTCTTGCTCAACGGAGCCTTGTCCTTCACTGTTCACTTCCTCGCTCTGGGCCTGCTTCGTTACCAAGCATTCCAAGGTCGTGAGAAAACCCTCTTGGATTCGGGACTCGAAGGCCGGCAGCGCTCGAGTGAGGCCTGGCCCAACTCCGTCTGGAACCCTCCAGAACTGAGGGTAAACATGTCTCTCGGAGGGCCAGGAGGATTTGCGCAAGACCGCACACGAACGACCAGGCCGGCGTGCTGCCTGGCCCCAAGGTACGGGGGAAGTTCAGTTTCCTTCCCTCTCCTCTGCACAGGGGCTGGGGTGCCACATGGTGCCATACAGGTTTATTTTTAAGAGTAAAATCCATAATCAAGATCGTTCTAAAGTGGTTCACGTTTTGGATAATGGCTAGTTCTTGTGGGTATAAAAATATAAAATGCTTCCTGCATCATGAAGCAAGATGATTTTCCATACGCTGTTGAACTGACCACAGCCAGAGGGTATGAAGGAGGTGGCACATTCCAGTTTATTCTCCCCACTGTCACCACGCACACACATGCACACACGTGCACACCCCCCACCCCACCCCCCCGCCTCTCACATTGCTTACACTCCTGTGCAGGGAGAGCGTATACAGCCTCTAAGTGAGGGAGAACATAAATTCTGTCCCACGCTTAAAAGTCCCGAAACTTTACAACGAGTGGGGCCCTGTTCCACCGGGAGGGAGCCTGGCTGCCGTGCAGTGGGGTTACCTTCAATATTCTGGTGGTCTATAAAAGGTGCTGGTCCCCATATTCTAACAGTGCCGTCATCGGAGGCGCTGGCCATCAGGGATGGGATCTGTGGGTTCCAGCTCACGCAGTTGACTGTGCGCGTGTGCCCTGTCAGCTCTGCGATGGGCAGTTCACTACGTTTGTGCCAGATGTAAACCTTGTGATCTGAACAAACGGCAATTCAAAGAAAAGTTAGGGAGTTGTCCTACTGACCTTCAATTTTTTATTCGTTACACACAGAACACGTGATGTGATTATCAAGATGTGCCACGAGCAGCTCAATAAATTACCTTCCGAAAAAAGCCATTTTAACAAAATACACATCTCCCTGTTAAAGGTGATTGATTAGCCCTCAAGTCATCACAGAATCTGCAATGTTCTGTAAGACCTGAGCAACAGTCTAGATCTTCTGACATGAACAAACCTAGGACGGAGACAATAAATGCTAGGGAAACTGGACGTGACAGAAAAGCTATGTGTCCAAATTCAGCAACAGCAATGACACAGGTGACAGCGGACCCCTCGCGGGGTGTGTAGCGCACACTAGGTCCCGGACACCGTGTCCTGGGCCTACACGGTGCTGCCCACGCCCTTTCCGGGCTCGGGGACAGCGGAGGCTCTGGAGCCGCGGCTACTTAATGCCTGGCCACCCTCCACCACCGACCAGCCCCGTTGCTGTGGACACATAACCCGCTCCTGGTGACACTGCAGCCGTAAAGGAGGGACTGGACTTACCTCATCATGCACGAGGGTAAAATGAGTTTGTGTAAGGAACAGAGTTTTGAAAAGAGCCTGGCACAGAGGAGACACCACGTGTTACCATGAAGTGATGGTCCTTAAACAGAGGGCAGAATCCTGGCTGAGTTAGAAAAGCATTCAACTTCAAGACGTGCCACTAGTGGCCAGCGTGGGAGCTCCTGGTGGGGGGGCGGTCAGTCCTTTATGGGAAAGGACGACGTCCTGGCTTCAGAACGTCTAACGTGACGATGTGAGGCTGGGGCTGCCTCTGAGCATCCTGCGTGTGTGTGTGAAGCAAAAGCGGAGACCCCCGCAGGAGAACTAGCGGAGCTCGCCTAGGAGGCGTATGCTGCTCGATCATTTCTCCTTGCAGAAGAAGAAAAAACACGGAGAAAGACCGGCAGATTAGCCACGCTTCCCCCCGAACTGGAGGAGCTCCAAAGAAGGACACCACAGGTCTGAAGAGCGTGAAGGTGCCTGGCTACTGTGGGGAGCACTTTGTGAGCACACACCCACGGAGTGTGCGGCTGAGGCAGGGCTCAGGGTCAGAGCCACCGGCTTGCTGACCGAGCCCTGCCGGCTGCCACCGTCCAGGGCACCCACAGCTCACGCAAGGGCAAAAAAATAAAGCAAGTTTTTTTATATCACCAGCACAATGAACACGCTTGAGTAACAGCAGAACTCTTCTGGGAAAAGGTTTCCTCATTGCTCTATTTTATACTGCTGTTCACGTGTTTGGGGATTTGGAAGGTTCTTGAAATATTTTCCTTGCAAACGAATGACAGGTGGATTAATGTGACCGTCTCGGGACAGGAGACATTCACTACATCCGCTTGGTGCTCAGGACGTTTTCAGAACCGCTCTACCACCCGGACTTGAGAACGCGCGTCTCGCTATTCCAGGTATGTGTCACTTGTAGCCCCGAAGAGAACACACTGTGCTGTGCTCACGGTATTCATCGTTAGTTCAAAGTCTGTTCGGGGCCTAGAATGAAGGACTGTGTCACTGGCGACAGAGGCGGCCAGACGGCTCTCCGGGCATTTCTAGGGCACGTGTGCCATTCGGAAGGGCCGTGAGGCTGAAGAGGGGGAGCAGGGCTGCGAGAGACCCGGGGGGGAAGTGGACAGGCAGGCAGAAGGCTTCCCAAGTGTGGACCGTGTCAAAGTAGGAGCCAAGGCGGAATCCGGGCGAAAATAAATGATTAAACTACCAGGGAAAAAAAAGGATTTCTAACTGCAAAGACATAAACTTTTCAAAAGTGTCACCTACCAACCACTCTTCTCAATCTTATCTGTTTTTTTTTTTTTTTTTTTAGTGAAAGAAACAACAGATAAATTCGTATGCTTCATATGAATCCCTAAAGGTCTTTGTCCTGATTCTTTTTTTTTTTAAAGTTTACTTTTGAGAGAGTGAGTGAAAGTGGGGGAAGGGTAGAGAGAGAGGGAGAGAGAATCCCAAGCAGGCTCCATGCTGTCAGTGCAGAGCCTAATGCGCGGCTCGAACTCATGAACCGTGAGAACATGACCTGAGCGGAAATCAAGAGTCCGACGCTCCACTGACAGAGCCACCTGGGGCGGCCCTGTTCTAGTTCTTAAGTACATCTCACACTCAGAGGAAAAACTCCTGCGTTACTCTGTGATCCTCTGTGTACTGACAAGACAGTACCCGGGTAGCAAACATGGAACATTAGCAACATAATCCAGTACCTTGGTCTAGCTTGTAAAACTAGGTTCAGTATTTTTCAAAGTGACTTAAATAACTTGCTGCCCTAGTACTCAGAACAGTAGAGTGGGCGCTCAACGTGGCCAATGAAAATTTCCAGTAATTTCCCATGACTTGTGTTTCTTTCACCTTAAAAGGTACACTAACTCTCAGTACTTACTCACCTACCTATGTTGCATATTTTAAACAATCTCTCTCTTAAACCGGACTACTTTGGGAACAAGCCTGCCTGAAACACTGATGTTAGCCAACTGGAGAGCACATTTACTCTGAAAGGCAATAGAGACTCTTCTAGAACTTCAGCTTTTCTGAGACTGTTAAGAATTATCAAACTCTATTATTCTCTTTGGCCATTACAAAACCACTAAAGATCTAGCGGTCGTCAATTTTGTCTAAGTTCAGCTAAATCAACATAATCAACCTGACTTTTTAGATCCTACTAACCTCTGAATGCCACCAGCCTCATGAAAAGAGCAGGCCGGCATTTGAAAGAGTTTGGATTTAAGTAAACCTTGATGTGACGCACGCACCAAGCGTGACCAGTGCTCTCTTACAATTTTTACCCGTGTTAACACCCTGAATCTGCCCGGCAACATGGCCACCTTCACACACGGAGACGGTCACAGAGCTCCCACCCCATCCGTACACACGCTCCCACAGTGCGCACGACTTACCTTCACTGCCACTGGCGATGAAGTCCTCGTTGTGGCCTCCAAAACATGAATGAATCGTATAAAACCCTTGCGTGACACCTTGATACTTTCTTACTAAAACTCTGTCTTGCAAGTCCCATAAATGAACTCCCTGTAGGCAAAAGAAAATGGACATATTTATTCTCCCTCAACTCAAAGGAATTTTAAAAAGTCATCTGTGAATTTCCCTTTGCTTGATGGAACAGTTTTAGTGTCTCGTTACGCAAAATGCCAACGTTCTCATAAATTTATGGTTGACTCTACACCTTTAAAGGTCAAACACATGTGGTAAAATTTAAGAATCTGTAAAAACAGCAGTCTGGAAGAAAAAGTATTTGTAGAAATATTCGTTTATACACACACGCACACACACACACACACACACACACACACACACACACACCCCAAAAATCGCAATTAAAATCCGAACTACACTAACTCTTTGAGAGAACGAGAAGCTTACCTGAGTTGCTACATTTAACAAAGCTAACCGGCCATTCTTGGAAATAGTAAAAGACATAATGGGGTGATCTTCTTGTACTCTGTAACCAGAAAATAATCTGTCAGAAGCAACATACTGAAAAATCAAGACATTCAAATCATCAAAATGTAACCTGTTCTACTAGCTTAAAGACCACAGTTCTGTCTGTAGTCACCGCTACGCACTATTTTAATCAAGGAAGAAAATCCGAGTTTCTGGTTACTCCGCACCACCAGACCCGCCAATCCAAACAGGCAAACCAAATCCACAACATAAAAACTCTTCTTCTGCGATAGCAAGTTCCACCACACGTTTTAACATAAATCAACGAATATTTAACGGATACAAAAAATAGTTACATGTTCCTATCTGTAAGGTCCTCGAAGTTGTACCCCCGGATTCGCTGGTGTGTATCTGATGCCAGAACCGTCTTGCCGTCGCTCAAGCACCAGAGGCATTGCACTCTGACCCCTTCCCAGGAGTCAAGGAGGTTACCATCTAAATCCTGAGGAGAAAAGCACCATTTAGCCCCAAAGCTGACCAGCACGTGGAAAGCAAACAAAGAATCTCTCGGCAATGTCTCTCTGCCGCAACGTTTGTTTTTTCCTGATCGCAACGTAATTGTTCCACGACTGGTTTTAGTCACAAAAATTTGAACACAGGGCAAATTTCATTACAACAATAAAACTGCTGGGAGGGGGAGAGAACCTCTGTAAAATCCATCTTTCCTTCAATAGCCAGCCAGGCACAGGCAAATACAATAAATAGAAAGAACCCCTAAATTCCAAGTAAGGGCCTCGCTACTATTGGAAAAGAATTCAAACGCTCCTTTAAGATGCATTATACTCAGGTTTATCCTAACCACTCAGAAGCTGTGATCTGGAAAAGGTTGCTGACACGGTAATTGCAGCTTTACGGAAGCCAGAACGTGCTACAGCACTTTAAAAACTTGTAACGTGCTCCAATGTGTAATGTGTTCTACAGATCAGAGCTCCCAGGATTATCATCTTGTTGAATGTTCCAAGGTCGGAGAGGCACCCTGTTCCCGTTCCCCAGGGGGCCGGGCTGCCAAGTCCTCGTCCCGAAGGGGTCAATACCGTAGGGGACGGCGGGGTCGGCAGAGACGTCGTGGTCATCTTGCAGCCAGGGACTTAAGAACAAACGGCTTAAACGCTGCCACGTACAGCGTGGTGACTAACTTGCAGATTGAGAGTTGCTAAGAGGGTGTATCTTAACAGTCCTCACGACAACTTTGGATGGTAGTGGACAATTACCGTGGTCGTAATTTTCAACGCACACGAACATCAAGTCATTATGCTGTACCCCTGAAGCTAACATAATGTTACGTGTCAGTTGTCCCTCCGTTAAAGCAAAACGGAGGGAGTAAGAAATAAAAGTAGGACAGTGCATTAGCCCACGAACAGAAACTCCACTTAAAAAATGGGAGGATCACACGTAGATCAACACACTGTGCTGAGACGACTGGGAACAAAAAAAGCACTGGGGGCTTGTAAGCAAGCATGTGTCCCACGGCCAGCTTAACGGAAGGCCCCCCAGTCTGTAATGACCACGTAAGTCTTCACGATACGCATCTCCAGCGACATTTAGCGATTTACGGGATTCGGGATCTTGTTTCATTCTGGTCTTCAAAACATGTCTCGAAGTGCCCCTGGCACTGAGCCTCGAGAAGACAGGGCCTGATGACATCACACCCCCGGCAGAGCTGGCCTCGTGACAGGACTCGTCACAGGATTGTCACCTAGTACTTCTGCTCGTCAGACAGCCAATCCAAGATCAGCAGGGCAGATGCTAATCAAAAGACATTTCAAATAACGACTGGAAGGCTCTCTGGTAGCTCTCCTCACCACTTTTAGTCCTCAAATACTTAAGACCACCTGCTCATGAAACTCCGCGTATTTTTGATACAAAAAACCTAAAACCTCAAAAGAATAGTAAAATATTTTTCAATCCTATACATTAGAAACTTGTTTAGGAGAACAAAATGCTCAGTAGAATAATTTTTTACGTCTTACTAAACTCAAAGTCCATAGTTTGTATAAAAAGGAGAACAGACAGTTCTGCACCCTCTGCTCACTCAGAACGAGCGCAAAGCAGGTCTTCGTGGGACGTGTCTTATACAAGATACCAAGGCAAGCGACTATTTTAAATTTTTTTTTTTAACGTTTATTCATTTTTGAGAGAGAGAGAGAGAGAGAGAGACAGACAGACAGACAGAGCATGAGTATAGGAGGGGCAGAGAGAGAGAGAGGGAGACACAGAATCGGAAGCAGGCTCCAGGCTCCGCGCTGTCAGCCCAGAGCCCGACGCGGGGCTCGAACCCACGAACTGTGAGATCATGACCTGAGCCGAAGTCGGACGCTTACCCCACTGGGCCCCCCAGGCGCCCCGGCAAACGAACTAATTTAAACACAACGAAGAGCAGAGGCGTGGAGAGGCGCACGACATACTCACACACTGATAGAACTGGCCGCGCTGGCCTCCGGTCACAAAGCGTTTTCCGTCTGGATTCCATGCCACACTTGTTAAACTGTCCTCGTGAGACTGGCTCATTTTTGTCCTTAGCTCTCCCGTCTACAGAGGAATAAAACTGTGGATAAGACCTTCAGATATTCTTCTAAAGGGAATGTATAAAGAAAAGCCAACAGTGACTGGGCTATCTGGTTAGTTTAGTCCTCCTAACTGGAGAAATGAACTATTTCCACCAGCCTCATAAAAAGCAAACGAACAAACAAAAACACCGCAGCCTCAAAGAGAAATTAAGAATGTGGTGAAAAGCTCAGCCTGCGGGCCTGTTCCTTCTGAGTTCCCACTTCTCCTCACCCCATAGTCCTTCACAGATTTATTCTAAAATTGCAGTTAATGCCATTAGCAATTCCTCAAGAACATGAGTAATAAGATTGAAAAACTGTGCCCTTGAACTAGGGCAGGGGTGTTCTAAATTATGTCACATTTTATACTCAAGATGCTCAAAATGTAGTAGGGAAGATGGGAAGAGAGAAAGGAAAATTATTTCTCTGATATCTAATTTTTTTAAGTTTATTTATTTAGAGAGAGAGCATGTGTGCGTGAATCCCAAGCAGGCTCTACGCTGTCAGCGCAGAGCCCGACACGGGGCTCAAACCCACAAACCGTGAGATCGTGACCTGAGCCAAAATCAAGAGTCAAACGCTTAACTGACTGAGCCACGCAGGCACTCCGATATCTAATTTTATCTCAACTAAAAGTCTCAGAAAAGAAGAACTTTTGTACTGTTTGGCGTAGCCACTTTAAAGTATTCCCGACTACGAAAGACTGTTTAGTGGTTACAAAACTGAAACATCCTCCTCTTATTTTTTTTAGGTTATTCAACTTAGAAGGTAGACACGTACCATTTAATCTAGTCTCGATTCCATTTTGTTCATGGATTAGAAAGGCTCTGAGAGAGATTAGCTGCCCTTGATGTAATAAAAAGTACATGGGCATAATTTTCCTGTGAGAAATGGGTAATCAAAAGTAAAAAGAAAACAGTGAAAACAAAGTGTAGGATCAGGAAACGGGGCCAAGTAATAAAAGCAAAGAGGACACTAAACTAGAAAACCATAAGTCTCCCTGATCTTCCCTGTCCAGCAACGTTAAAACCTTCCCCCGTATTGTTAATTGCTCTCACCTACTTATCTTTTGGGGTTGCTAGAGAGAAACAGTTTAGAACCACAAGTACACACGCAACAGCTAAATCCTCCACACTTCCTGTCACAAACACGTTAGTACACATTTCTGTAGGCAGAAATGGTCTTTTCTTCTGTTACGCTCAGGACAGCACGTAATGAGTATGTAATTACGAAACAACCTAAAAATATAAAGGAATAAGGTGAAAATGGACTATGTAACAGGCCCGTTGAGTAACACACAAGCAAACAGGCGAGCTAGAACATCGTGTAACTGTCTAGAAACTCAAAACTGACCCACAGGAAGACTGTGGCCACCATAAATCCTGAGTCTACCACTGTAGAGTTATGACGACACGTCTCCCTCTGAATGGGGAAAACAGCTTTGACGGAAAAAACCCCTTTGGTCTTTTAGGGGAGATTCACTTCAGGCCTGTTTTGCCGAGAAAGCCACGGACTCTCCTGTGCCTTGCCGCTCCCTGAACGGGATCCCGAACACACGCTGCGTGCACACTGGTTTGATAAAAATGGCACGAAGACACTAGCAGGGCACTGGGCGTGTCTGATCATGAAACGAATGTTAGACATTAGAGGATTAATTATAGCTAATGTCAGGTTAAGACAGGAGCGCGTGTTATATGGGAGAACGTTATTTTGTAGCAGGTACGTGCTTAAATATTTGGGATAAAACATCCTACGTGTTATTTCCTTCCAAACGTTTTGGATGTGGAGGTCTATGTGAGTGTGTATGCACGTCCTCATGCGTGAGCACACACGTGTCCACACAGAATGTACGGAACGTTAACTGCCGAATCCAGGGTGCTGGGCCCAGGTCACCGCTGTATTCCTCCACTTTTGAACGTTTTCCTTAAGAAAGCGGGGTCTCACACACGAACAGCAAGTGAGCAGTGACAGAACCGCCCGGGGCAGCAGCAGAGCGAGAGTGTGGCCGGTCACCTTCAGGGGTACCCCCTGTGCACACTTCTGCCGAGTTTGAGCTCCACTCTCTCAGTAAAAACCAACTCACTTCTAGGCCCCCGGACTCCCAGGCCTAGCTCATCAACTCGCATTTTTACATTCAAACCACAGCCCGGACCACGTTCTGGCCTCGCGTCAGAAAAGTGAAAAGAACGGCATCGAACCAGCCATCTTGCAGAAGGAAGTTAAAAAAACCAAAACAAGCCTCGAATTGTAACTATAAGGTTTCCCAAACAGAGTACAAAATTAATGGCGGGACCTTAATGCTAATTTTTAAAAAATGGGACCCTAGATAAAGGCCAAGTTTTCATTTAGAGACAGTAACAGAGCGCTTACTACTAAGAGCTGAAACTTCCTTCGTTTCCCAGATTAGATGAGAACACCAAACACAGGCCAGGGGACAATGGTGTGGCCGCCAGGTGAGAAGTCTGACCCCGCAGGGAGGCTGTCACATGGCAGTTCCGCGTACATCAAACTATGAAACCACAGGGCATCCTCTGGAGAGGGCGGGGTTGGGGTGGGTGGGGAGAGTCCCACAGTCAACAGCGTCAAGTCCACCATCCCTGAAAATACTCATTCCTCTTTCTTTTCAAAACTCTATGATGCTCAGCATGATATTTAGCTTTATACATTCGGACACCTGGGCTCCATCCGACGGATTCTCTTTGCCAAGGGGGCCGAATGGCTCTCCTCTACGGGAGAGTCAAGTTTCGAGTGTGTGGATGTGCGGAACGGCTTTCCTTAAGGGCCGAAGCAGGGACGGAACGCGCTCACCTGTACGTTCCAGAGCCAGAGTTCAGAGCAGTCGTCTGGGCCACACGCAACAAGATAGTTGTCATCCGGACTCCACGCAATGTAAGAAACGCCGTACGCGTGTCCTTCTAACGTCTTAAGCAGTTTTAGCAGGTGTGTGTCCTAAGGGGGAAAGAGGCCACTTGGTTAGAGTCCCCAGAGTCCACGTCCTACTTCAATGAGCTGCGAGGGTGTACTCTGAGAACGTAATTCACTCCGAGGAAGTTTTCACAGATTTCACCAATCTCCCAGCTGAACCCCAAACAGCTTGCTTCATAAAGACACGTCCACACGGCAACATCCAGTAAGCATCCACCACGCACCAGGCCCCGTGTGCCAGAGGCCAACATAAGGACACAGGCCGTTACCTGGTGATGCTCTCAGGGACACCGAAAGCAGGTGTAGTCACACCTATGTTTTCATTTTTGAAAACTGTTTTCTTGAGACACAACTTAGGTACCACCCTCTCTCTCAAAGTATATGACCTAGTGAATCTAGAACATTCTGTGGCCTCACAAAGAAGCCCCGTACTCATTGGCCGTTACTGCCCCCACCCGCCTCCCCTGGCAGCCACTCCTGTCTCTCTGGATCTGCCTATTCTGGACGTTCCGTACAAGTGGAGCCATCCAATATGGCGTCCTCTGCGATCGGCCTCTTTCACTCTGTGCGTCTGCGTGGTGCTTCCAGAGCCCATCTGTGTTGCAGCTGGGGTCAGCATTCTGTTCCTTCTCCCTGATAAATCCTCCATTTGTGGACACGTCAGACCCCGTGTACCCACTTGTCAGCTGACCAACACGGGACTGTTTCCATGTTTCTGGCTACTGTATCTAATGCCGTCATGACCGTGGACAAGTCTCCTCTGAGTCCACGCGCGTGAGCGGAGCCGCCACCTCTCTGTGT